>NC_089512.1:14621004-14940379 GCF_036850995.1 Saccopteryx leptura
TGAAAGAGGTGCCCCTTCCGGAAGTGCGGTGGGGGCCGGATAAATGGCCTCAGGGGGCCACATGCGGCCCGCGGGCCTTAGTTTGGGAACCCCTGCTCAGTGTCTCCCACAACAGGCTGGTGAGGAAGGCCACCTGTGCTGAGGCAGCTCCGCAGCTAACCATGTTACCAGCACAGAATCAGACTCCAGGGCCAGGGAGGCAGGGAGGGGGACCGGGGCAGGAAGACGTCACCATCTCTCAAAGGCTCTTCCGGGGACCAATGAGCAGGTGTGATGAGCGGAAGGGACCACTTAATGGGGCCAGTTTGGAAAGGAGAAGCCCACAGCCAGGGGCGTCCGACTCGGAGAACTCCTGCCGGGGTTCAGAGTGAGGCCCCAGGAAGGCGAGTATAGCTGTATAACCGAGGGCAAAAAAGGAAAGAGAGAACTGCTGTCATCACCTAGGTACCAGGGTGGGGGCGGGGTGTCCCAGAGAGACTGAAGAACTCTGGGAAGGTCCTGTAAGGCGCTTAGATGCTGCTGAAAGTGACTCCCGGGCTGACAGTGTACACAAGCGATCATAATGGAAATGCGGGGGCTTCCTGCACTTGCTTTCTGAAAAAGGTCATACGATAGCCTAGTGAGCCCTGGCTGGAGAGCTCAGGAGGTTAGCAGTGATTTTCAACCTTTTTTTTTCATGGCACAAACACACACTAATTACTAAGGTCAGTGCCCCTGACTAAATACAACCAATTTCATTTCATGGCACAAATAAAGTAGTTACTAAAGAAGAAAAGGTCAGGGCCTCTTTTTCTTTGGTAATTAGTTTATGAGTGCGTGAGAAACAAAGGTTGAAAATCACTGGGTCAGAACATCATCCTGAAGCACAGAGGTTGCCGGTTCAATCCCTGGTCAGGGCACATAGAGGAACAGATCTATGTTCCTCTCTCTCTCTCTCTCTCTCTCTCTCACTTCCTCCCTTCCTCTCTCTAAAATCAATAAAATAAACATTAAAAAAAATAAAGATAACCAAATGACATCACTTCGCAAAAATGTAAGAACATGCTTCCACACAGAAACCACAACAGCTGGGGCCCGGGATGGGGGTGGATATTTGGGTCAGGAAAACACAGAGGCAGTGGAATCAGACAAGCCGTTGAGGAAATAGCCACGAGCAGCCGTGAGGAGGAGACACGTGCCAGGGTCCCATCACCTACCTCCACTGCCACGGCCTGCCCGGGAGCCAGCTCAAACACCGAGGGCGAGATCCCAAACGGAGGCTGCTCCACGAAGCCAAGCGCGGCAACCGCCTTCAAGAGAAGCAGACGACACAACACAACCGTGCGGGAGGAACTGGAACTCCCCATCTGCAAACTCCCCCCTTTCAAAAATCCGTTCTGCCATGTGAGGGACCTCAGGGATCATCCAGTGCCTCGTTAATGAAAAAAAAAAAAAAGGGAGGCTCATTCATTGAGCAAGCTTCTACTCAACCTTCGCTGGGGAGGTTCTGAACATCAAATTCGAGGAAGCCCCAGAGCATCTGTGGGCAGCTGACTGCTGGTAGGCGGTGCAAGGTTTCCACTGAAAAGTGTTTTAGACACAAAGCGAGAGGCACTGGAGAAAGCCTCGCCCAGGACGTGAGTTCCCAAACCATGGTCCTTTCCCTCCTGTTGCACCCTCTGTGGCAGCCGCCAGCTTCTGTGTCTGCGTCCATCTCTGATCCCCCGCCGGCTTCAAGCTCCTGAGGCACGAGGGTAGCTGCCATCCCGTCAGCGGAGCCTTGGCCCCGGTGCCTACACGGGAAGCCACTGAGCGTGCCAGGGACACAAACCCACGCCTACTGAAGTGAGTGAAATGTCTCTCTTGGAACATGAGGTCCTCTGGATCTATCACTTGTTTTCTGGGGACACAGGCTCAGAGAACTCTCTACTGTAAGAAACTCAGTGTCGTGAGCGTGAAGGTGAGTGGTGAGTGTGCCCGGTGGTGGTGCGGACAGGGGAGGAGGACCAAACGGGAGAGACGGTGCACATGTCCCAGTCCCCACTCCCACTGACAGGGCCACCGTGAATCCTGGCCCAAGGCTGCACATCTTCCAAATATTCCAAACACACTGGAAATGCAGATTTTGGTATGAAATCTCTAGGGGATTTGTAAACGTTGGCTCAAAAATAAAATGTTTTTCAGCACTGTGCCAAATAAATGTGCCCACAGGACTCAGCCAAAGAGCTGCCAATTGTTATCATTTTGTGTGTGTGACAGAGACAGAGAGAGGGACAGATAAGACAGACAGGAAGAGAGATGAGAAGCATCAATTCTTCATTGCAGCTCCTTAGTTGTTCATTGATTGCTTTCTCATATGTGCCTTAACCGTGGGGCTACAGCAGACCAAGTGGCCCCTTGCTCAAATCAGCGACCTTGGGCTCAAGCCAGTGAGCTTTTGCTCAAACCAGATGAGCCCGCGCTCAAGCTGGCGACCTTGGGGTTTCGAACCTGGGTCCTCCGCGTCCCAGTCCGACACTCTGGTGCCACCACCTGGTCAGGCAAAGCTGCCAATTTTTGACCTTTGATACATTCAACCATTTGCCAGCATAATGAGTAAAATAAACACAGTGATAGTGAGCCAGGCCATGATGCACGCTGCCCAGGGGCGTGCGTGGACGAGCGGCACGGCCAGAGCTCCAGCGTGGGTCTGCATACACACTGATTCCCGGCCGGATGTGGCAGCTGGGTAAGAGGTTCTAACATCCGGTCTTCTGTGTGCTGCCAATCACAGGGGCACCCCAGCTAGTCCCTAATGGAAGGGGGTATTCCTTTTGATGCATTTGCTCTTTTTTCCAGGGGGCATGTGAAAACTCACCCTGAGACTCAGCGGTGGCCAGTTCCTTTTAGGCATGACACAGAATCTGCCGACGCTGAGGCCCACGTTCCTGCAGAGGAATCTGCTCACCTTGATCCCCCCGACGAGGCAGTGCCCGCAGTCCAGCACGGGGAACACTGCAGCCACAGGAGAAGACGCACAAGAGACAGAATGGGTCGCTGTGAATGGGCCTGCTGTCCCCGTTCTCCTGAGGCCCAACCAGAGTCCAGAGCAGGGCCCCCACCCAGCACCCTGATCAGAGAGGGTGAGTGGGGACACGGCCTGGTCCCTGCTGTCCCCGTTCTCCTGAGGCCCAACCAGAGTCCAGAGCAGGGCCCCCAACCAGCACCCTGATCAGAGAGGGTGAGTGGGGACACAGCCTGACCCCTGCTCCCGCTCCTGGCTAGAGCAGCAGCAGTCAGCGCTCACTGTGAACCCAGGCCTCAGCCAGGCCACCCACCAGGGCCCTGGGGGTTGCGGTCACAGCCCCAGCTTGCAGCCTGTGCCCAGCTGCAGAGGCTTGTGAGTGAGGAGTGCAGCCAGAGTCAGCTTCCCAGAACAAGCTTGTCCCAGAGTCACACAGGCAACGTGCCCTGAGGGCCCCAGGTGTCCCTTCCTGCCCCCGGGGGCACAGCATGGGTTCGTGAAGCCGGTGCTGGGGCTCACGGGGGCTGCTGACCTCCCCCCTGCTGTGTAACCCAGTCAGCTGCCACTGGGAAGTGGGACAGGGACCTGACACTGGGGAAGACTGTGTAGACGCTGCTGGCAGGTCCCTCCTCAGGGTCCAGAAGCTTCTGCCAAGCTGTGTGCTGCCACCAGGGCCCAGAAAGCCAGCCAGCAGGCCTGACAGGGACCGACCAACCCCAACCAAGTCCCAGGGAGGGCAGGGCACACTCACGCGTCAGCACTGGGGGCGGCCTCCGGGCCTGCAAGGGGATCAGGAGCGGCTGGGCTGACTGGGTCTCCACTAAAATAGTATCATCGAAATCCCGAAGGCAGTCAGGGAAAAACTGGACCGTGTACTGGCATGTCATTCCGGGAGCCACCATTCCACCGTGACCTGGGAACATTCCTGTGTGTGACAAAAGTGGCAAATGAGGATGGGGACCAGCCAGCCCCCAGGGCTTGGGCTCCAGGGAGACTGACAGCAACCAGAGGGCACGGCTGGCTCTGTGAGGAAAGGTCTCAAGGCCAAGGCCTTGCTGACGGCAGAACCACCGGGTGTGCCTGCGGAGCTGGCTGCGAGGGCAGAGACTCCAGGTAAAAACACCGGGGTTCGGGAGTGATAGGGTCCATCTAGAATGGTTAGGTGACAGCATGCCTGGCCCCATGCTTGGAATTCATTCTGTGGGCAACAGAGAGCCATTTATGATTCCTGAGCAGGGATGACACAGTAAGTTGTTCTTGAGAAAAACACTGTGGCATGAGACGCCACTGTCACGGTTTCAGTGGCAACGTGAAGGGTGAGGAGATGGCAGAGCCAGAGCCTGGAGAGGGAGGTTATCTGGTGATCTGGTGATCTGGTGATCTGAGAGAGGAGCTGTCAAGACTCAAACCTCACCGGAAGGAAGAGTGGGCAGCACCCCCAGCAGAGCGTGAGGGGCCTGCCGGTGCTGCTAATGGCCTGAGCTCAGCACACAGACCAGGAGTCACGGGAGGGCCAGGTGGGCCAGACACTGGGAGCCAGCCCGATGTTTCATTTCAAAGCCGTCTAGACGAAGGCTTTGCCGAACTTACCCAATCCCAGAGAGAAGTACGGGGTGGAAGGCGGGAGGATCCGCAGGTAGCGGCTGGTTGCCGTGGTGTTCTGCAGGGAGATGACCATCTGTTCAAAGGCAAAGGTGAGCTTTTTCTGAGACAGAACACAGATGGACGGATGACATGAGGTCTGGGAGTTACCGGATAACATGGGAGGGGGAGGGGTGTAAATGAAATAAGCTTGGCCACATGGTAGGAATTGTTGAGCTGAATGCTGGGCACATGGGGATCGTTATGCCAATCTCTTTACTTTTGTTTCTTTGGGAAAAAAACAAAATACAAGGTGAACGTGAAGGCGGACATGGTCTGAGCTATGCTTTGCCCCGAGCCACTGCTGAGGAAGCATCTGCCATGTGCCCGCTCTGAGGGAGGAGAAACCAGAAGAATGAAGAAGAGGGCAGGCCTGCAATGTCTGCGATCTTACGCTCCAGCCAGTGGCCTCAGTGTTCAGGACAGAGGGAGCAAGGGCAGACAGAAAAGCTTGAAAGATAACAAACCACAGCTGTGGACCTTGCTTGTTATCAGTTCCTTGAAATGAACTCGCAGTTCCAGAGAGAATGAGTGATAGTCAAGGACAGACCCTCCGGCCTCCTCTCTTCCCCCCTCCACTCCCAGAGACACAGAAGCCACGTAGGTCTGCAGACAAAGAAGTCATAGGAATCAGGCATTTGTCACAGGAAAGCTAAAGCTGTGAAGGTAGGTGTATAAGGTGTGATAAATCTAACTTCGGGGGGGGGGGTGTTGTGTTTTGTTGCCTCTTTTGGGGTCACCCTGCTCCACTGGCTAATTAATCCTACTTCCTTTGCCAAGTTGTCTGGGTGTCTTTGTACCCCTTGATTCCTGCAACAATAACCAGGACAGGTGGGAATTTTCTAGAGGTAGATCTTTCACGCTGAAGAAGCCGAAGTTCAAAGACACTCCCTAGCTGGTCACAGGGTTGCGATTCGAACCCAGGACACCTGGCTCCAAAGCTCTGCAACACCCACCTCTTACCTCGTGTCTTCCTCCCCACATCTCCCTTTGGGCCACTTCGTCCCCTGGGCCCTGTCGGGGGGTGTTGTGGGCACCTGTATGCCAGGGTTGTCACTGGGCCTCCCTCCTTCACTCGGCCCACCCAGCCCCAGGAAGCTCAGCTTTCTCTTTCCCTCACTCCAACTGGAAGACCCCTCTGGGCAAGACCGGGAACTCACACACTGCTCACCCCCACCCCCACCCCAGCACCCAGCACCCAGCACCCAGCACAGCGCCTCACACAGACAGACCAGGAGCTCATCACATGCACACATCTGTGCTTCTATTCTATGAGATATGACACCTGAAAGAACGGACTGATTACAACATGCCAAAAGTCGTGTTTCACTATCCAGCTTAAGAAATAAAACATTAAACATACAGATGAAGCCCTACCCCAGACCCCACCAGGTAACGGTGACATAGATTCAAGTACGTCTTCATCATTTTATTCATAGGAATGTATTCCTAAATCAACATTTAAATCATCTTGGGCAACACAACATATTGTAGTAATTTGTTGGTGAACCAGACCTAAGCGTGGAGAGACCCATATTATGACCTGAATTTTCCTTCTGCTACGATGACGACGAGCATCTTTTCCTATGTTTGTTTGCCAGCTGGCTTTCTTCTTGGGTGAGTTGTGGGTCTGTCCCCTTTAACCAGTTTGCCATTTGTATACTCAATCTCTTCCTTATTAATTTGTAGGAGTTCATATTTTCTGGGTTTTACTTTTTGGTAAGGTATGCATTATAAACCTCTCCAAGTTTATAACTTGTATTATCTTCTGATGTCCAGACCTAGCTGGGACTCTTATCAACGTCACCCTCCTAAGCTAACCTCTTCCTAGAGGCTTTGGGCCTCTTCCAACCTGGGCTGGTTGCCTGCTACACCTATTAGTAATGATCACAGTAGCAATTTTGAAACACGCCCACACATTCGTGGACACCCCTCCCATTGAGAGGTGAGATCTGTTTATCTTCCCCCAGAATCTGGGCCAACCTCAGTGACTCACTTGCAATCTAGAACACGCAGACGAAGTGGGGACTTTCTCTGCTACTTCAAGGTCACCTCAGGCTAGGTCATTAAAAGCGATGCTGCTTCCATCTTGCTTGCGTGGATACTCAGTCAGAGGCTCCGACACCCACTGTGAGCTGCCAGGCACGGCCCTGTTCCCGAGGCGGCCATTCTGTGAGGAAGCCTAGGCCACATGGGAAGCCATGTTGGTGCTCTGCTACACAGCTCTGGCTGTCTATTGACAGCTGGCATTGACTACTCTGTGAGTGCAAAATGCCTCAGGTAATTCCAGCAGCCCCCCACGGTCAGGTGACCCCCCCCCCCAGGCACTGACTCCTCCCCGCTACAGCCTCAAACATGGTGGAACAAGCCATCCCCATTGCGCCTTGTTTCAATTTCTGATCTAAAGAATCTGTAAGCGGGATAAAATGGTGGCTTTAAGTTGTTCAGCTTTTAATAAATTAACTCAATTCCAGTAAGTTATTTGTAGATTCATTTGGATTTTCTGGGTACACAGTCATGTCAGCTGTGATAGTTTTATTTTTGTAGATATTGTCGATTACATTATGAAAGTTTTGTTGTAGTCCTACTTTGCTAAGAGTTTTTTAAAAATCAGAAATAGGTATTGAATTTTGTCTGCATCTATTGATAGCTTATAACTTCTGTCTCTTACTGTGTTAATGTGGGGAATTATAATGATTGCTTTTCAAATGTTTAAACTACTTTGCACTGCTAGATCAACCAACTTGGCTGTGATGTTTATCATTTTTCTTTTTTTGTTTGTTTTTTTTGTTTGTTTTTTTTTTTGCATTTTTCTGAAGCTGGAAACAGGGAGAGACAGTCAGACAGACTCCTGCATGCGCCCGACCGGGATCCACCCAGCACTACCACCAGGGGCGACGCTCTGCCCACCAGGGGGCGATGCTCTGCCCATCCTGGGCGTCGCCATGTTGCGACCAGAGCCACTCTAGCGCCTGGGGCAGAGGCCACAGAGCCATCCCCAGCGCCCGGGCCATCTTTGCTCCAATGGAGCCTTGGCTGTGGGAGGGGAAGAGAGAGACAGAGAGGAAGGCGCGGCAGAGGGGTGGAGAAGCAAATGGGCGCTTCTCCTGTGTGCCCTGGCCGGGAATCGAACCCGGGTCCTCCGCACACTAGGCCGACGCTCTACCGCTGAGCCAACCGGCCAGGGCCTTTTTTGTTTGTTTTTTGTTGGGGTTTTTTTTTTTTCCAAAGTGAGAAGCAGAGGTGGGGGTGGAGGGGGAAGGAAGACAGACTCCCGCATGTGCCCAACCAGGATCCACCCAGCATGTCCACCAGGGGGCAATGCTCTGCCCATCTGGGTCATTTCTCCTCTACAATCAGAGCCATTCTAGTGCCCGAGGTGGAGGCCGTGGAGCCATCCCCAGCGCCCGGGCCAACTTTGCTCCAATGGAGCCTTGGCTGCGGGAGGGGAAGAGAGAGAGAGAGAGAGAGGAGAGGGGGAAGGGTGGAGAAGCAGATGGGCGCCTCTCCTGTGTGCCCTGGCCGGGAATCGAACCCAGGACTTCCACATGCCGGGCCGGTGCTCTACTACTGAACCAACCGGCCAGGGCAGTTCATATAACTACATTTAGTTGGCTAATGTTTGTTAAGAAATTCTGCGGTCCTGTTCATGACTAAGCTTACCCTTTCTTATACTAATTCTTTCCGGTTTGGGTATCAAGATTATGCTGGTTTCATAAAACAGGTTGGGTTGGGTTCCCTTTTTTTCCATTCTCTGTAGGAGTTTGGAAAAGATTGTTGGATTTCTTCCTCCTGTGTTAGAAAGCATTCCCTGATAAAGCCATCAGGGCCCGAAGTTTTAGTTGTGGGAAGGTTTTTCTTGTTGGTTTTTGTTATTGCTGTTGTTTTAGACAGCTTCATGGAGATAGAAAGCACATACCATACAACTCACCCACTTGGAGTGTAGAGTCCATTGCTGTTTGGTATATTCACAGAGCTGGGCAACCATCACCACAGTTTAATTTGAAAACATTGTGAGAAGGTTTTAAATTACAGATTCAGCGCCATCCTATGGGACTGTTCAGATGTTTCTTTTCTTCTTGTATTTGTTCTGTAAACTGTGTTTTATAGTTTCAATCTCTTTATGTCCTTACTTTGAAAGTTATCTCATATAAGCAGTGTTTAGTTGATTTTTGTTTTCTATCTGTTCTGACGATCCTCCTTCTTTTAATTGGAGTATTTATCCATTTACATTTCATGTAATTACTGAAAAATTAAAATTGAAATCTACCATCCTTTTTTTCTATCTGTATTACCAGTCACGTTCTTTTTTTCTCTTTCTCACCTTCTATCAAGTAATCAAATATCTTTTAAAAAATTCCATTTCCCTCTTTATTAGCTTGTTACTTAAAAAAAAATTTTATGCAGATGCTAATCCAGGTTAATTTAAAATTTTATATATTAATTTTTAGACAGAAGAAAGGAGAGAGAGAGAGAGAGAGAGAGAGAGAGAGAGGAACATTGATCTGTTCCTGTATGTGCCCTGACTGGGGATCAAACCGGCAACCTCTGTGCTTCAGGACAATGCTCTAAACAACTGAGCTATCTGGCCAGGGTGAGTTTGTTACTTTTATGTTATTTTACTGTTTGAATAATGATTATTCCAGAGATGAAAACAAGCATCCTTGCATTATTAAAATTTTCATGTACATTAGCACTTGTACAATTCCAAGACAATCCAAAGATTTTAGAACTCTTTAGATATCTTACCCCTCCCACTTTTGGATACGGTTGTCATGCTTCTAATTCTACACATATTTTAGAGTAGACATATTATAATAACTACATTATTATTATGGTTATCTTTTATGTTAATTTCCATTTCGCTCCAATTCTCTCCTTACTGTTGCTTTTCATTCCTTCTTGCATTTCTCTGTTTCCATATGGTATCACTTTCTTCCAACTGAAGAATTCCTTTGGTGAAGTCTTCTGGTGATTAATTATTATTATCTGGTAGTGAATGATCAGTTTTTATTTATCAAAGAATGTCTTAATTTTATCTTCATTTTATGAAGAATATTTTCACTGGTTTATCTATCTATCTAGATTGAAAGGTATTTCTTCAATACTTTAAAGCAGGGGTCCCCAAACTTTTTACACAGGGGGCCAGTTCACTGTCCCTCAGACTGTTGGAGGGCCGGACTATAAAAAAACTATGAACAAATCCCTATGCACACAGCACATATCTTATTTTAAAGTAAAAAAACAAAACGGGAACAAATACAATATTTAAAATAAAGAACAAGTAAATTTAAATCAACAAACTGACCAATATTTCAATGGGAACTATGCTCCTCTCACTGACCACCAATGAAAGAGGTGCCCCTTCCGGAAGTGTGGCGGGGGGCCGGATAAATGGCCTCAGGGGGCCGCATGCGGCCCGCAGGCCATAGTTTGGGAACCCCTGCTTTAAAGCTTCCATTCCAATATTTTCTACTTTCTATCATTTCTGTTAGAAGGTGGTGGGTCTTTTCTCTCTAGACTATTTAAGTTTTATCTTTCTCTTCCCTTTACTTTGGTTTAGAGAAGACTTTCACCGTAATGTGTCTCGGTGTGGTTTTCTTTTCTTCTACTTGGGGTTGTTGGTGCTTCGCTCTATGGCTTGATGTCTTTATTACTTTTGGGTCATTCTCACTCATTACTTCTTTCAATATTGCTTCTGTCCCATTCTGTCCCCTCTCTTTCTGGGACTTCAATTATACAATAGACCTGTGCACTGTGGGACCTGTGGACTGTGTCCCAGATTTTTTGATGCTATCTTCTGTATTTTTTACCATATCTTTTTCTTTATGCTTAGGTCTGGATCATTTCTACTGGCCAATCTGCAAGTCTTCTCTTCATCTATATCTAATGTGCTGTTAATCCCTTCACTGAGTACTTAATTTCAGTTCTAGAATTTTCATTTTTTTTTTTTTTTGGTTGATTCCTCTTCTTCAGATTACCTAGTTACAATATACCATAACTGGAAATCTCCCCGGTACACGTATATTCCTAATGCTTTATTCTGAAATAACATTAGATTTACCAGAGTTGCAAAAATAAATCAGAGAGTTCCCATACACTCTTTGCCCGCCTTCCCTTTACGTCAATATCTTACACAGCAATAGGACAGTGATTAAAAATAAGACATTAAGCTTGGTGCCAGTTATTGACTAACCCACAGAATTCACGTGGATCTGTCCAGGGTGTCCACTAACACCCTTTTTCTGTTCTTGGATCCAGTCCATGATCCAAAATTACATTTGGTTGTCATGTCTTCTTAGTCTCCTCCAATCTGTGACAGTTCCTGAACTGTCACCAGTTTACTAATGTGTGATGTTTTCTCCTGATTGGATTGAGGTTATGTGTTATTTGCAAGACTACCACAAAAGCGATGTGCCCTTCTCAGTATGTTGTCTCAGGAGTATACATGATATCCATTTGTCTTATTAGCAGTGATGTTAACCTTAATCGCTGGGTTAAAGTGGTGTCTGCTAGAATTCTCCACTGTACAGTGACTATTTTTCGTTTGGAATTACTAAGTATATGGGGAAAAACTATACAATTATCTGTTTCTGCTTAAACTTTTACCCACTAATTTTAACATCTATTGGAATGCCCTGACTGAAGATTTTATTAGTGTGATATTTAGTGGTGATTTTTTTATTTCTCTCACTCTTTCTACATTATAATTAGAATTCTTCCACAATGAAGAGCTGTCCCTTCGCTCCCACTTATTTATTTGTTCAGATAAGTATAGACTCATGGGTATTTACTTTATTCTTTAGGCTATAATCTAAGAGCATCGTTATCTATTCTGTTATCTGAGTCGTTCAACTTTGGCCATCGGAAGCTCAGTGTCCTTTTGACATGTTTTCTCTCCATCTCTGTCTTTGAATCCATATTTATATTTCCAGCCACAATCTAGAACCACATAGTTTATTCTAGCATTCTCTCTTTCCTTATTTGTAACTTTTTTCTGCAACAGTGTAAAATCTAATTCTTAGGTCTTTGTTTCTTTATGGGGTTTTTTTTAAGTACAAGAGAGAGACAGAGAGACAGAGAGAGACACAGACAGGAATGGAGAGAAATGAGAAGCATCAGCTCATATTTGCAGTACTTTAATTATTCATTGATCGCTTCTCAGATGTGCCTTAATGGGGGTGGGGGTGGCAGGGGAGCTCCAGCCGAGCCAGTGACCCCTTGCTCAAGCCAGCAAACTTGGGCTTCAAGCCAGCGACCACGAGGTCATGTATATGATCCTATGCTCAAGCCAGTGACCCCATGTTCAAGCTAGTGATCCTGCACGCAAACTGGTGACCTTGGGGTTTCGAACCTGGGTCCTCAGCATTCCAGGTCGATGCTCTATCCACTGCGCCACCACTTGGTCAGGCACAAAACCTAATTCTTATTCATATATATATATATATATATATATATATTTTTTTTTTTTTTTTTTTTTTACAGAGACAGAGAGTGAGTCAGAGAGAGGGATAGACAGGGACAGACAGGCAGTAACAGAGAGAGATGAGAAGCATCAATCATTAGTTTTTCATTGCGCGTTGCAACACCTTAGTTGTTCATTGATTGCTTTCTCACATGTGCCTTGACCGCGGGCCTTCAGCAGGCTGAGCAACCCCTTACTGGGGCCAGCGACCTTGGGTCCAAGCTGGTGAGCCTCGCTCAAACCAGATGAGCCCGCACTCAAGCTGGCGACCTCGGGGTCTTGAACCTGGGTCCTTCCGCATCCCAGTCCGACGCTCTATCCACTGCGCCACCACCAGGTCAGGCCATATATTTTTTAAATGTAAAAGTTTTTATCAGTACCAACACAAGTTTATATATAAAAAAAGATACCCATAAGTTTTTCCCTAAAACACACCATTTTCTGTATGATTCTCTATGCACTATGGGTGGCTTCTACCAGTTATGGGTACTCAGATTTTACACAGTCATAATCATTATGTTGTACTTTAATGTTAACATTATTTTATACATACTTTCCTAATATATTTAAACACTTTGCATGTTTAGCAGACTTCTAAAGGAATAAATACCTTACTTAAACATTTAGGAGCTGTCATTCACCTCTTATCAAAACTCCTTGAGCCTGACCTGTGGTGGCACAGTGCATACAGCATTGACCTGGAATGCCAAGCTCACCGGTTCAAAACCCTGGGCTTGCCCGGTCAAGGCACATACAACGAGCAACCAATGAATAACTAAAGTGAAGCAACTATGAGTTGATACTTCTAGCTCCACCCCTTCTTTTTTTCCTCTTTGTAAAATCAATAAATAAAATCTCAAAAAAAAACCAACAACCCCAAAACCTTGAAAAGTCACACGCACGCACACGCACATACACACACCTTCCATTTGCTCTTGGCTTACCGTACTTCACAGGGCGAGGCCAGACTGGGAGGCAGGCCCATATTCAACTGTTCATAAATTCAGTTGGCCCTTATTTACCGAGGGCCTACTAAGTGCCGGGCACTAATGATGAAACAATAGCACAAACCTAGAAATAATGCTTAAAGCCCTTGTCGGGCTTCCTTGCTGTCTCGTGGGGAAGATAAATATAAAATTGTGCCACAAAAGAGCCAATGGTACAAAAAGGAGGCTGAAATGGGGACATTTAGTCCAGTCGGGAAAGGTCAGGGTGATTTTTCTGAGTAGTAACAACTCAGCAAGCTGAAGGGGACGAGCAGGAGACAGCTAGGCAAAGGCAGAGAGAGGGCTGTTGCCCCGGGGCCGGGTTCATCTCACTCACAGGCGCCCTCAGCTGGCACCTTCAAGTCCTGCATGCACCTGTCTTCCATTTGGCCTGGGCAGCTCTCCCTCTGCCCTGTTCCATTCCCCAACTGAAATGACTTTATCTCCCTTTCTGAGTCTTTGACTGCTTTTCCAACTGTCTTTGAAATGGGATAACCAGACACAGAAGTCCAGAAGAAAATATACAGTGTGTCCGTAAAGTCATGGTGCACTTTTGACCGGTCACAGGAAAGCAACAAAAGACGATAGAAATGTGAAATCTGCACCAAATAAAAGGAAAACCCTCCCAGTTTCTGTAGAATGATGTGGCGGCATGTGCACATGCACAAATGATGAGGTAACACCGTGTATACAGCGGAGCAGCCCACGGCCATGCTAGTCGAGATGTGGGCGGTAGAGAGGAAAGTTTAGTGTGTTCTGTGGCTCGCTAAATTCGAATCTGTGACCAAAGTACAACGTGAATATCGGCACATTTATAACATTACTCAGTGGGATAAGCAGTTGAAGGAAACCGGCAGTTTGGTGGAGAAACCCCGTTCTGGTAGGCCACCAGTCAGTGACGAGTCTGTAGAGGCTATACGGGATAGCTACCTAAGGAGCACTAAAAAATCTGTGTGTGAGCCCACATCGATCTGCACTGAATAGGTATGAAACTGTGAGAGTTTTCCTTTTATTTGATGCAGATTTCACATTTCTATTGTCTCTTGTTGCTTTCCTGTGACTGGTCAAAAGTGTACCATGTCTTTATGGACACACTGTATAACTAGTCAGTTCAAGAGGTAAATAAAATGCTTTTAATGTTCAGCACAAAGGACTGAAATATTTGTCTGAGAGTTCCTAAAGAATTATGGATTTCCAAGTAGTACTCCTTCCACTGGGGAGTACAATCCACGTGCAGGAGAAGAGATGTCGTGCTTAGGCCTAGGCGTCTTCGCACCTGGTGAGCAGAGCTGACGACCACTAATCTTGGTCTTGCCCTGATTCCCCAGGACGGCGGGAGACTAGCATTAAATTAAGGAAGGAAACAGGAAAAAGTAACGAGGAAAGTCTATACATACTGCTCTCGGAGGACTCATTGGATATACTGTTAGGTGGAAAAAGCAAGGTGCAGAGGACAGCAAGGAGGAGAGGGGTTCACACAGACCTGCATATTCGCTTATGACTCCAGAAAGAAACAACAAACTAATGAAAGAGTTACCTATCGGGGTACAAAGAGTGCAAGGAACAGGGGTTAGAAATAGAAGTTAGAGGGAAAGTTGTTTTTAAAACAGAAAATCACAGCCTGACCTGGTGGTGGCGCAGTGCATAGAGCGTCGGACTGGGATGTGCAGGACCCAGGTTCGAGACCCCCGAGGTCACTAGCTTGAACGCGGGCTTATCGGGTTTGAGCAAGGCTCATCAGCTTGGATCCAAGGTCGCTGGCTTGAGCAAGGGGTCCCTCAGTCTGCTATAGCCCCCCGGTCAAGGCACATATGAGAAATCAATCAATGAACAACTAAGGAGCCACAATGAAGAAATGATATTTCTCATCTCTCCCTTCCTGTCTGTCTGTCCCTATCTGTCCCTCTCTCTGACTCTCTCTGTCTCGGCCACAAAAACAAATAAACAAACAAAAACAGAAAATCACAGATAATCGATGCAGAAGGAATAATAGAATTATAAATCATTTTGTAATCCTCATTTAAAAAAATGGATCTAGGCAACAATAATTTAAGGCCACTGAAGCCAATAAAAGAAAGGTTGAGGCCCTGGCCGGTTGGCTCAGTGGTAGAGCGTCAGCCTGGCGTGCAGAAGTCCCGGGTTCAATTCCTGGCCAGGGCACACAGGAGAAGCGCCCATTTGCTTCTCCACCCCTCCCCCTCTCCTTCCTCTCTGTCTCTCTCTTCCCCTCCCACAGCGAGGCTCCAGTGGAGCAAGGATGGCTTGGGCGCTGGGGATGGCTCCTTGGCCTCTGCCCCAGGCGCTAGAGTGGCTCTGGTCGCAAAAGTGCGACGCCCCGGAGGGGCAGAGCATCACCCCCTGGTGGGCAGAGCGTTGCCCCTGGTGGGCGTGCCGGGTGGATCCCAGTCAGGCGCATGCGGGAGTCTGTCTGACTGTCTCTCCCCGTTTCCAGCTTCAGAAAAATACAAAAAAAAAAAGAAAGGTTGATTAGTACTTAATAAAGGAGGACTGAGCTCACAACACCCGAAGCTGTTCATCACTGATGAGAAAGCCAGCCACCATTCTTCTCCCAATGGTGCAGTAAGAAATAGCACCACCAAAGAATTATTCTTGCCAACAAAAGAAAAAAAATTAAAAATTTTTTTTTCTATTACAGTTGATATTCAATATTGTTTTGTATTAGTTTCAGGTGTACAGCATAGGGGTTCTTAGACAATGCTATAATTTACAAAGTGATCCCCCTGATATTTCCAGTACCCACCTGGCACCATACAGTTATTACAGTATTGTTGACTATATTTCCTGTGCTGTACTCTGCATCTGTGAGCCTATTTTTGTTTTGTGTGTTCATTATTTTATTCTTTAGATTTTACATATTAGTGAAATCATATGGTATTTGTCTTTCTCTGACTTATTTCACTTAGCATAATACTCTCTAGGTCCATTCATGTTGTCACCAATAGTAAGACTTCATTCTTTTTTATGACCCAATAATATTCCATTGTATATTATGTGCCACACTTTTTTATCCATTAGTGTATTGATAAGCACACTTGTGTTGCTTCCACATCTCGGCTATTGTAAAATAATACTGCAATGAACTTAGGGGTGACCATATCTTTTCAAATTTGTGTTCTGGTTTTCTTCAGCTATATACCCAGAAGTGAAATCTCTGAGTCGTGAGGAAGTTCCAAACTTCCTTACAGTTTTCCACAGTGACTGGACCAATTTGCATCCCCACCAACAATGCCTGAGGGTTCCTTTCTTTCTATGTCCTTACTAACACTTGTTTGTGGATTTATTGATAATAGTCATTCTGACAAATGTGATATGGTATCTCAGTGTGGTTTTAATTTGTATTTCTCTGATGATCAGTGACACTGAGCATATTTTTATATGTCTATTGGCCATTTGTATGTCCTCTTTTTTTTTATTTTATTTATTCATTTTAGAGAGGAGAGAGAAAGGGAGAGAGACAGAGAGGGAGAGAGAGAGGAGAGAGAGACAGAGAGAGAGAAGGTGGGGAGGAGCTGGAAGCATCAACTCCCATATGTGCCTTGACCAGGCAAGCCCAGGGTTTCGAACCGGCGACCTCAGCATTTCCAGGTCGACGCTTTATCCACTGCGCCACCACAGGTCAGCTGTATGTCCTCTTTGGTGAAGTGTCTATTCATATCCTCTGCCCATTTTTTAATTAGATTGTTTGTTTTTTGGTGTTGAATTGTACGTTTCTTTGTAAATTTTGGATATTAACCCCTTATCAAATGTATCATTGGCAAATATGTTTTTCTTTCAGTGGCTGTCTTTCCATTTTGTTGATGGTTTCTTTTGTTATGCAAAAACATTTTAGTTTGATGTAGTCTCTCCCATTTGTTTTTCTTTTGTTTCCCTTGCCCCAGGAAATATGTCAGAAAAATATGGCTTAGGCAGGGGTCTCCAAACTTTTTACACAGGGGGCCAGTTCACTGTCCCTCAGACCATTGGAGGGCTGCCAAATACAGTGGTATTCTCACTGACCACCAATGAAAGAGGTGCCCCTTCCAGAAGTGCAGTGGGGGCTGGATAAATGGCCTCAGGGGGCCGCATTGAGCCCGCGGGCCGTAGTTTGGGGACGCCTGGCTTAGAGAAATGTCAGAGTTTATAGCCTGTGATTTCTTCGAAGAGTTTTATGGTTTCCAGTCTTATATTTAAGTCTTCAATTCATTTGAAGTTTATTCTTGTATATTGTGTAAGATGGTCTAGTTTCAATTTTTTGCATGTTTCTGTCCAGTTTTCCTAACCCCATTTATTGAATAGTATCTTTACCCCATTGTATGTTCTTGCTTAAAAAAAAATAATTGAGCATGATTCTAATCAAACCTTTACATCTAACTACAAGTTTATAGAAAATATAAAGGATATCGCTTCTCGGCCTTTTGGCTAAGATCAAGTGTAGAAAATATAAAGGATAAAGGTTTAATATCACCACAATAATGCAATTTGCTAAATCCAGGATGCAAGAAATTATAGTTTCTTTCATAAATAAATGGCATTTTTTAGAAAGAAGAGGATGGAGGAGGAGTTATCAACTAAAGGAGAAATAAGATATATTTTAACCAAATGAAATCTTTGAATTCTGATTTAAAACAACCAACTGTAAGTTCACTTTAAAAAAATGGAGGAAAATCAGACATGGATGGATAGTAGTTGATATTAAGGAATAATAATTAATATTGCTGGGTGTAATGGTAGTTTTTTTTCTTAAAGTTCTTAGCTATTAGATACACTGAAGTATTAATTGAAGAATGATAGGATGTCTAGGCTTTTTCTTAAAATACTCCAGTGTACACAAGCACACATACACACACTCACAAACACACACACACACACGAGGAAACTGTGGGGATGATAGATGAAAACACACTTGCAGACTGGAGTTAACTGTCGAACTGGGTGGTGGGCACACAGGGTTTATCCCAATCTTTTCCTACTCTTGTGTATGGTTTTAAGATTCCATAATAAAGACTTGTAAAAAATAAGGAAGGAGATGGAGTAGGATATATAAAGAAATAAGATTTCTACCTCATAAACTGATCCAATTTCATAATCTGTGAAATATCCGATTGGTGGCTTAGCGAGGAACACCGGAGTATCAGCATAACTGTGGGAGGACAGAGCAGGGAGAAAGGCTGTTGGTTTCATCCATGTGATGAAATAGCACATAGTGACCGAGTCATGTCAGGTAAATACATGCAAGCCATCACGGATGTTCACAATATGTCATTTGCTGGTTCTTGCCGTTGTTAAAGCAGGTTACAAAATAATTTTACAGCATAACTAAATCCTTGTAAAAAGTATGTAGCTACATATTTCCCTTTTTTTTTTCTTCTTGTCCAAGTGAGAGGAAGGGATATAGAGAGACAGACTCCCGCATGTGCCCTGACCTGGGATCCAGCTGGCAATCCTATCTGGGGCGGATGTTCTGCTCATCTTGAGCCATGCTCCAAACCAAGCTATTTTTAGTGCCGGAGGCAGAGGCTCCATGGAGCCATCCTCAGTGCCTGAGGCCAATGTGCTAGAATCAATCAAGCCATGCTGTGGGGGTTGGGGGGAGGGGAAGAAAGGAAGAGGGTGGGTGTAGAAGCAGATGGTTGCTTCTCCTGTGTGCCCTGTCCAGGAATTGAATCTAGGACGTCCACATGCCGGACCAGCACTCTACCACTGAGCCAACCGGTCAGAGCCATATATTTCATTTTCAATATGCATAGGAAAAACTCTGGACACTTAAACATCAATATGTTATCTGGGTATTTAATAATATAGGTTCTGCTTTTCTTTGAAATAGTAGTCTTTTCTAATTTTTCTTAATAAAAACATAATATTTGTCTAATAAATAAAGGTCAATGGTTTTAAGCCCTTTAAAATTATTAATCCATGAAACAACTCATTTCTTTCTTAGGGACAATTACTGAAATACAGCTAAAGGTGCTCCTTTAAAGAAAAATCAATATATATACTAATTATTTGTGATTAATCAAATTTTAATCGTTTTTCTTATCTAAGACATATGAACGCCAATGGAAGGAGCACATGGCTGTGAAGATTCCTCCCATCTGACTCATACTGTTCAGATGTACACAGACCAGCACTAACCCCCGTTCCTTCAGACTCTGGCACGGACCTAGGGATCTGAGGACGTCCAAAGGCCACGTCTGCAGGTAACCCTGAAGCCCTGTTCTGTTCTGATAATGACACCCTGTCCCTCCGCAAAAGTCTAAACTCCTTCATAAGCTAGACCAGACCCAGGACCTTCTGGGTTTTACTCTAAAGCAGCGATTTTCAACCTTTTTCATCTCATGGCACACATAAACTAATTACTAAAATTCTGTGGCACCCAAGAGAGAAAGATATTTTTTGCCGATCTGACACACACCAAGAAAAAGGTATAATTTTGATTCATTCACACTGGACGGCTATTGTTGTGTTGGCTGTTGTTATGTTTTTATTTTTTATTTTTTCATTTTTCTGAAGCTTGGAAACAGGGAGAGACAGTCAGACAGACTCCCGCATGCGCCCGACCGGGATCCACCCGGCTCGCCCACCAGAGGCGACGCTCTGCCCATCCTGGGTGTTGCCATGTTGCGACCAGAGCCACTCTAGCGCCTGAGGCAGAGGCCACAGAGCCATCCCCAGCGCCCGGGCCATCTTTGCTCCAATGGAGCCTTGGCTGCGGGAGGGGAAGAGAGAGACAGAGAGGAAAGCACGGCGGAGGGGTGGAGAAGCAAATGGGCGCTTCTCCTGTGTGCCCTGGCCGGGAATCGAACCTGGGTCCTCCGCACGCTAGGCCGACGCTTTACCGCTGAGCCAACCGGCCAGGGCTGTTGTTATGTTTTTATTAGACAATCCAAGGGAAAAGAAGTCAGTGCCCCTGACTAAATAGTCAGGTATGGTGTGTTTTAAACATTCTTGCAGCACACGGGTTGAAAATCGCTGCTCTAAAGGGTCAGATTTTCTGAGAACCCGAGTCAGGGAAAGACACACCTCTGGTCCAGCTCTCCGCTCTGGGACTCCCCTCTCCGTGCTGGCTTCCGCGGAGGGCAGACAAGAGACTTGCCTCCATGTGGGGTGTTAGGAGGAAAAAACCGAGGGTTTTTCAGGAAGCGGTTCCGACTCTCCATTTTGGCAAGGAGATGTCGCTCCAATTTTCTCTGTGGCGCGCGTAAGTGGTTCATCCACTTTTTGTTCTTTGGTGGACTTGTTTTCTTTGAAATACAAAAGAAGTCCAGGGTCAATGCCAGGCAGAGGGACTGTGTGTGTTGATATCTTGGCCAGCTGCATGACCCACAGATGGTCAATGCCAACTCTCCTCTCTGCGGATTTATCACAACTTCCTGTGTCACCTGGAACTCCTTCCCCTCATCATCTCCCTGTTCCCACTGCGCCCTCCTCCCCACCTACACATTGCTATGCAGAGGCTTCAACACTAACCTTGGCAGTTTCTTTGGTCTGGAGTTTGACCTTTAAAGGTGAGTCCCACGTCAGGCTGTCCACGGTGTAGTCTAACTCGTCTTCAGACTTAGTGAGTGGCTTCCTGCATGACGCTTCTAGCTTCTTGGTCAGCTTTTTCTTTTGGATGAAACGCTTCTCGCAACTGAACGTCAGTTTGGTGTATCCAGGGACGAAGTTGTCTGGGGCACCGAGGGAATAAACTGAGCTACCATACCAAGGAGAGGAGGTGGATATATCTAAGATGACTAAATAAAACCACTTGCTATTTTGTCCTAAACTTTCACATTTACTACCAGATGTGTATGCTCTTAGACATATAAATGACTCCTGGACCTTATTTTATGTACTTGAGAATTGAGACTTGAGTGTTAAGATATTTGTATGTTGGCGAATATGGTCAAAGGACATGAATAGACCACTGTCATCCACACACACATGTTCACACACCCCATATGTAAATGTGCTTTTTAAAAATTCACACAGGAATCAAAGTTGTGCATTAGCTTTTTATACCTTTGAGATCATCCCCAAAGGTTCAATGAGAACAGTCACTGCTCACAAGAATGCAATGAAATTGGTACCACCACGCATGCTCAGCACAATACCTGAGAAATTCTCAAAACAGGCTAACCCATCCTTCTTTATCTGCCTAAGAGAGTGAGTGTGACGCTTGATTCTGCTGCCTCTTTCCCGCCTGAATTTCTCTACCAGCTCAGGCCATCAGTGGAGCTCTTCCTCCACCAGCATGCTCTGCCCTCTGGACCCCAATCCTCCTATCCCAAACACCGTCTCAGCTCCGAAGCCCCAGAAATCAGCAGAGTCTCACAGACTAGGACTGTCGGAGAGCTCTTCTTCTGGGCCTGGCACCATCCTGATGTCTGGTCACAAAATCCACACAGTGACTCCTCCAAAAACTACCTCCCTGCTTAAGCCCACAACCCAGCTTCCCACCCACTCATCTCAGAAGATTACGCCTCCTATATCATAGGAAATAGCCCAAACTCTCTCTCTCTCTCTCTCTCTCTCTCTCTCTCTCTCACACACACACACACACACACACACACACACACACACCTTTCTCTGCCTTCCTACCCAACCTTCCCTCTAGACTCTAAGGGCAAAAAGTTGTTCTGGTCCTGTACGGGGTCTGGGAAAACTCCTCCGGCCCCGCTCTGACTCCATCAGGAACTTGCTCCCTTGCTTATCTGCCTCTCCTTTCATATATATCTGGATTTTGTATTGCTTTTGTACTCTGGTTCAAGTACATTTCTAAACGTTTTCAGATACGTTGGCATTGCGCAGCTGACAAGAGCATTATAGTCCACATTGAGGAGCTGAGACTTCTGCCTTGCAGGTGTCGGGGAGCTAATGAGGAAACGGTATGCTCAGCTTTGACCGTCCCAATAGTCATTATCAAAATGAAAGAAAAGTGGGGTGGCGGGGACAAGGAGATGGTGGCAAAGGTGGTCCTGTTACTACCGAGCTTCCCTGGGGTGATATCAGAGGCTCTAAGAGAGTAGAGAAGCATCACCTGTTGGTGCAGAGCAGAATGGCACTGGATCGTTGTAGTAATCATTTGGACAGATCAGATGGTGTTTCTGTAGCAACTCATTGTCCACACACCATCGGAAGACAGTCTTCACTGCATAGAAGGAAATGAGGACAAAGGTGTTTTAAGCCAGAATGACCTTGAAGAAGGTATACCCAAACTTTCTTTACCCTCTGAGCCTAAACCATCTAAAAAAATTATTTATCTGCCTGACCAGGCGGTGGTGCAGTGGATGGAGCATTGGACTGGGATGTAGAGGACCCAGGTTCGAGACCCCAAGGTCGCCAGCTTGAACGAGGGCTCATTTGGTTTGAGCAAAAGCTCACCAGGTTGGACCCAAGGTCACTGGCTTGAGCAAGGGGTTACTCGATCTGCTGAAGGCCCGCGGTCAAGGCACATATGAGAAAGCAATCAATGAACAACTAAGGTGTCGCAACGAAAAACTAATGATCGATGCTTCTCATCTCTCTCCATTCCTGTCTGAGAGTCTCTCTGACTCTGTCTGTGTAAAAAAAAAAAAATCTTTCTCAGAACACTGTGGTAATTTTTAAAAAACAAAGCAGCCAGTGCTTACCAGAAACTTAAAGGAGGACAACCATGGGACAAGGCATGTTGTGGTATTGTTTGAGCTAAAATACTATGACTCACAGAGATGCCTATAACAAAATAGCATTAAGAGAAGTTTGGTAGATTGACTAAATGGCCACAACTCTTCACTCATTTCCATCTCGCTGCCCTTTGCTATGTGACTCCTGCTACTATAGACCGAGCACACTTCAACCTTGACTTTGGCCATGTGATTGATGTGTTTTGGCCAGTGAGATGTCGGCAGGGGTTTGGAAATGTGCTTACACAGCTGAGCTTTTTCCCTCTTATGCCTTTGCCATTACTATAAAAGAGCTTCCTGCCCATGAGAAAAGTTCCTGCTTCTTCATCTTGGACCCCAGCATGAACCCAAGTGGAGCAGACCTGAGCCCAGTCTGCAGCAAGGAGCCAAGTTCAGCCAGACCCACAGCTTGAAGCCAGTCCAGCTAGCCAAGTCAATCTGGATCATTGATCCCCCAACTGACCCATAGACACATGGAGAGAACATTTCATTTAATAGAGTGGGAAGTCAATAATTAAGATTTATGGTTGGCCCTGGCCGGTTGGCTCAGGGGTAGAGCGTCGGCCTGGCGTGCGGGGGACCTGGGTTCGATTCCCGGCCAGGGCACATAGGAGAAGCACCCATTTGCTTCTCCACCCCCCCCCCTTCCTCTCTGTCTCTCTCTTCCCCTCCCGCAGCCAAGGCTCCATTGGAGCAAAGATGGCCTGGGCGCTGGGGATGGCTCCTTGGCCTCTGCCCCAGGCGCTAGAGTGGCTCTGGTCGCGCAGAGCGACGGCCCGGAGGGGCAGAGCAGCGCCCCCTGGTGGGCAGAGCTTCGCCCCTGGTGGGCGTGCCGGGTGGATCCCGGTCGGGCGCATGCGGGAGTCTGTCTGACTGTCTCTCTCCGTTTCCAGCTTCAGAAAAAAATAAATAAATAAATAAAATAAAAAAATAAAAAATAAATAAAAAAAAGATTTATGGTTAATGAGCCAAGAAAGAGCAGTCAACGCGAGGTCTCTGGCTTGAGCAAGGGGTCATTGGCTTGGCTGGAACACCCCCCCCCCCCCAGTCATGGCACATATGAGAATCAGTCAATGAACAACTAAAATGACACAACTACAAGTGGATTCTTCTCATCTCTCTTTCTTCCACTCTCAAAAAAAAAAAATCCTAGAAATAAATTTAACTAAGGATATAAAAGACCTGTACTTGGAAAATTACAA
Organism: Saccopteryx leptura; assembly: GCF_036850995.1. NCBI lineage: Eukaryota > Metazoa > Chordata > Mammalia > Chiroptera > Emballonuridae > Saccopteryx > Saccopteryx leptura. The sequence continues at coordinate 14,644,926 of NC_089512.1, forward strand.
GATACTTAGGAAAGAAACAGAAGAAGGTGCAAATAAATGGAAGCATATACTATGCTCATGGATAGGAAGAATTAATAACATTAAAAATGTCTATATTACTCAAAGCAATCTAAAGGTTCAACACAATTCCTATTAAAATCCCAATGGCATTTTTCAAAGAACTAGAACAAATAATCCGAAAATGTATATGGAACCACAAAAGACCCCGAATAGCCAAAGCAATCTTGACAAAGAAGAACAAAATTGGAAATATCACATTATTTGACATTAAACTAAACTTCAAGGTTACAGTAATCAAAACAGCATGGTACTGTCTTTAAAACAGACATATAGATCAATGGAACAGAATAGAGAATCCAGAAATAAACCTACATCTATATGGTTAATTAATATATGAAAAAAGAGGCAAGAACATACAATGGAGTAAAGACCATCTATTCAACAAATGGAGTTGGGAAAATTGAACAGATATGTGCAAAAAAATGAAACTAAACCAACTTCTTATTCCATATACAAGAATAAACTCTAAGTAAACTAAAGACTTAAATATAGGACTCAAAACCATGAAACTCTTAGAAGAAGAAAACAAAGGCAATAAAGTCTCCAACATTTATCTTAGCGATGTATTTTTCTGATATTTCCTTGGGCAAGGAAAACAAAGGAAAAAATAAACAGATGAGACTATATCAAACTAAAAAGTTTTTGCACAGCAAGGGAAACCATCCACAAAATAAAAAAACCAGCCAACCGAATGCGAGAAGATACTCACCAATGACACATCTGCAAAGGGGTTAATATTCAAAATGTACGAAGAACTCATACAACTCAACACCAACCTATGCTACAACATGGATGACCTTCAAGGATGTTGTTCAGTGAAATCAGCCCATCACAAAAAAGACAAATACTATAGGATGCCAGCAATCTGAGGTACTTGGAGTGGTCAACATCCCAGGGACAGAAAGTACCATGGTGGTTGCCAGGGGCTGTGGTAGGAGGGAACAGGGAGTTCTAGTTTAAGAGGTATCAAGTTTCAGTGTTACCAGATGGAAAGAGTTATGGAGACGAATGGCGGTGATGGTTATATATTAGAATGTGTTTAACACCAACCACGAAACTTTACACTTAAGAATGATTAAGATGATAAATTTTATGTTATGTGCATTTTAACCACAATAAAAAAAATTGGGAAAAAAGCCTGCCAAGAACATGAAAGACAGGAAAAGATCACAGAATTGTTCCAAATGAAAAGTCTAAAAAAAGAGACATGAGGCCCTGGCCAGGTTGTTCAGCTGGTTAGAGCGTCACCCCTATATGCCAAGGTTACAGGTTCGATCCCTAGTCAGGGCACATACAAAAATCAACCAAGGAATGCGTGAATAAGTGGAACAACAAATCAATGCTTCTCTCTTTCTCTCTTCAAAATCAATAAATAATTTTTTAAAAGGATATGACAATTCTATGCAACATGACTTCCTAGACAGGATTCTGGACCAGAGAGGAGAGAAAACCACCGTGGGCCAGCTGGGGAAATAAGAACTGGAGGTTAAGGCTGCACCAATGCTGATATCTTGACTTGGAGAGTTGTATGCTGGTTATGTAGGACAATATCCTAATGTTTTGGAGACATACACACTGGAGTGTTATGTGGTAATGAAACATCACATCTGCAACCTGGTGTCCAAATGTTCGAATCAAGACTAGAGAGTAAGCAATGGAACAAATACAGTAATATAGTGTAATTCTGGTGGTTGAGGCCAAGCACGTTGACACTGGATTTGGGCAGACTACAGAAGAACTCTGAAGCCGAAAGGCATTGGGCCGTTCCCATTTATTGGAGTCTCACAGAGGCGGGCGAGCAATAGGCAGAGGAAAACCTCTTCTTCTGGCGGCAGCGGTGGTGGTGAGCAAACAGCAAAACTGCCCCTCGCAGGGCTGGGCAGGTGATCCACGCCAAGGGAAAGTACCTGTAGCCTTATATAGGCTACACACACGTGGCTCTGCCACGTGCTCATGTATTAATCATGCAAAGTGCAAGCGAGCAAGCCTAACAGCTGTTTTCCCTACATATACGCACAGCTGGGGAATCAGGGTGAAAGGCATATGGGAGTTCTTTATACACACCTGGAGGCATCTTGATGAAGGGCTTAAGGTCATGTACTTTGGTCTGTTGCATGGCCCGCTCTTTTTCGGCAAGGGTACGTGCCCTGGCCTGAATAATATGTCTCTCCAACATTTCAAATTCATCCAACCGCTGCTTATAGAGCTTCCGAATCTGGCGGGCAGATGATCAAACGCACAGAAGTATAAGATCACATAGCTTTACTCAATCTCACCCCAGCATCAGGGTTCCCTGTGAAGCACAGAGCAGTCACAGCACCATAGAGACTGTCAGGTTTAACTTGACTTAAGTAAAAGTTGAGACCCATAATGGAAAATGGTTTAAAAGTTTCATAGGGAAGTCAGTAACAGAGGTGAGCTGGGAAACCTGTCTGCTGACTCCTGATTTTACAGTGAAACTCAGAAATACCAAACACAAGTTAGCACACCACTGTGGTGCACCACCCAGATCCCACTTTAAAAAAGGACTTGCAGGGAGCATAGTGAGCACACAGCCTCCAGCTACCAGGCCTTCAGTTTATCTCAGCTGCTTGAATGCCTTCAGCTGCGCCTCCCTTCAGAGTCATTAGCATGGCCGGCAGCATTCAGACCCAGAAGAGAGAACTCAGGTCAGCTGCTTTCCTTGCACAGATGAGGAGGCAGAGTTGCTGTTCCAAAGTCTGGGCATGCCTCCTGAAATGTGGGCATGAATGCCTCGGTTAAAGATTGTGGTTTAAAAAAAAAAAAAAAAAGATTGTGGTTTGCGATACAAAGGCAAGCTCCCCCAAGGGGAGGGGGGCGTGGGGTTAACTTTTAGCATTATCTGCAGAAGAACAAGTATTCTGCTGTCACAAGTATGCATAAAGTCGTTTCATTTATGCATACCTCGTTTTATTGCACTTCACTTTATTGCATTTCACAGGTGTGTTTTTTACAAATCGAAGGCAAAACCTTCCACCAGAGAAAAGATCGCCACTCGCTTTATAACATACTCTATTGCGGAGCTCTGGAATCAAACCAGCAATACCCCTGACGTTTGCCTGTACATAATGTGTGTATGTGTGCAGACAAAGATAGATGTTACAGGTCCTGGCCAGTTGGCTCAGCGGTAGAGCGTCAGCCTGGCCTGTGGAAGTCCCCAGTTAGATTCCCTGTCAGGGCACACAGGAGAAGCACCCATCTGCTTCTCCACCCTTCCCCGTCTCCTTCCTCTTTATCTCTCAGAAGGGCAGGGCATCGCCCCCTGGCGGGCATGTCGGCGCATGCGGGAGTCTGTCTGACCACCTCCCTGCTTCTAACTTCCAAAAAGAAAAAAAAAAAAAAGATAGGTGTTTTAGATATAGGACTTTTGTGTGTAGTATGTGTGTATTTGTATAAGTGTGCGTTTAGTGTTCTTCCACTAGAATGTTGGATACACTGGGGCGGGCAGGATCTTGGCTTTTTCCCAGCTGCACCCTCGGTGCCTGGAACAGCGCCTGGCACCCGACAGGTGCTGACACTTGTCCAGCAGCGGAGTACTGCAGAAGCTCGCCTTTCTGCGGGCGTGTCCTGGTTGCCCCACACGGTCCGTACCGCGGGTGAGCACCGGTAGGAAGCACATGGGGGCTTGGGCCGTGTTACCTGCTGCAGCTTGTCCACGAACTCCTCGTGGTGCGCATCCTCGCTGCCTCGAGCCTTGATGAAATTTGTGCTCAATTCGTCGCCGATCACCTCGGCCGTGTAGAAATTACGGAAGACGCGGGTGAGCAAGTGCGAGATGTCCTGGGTGCGCAGCGAGGTGGGGCGCAGACGCAGCAGCTGAGGCTCGGGAAGCGGCGAGAGCGTCAGCGGCGAGAGGTGGGGTGGCCCACTTCTGAAGCCGTCATGGAAATCCTCGGGGTAGGGGACAGAAGACCGCAAGATGGACTCGCTGGGGCTGCAGATCCGGGCCAGATGTGAGGATGGCGTCCACGTTGCCCCAGCGGCCTCATAGGACCCAGATTGCGAGGAAGGGCAATCCCTGGCTTGTCCAGTCTCCATGGCAACTAAAACGCGGCTAACTCTCCGCTGCACTTCCGCTTGGGGCCCCGCCTTTTCCGCTTTGCCTCCTCTTCCAGTGTCGCTGGCATCATTGTAATAAATACCTAATATTCGCATTATCAGCAGCACCTATATTCAGCTGTGCTTAGTTGAAAAAGGAGTAATGGGCATAGCCAGGACAGAATGATTGCAAAACCGTGTTCCTAACTACCTATCTTTATGCGTTCATTTTCTAATTTGTTAAGCAATCATTAATTTGTAATGCTGGTGGTTGGGCCAGGCGGGTTCTCACTGAATTTGGGCAGTAGAGAAACTGCAAGCTGGAAAGCTCAGGCCATACTGGTTTGTGAGAGGCTCATAAAGATAGATGAGCAAATAAACAAGGGAAAATCTACTTTTTGCAGTAAGGGCAGGGGAGCAGGGATCTGGAAGAATTACCGCCTAGCACCGCCAGCCTTACGGAGACCACACACAGGTGGTGCTGCCATTCACCCACGCATCAATCAGGCAAAGTGCTTGGACCGGGTAAACCCACGAGCAAGCCTAACAGTTGTTTTCCCCACACTGTTCATACAATATTTACTGTATGAAGATTCTGTTTGAGGTCTGTACAGGGAGCTGGAAATACCAAAGGAAGTGAGAGATGTGCCTTTGTCCTCAGGGAGGTGTGTGTGTGTGTGTGTGTGACAGACCAGGGTGGTGAACAAGGTGGGAACAGGAAAACAACTGCAGTTTAGTGGGTTAAGGCTAAAGTGGAGATAAATGTTAGTGGTCATAAAACCACAAAGGACTGAATTGGTCTGTAGAGGGAGTGTGAACAGTAGTGTCTTTTTTGATAAAGTGAAGACCAAAGATTTAAAAGCACAGGTAGATTCACCATTTGTCATCAAGGAAGTGAAAATTAAAATCACAAAAAGCACTACTCACTTAGTAGTAGAATGTGAAATCAATCAGCAAATCAATCAAAACAAACCAACCATATTACCCAAAGCAATTTATAAATTCAGTGCAATTCCTATCAAAATAACAATGGCATACTTCAAAGATATAGAACAAATATTCCAAAAATTTATCCTTTTTGGAACCAAAAAAGAACACAAATAGCCTCAGCAATCTTGAAAAGGAAGAATAAAGTGGGAAGTATCACACTTTCTAATATCAAGTTATACTACAAGGCCATTGTACTCAAAACAGCCTGGTACTGGCATAAGAACAGGCATATAGATCAACGGAACAGAACAGAGAACCCAGAAATAAACTCGCACCTTTATGGACAATTGATATTTGACAAAGGAGGTAAGAGCATACAATGGAGTAAAGACAGCCTCTTCAACAAATGGTGTTGGGAAATTTGGACAGTTACCTGCAAAAAAATGAAACTAGACCATCAACTTACACCATTCACAAAAATAAACTCAAAATGGATAAAAGACTTAAATGTAAGTTGTGAAACCATAATCATCTTGGAAGAAAACATAGGCAGTAAGCTCTCCGACATCTCTCGCAGCAATATATTTGCTGATTTATCTCCACAGGCAAGTGAAATAAAGGACAGGATGAACAAATGGGACTATATCAAACTAAAAAGGTTTTGCACAGCCAAAGACAATATGAACAAAGTAAAAAGACAAATGGGAGAACATATTCGACAATATGTCTGATAAGGGGTTAATAACCAAAATTTATAAAGAACTTGTAAAACTCAACACCAGGAAGATAAACAGTCCAATCAAAAAATGGGCAAAAGAAATGAATAGACACTTCTCCAAAGAGGACATACAGATGGCCAAGAGGCATATGAAGAAATGCTCAACATCACTAATCATTAGAGAAATGCAAATTAAAACCACAATGAGATACCACCTCACACCTGTCAGAATGGCCCTCATTAACAAAACAACACATAATAAGTGCTGGCGAGGATGTGGAGAAAGGGGAACCCTCCTGCACTGCTGGTGGGAATGCAGACTGATGCAGCCACTGTGGAAAAAAGTATGGAGATTCCTCAAAAAATTAAAAATGGAACTGCCTTTTGACCTAGCCATCCCACTTTTAGGAATATATCCTAAGAATTCCAAATCACTGATTCAAAAGAAGAAACTGCAGTAAACCCCATGTTTACTGCAGAATTGTTTACAGTAGCCAAGATCTAGAAACAGCCCAAGTGTCCGTCAGTAAACAAGTGGATCAAAAAGCTTTGGTACATATATACAATGGAATACTATGCAGCTGTGAAAAAGGGAATCTTACCTTTTGCGACAACATGGATGGACCTGGAAACTATCATGCTAAGTGAAATAAGCCTGATAGAGAAAGAAGAATATCATATGACCTCACTCAGTTGAGGAATCCAATGAACAATGTGAACTGAGGAACGGAATAGAGGCAGAGGTGGGATTAAAGGGACCAGAGGGAAAGCGGACAGAGGGAAAGGAGATGAGAGGGCGGGATCAGAGAAGGAAAAGAGATTAGTGAAATTATATACACATAACACAGCGTTATAGAGAGCAGGACAGCAAATCCTGGAGGGAAGGGGGGAAGGTGTTGGGGGGAGGAGGCAAGGGGAATGTTGAGGGGAACACAGAGGAGGGGGGGAGATATATCTGTGGGACACTTGAATCTATGTAAACATAATAAATTAAAATCAATAAATTTTTTTTAAAAAATCAACTAGCCGAGTGCTGGTGAGGAAGTGGAACAACTTGAGTTTTCATATATTGCAATACAAATAGGAACTAGGAAGGCAGCTCTGAAAAACAATTTAGGAATTTTTTATAAAGTTACACATACAGCAGTCCCACTCTTAGATATTTTCCCAAGTGAAATGAAAACTTACGGGCACACAAAGCCCCTATGCAAATGTTCAAGGCAGCTTTATTCATAATCTTCAAAAACTGGAAGAAACCCAAATGTCCCATCTAGTGGTAAAAGGATAAATAAATAGTGGTACATATATACAATGGGATACTCTCAACAATAAAAAGGAAACATCACACATGAATTATCAATGTATGCTGGGTGAAAGAAACCATTTTCAACAGGCTGCATATTGTATGATTCCATGTATAGGAAATTCTGGAAAATGCAAAGCAGAAAACAGGTCCATGGTTGCCAGGTGCTGGTGATAAGAATTAGTGTTGGCTCTAAAGGAGCATGAAGGAATTCACTGGGGATGATGGAAATGTTTTCTATCTTGATTGTAGTGGTGGTTATAAAACTGTATGAATTTGTCAAACCTCATGGACCTGTACACTACAAAGGGTGAATTTTACTGTACATAAATTATACTTCGTTTCTTTTTAAAATTTTTCATTTATTTATTTTAGAGAGAGGAGAGAGGAGAGAGGCAGGGAAAGCAGGGGGAGGAAGAGCAGAAAGCATCAACTTGTAGTAGTTGCTTCTCATATGTGCCTTGACCAGGCAAGCCCAAGGTTTCAAACTGGTGACCTCAGCTTCCAGGTCAATGCTCTATCCACTGTGCCACCACAGGTCAGGCATTACTTCATTTTTTTTTTTTTTTTTTTTGTATTTTTCTGAAGCTGGAAACGGGGAGAGACAGTCAGACAGACTCCCACATGCGCCTGACCGGGATCCATCCGGCACGCCCACCAGGGGCGACGCTCTGCCCACCAGGGGGCGATGCTCTGCCCCTCCGGGGCATTGCTCTGCCGTGACCAGAGCAACTCTAGCGCCTGGGGCAGAGGCCAAGGAGCCATCCCCAGCGCCCAGGCCATCCTTGCTCCAATGGAGCCTCGCTGCGGGAGGGGAAGAGAGAGACAGAGAGGAAGGAGGGGGGGGTGGAGAAGCAAATGGGCGCTTCTCCTATGTGCCCTGGCCGGGAATCGAACCCGGGTCCGCCGCACGCCAGGCCGACGCTCTACCGCTGAGCCAACCGGCCAGGGCCCATTACTTCATTTTTAAGTGAAAAAGAAAAGGGGGAGTGAGTAGAAGTAAGCCAGGAGAGAAGGGAACTCCCTGCAGAAGGTCCTCATTGCTTAAAAGCTAGGAGAGAGCGCCACATATGGAAGGACTTAAAAGAAGGTCAGGAGAGGATTTGATTAGGGATAGATCTAAAAGGTGGAATGGACAAGACTTGCTGATAGATGGGAGTGAGAAGGGTTAAGAATGACTCCCAAATATGCTGAATGTGTGACCAGGTGGATAGTCGTCCACTGAGATGTTCAGGAAGAGGGCTGCTCTTGTCCAGGGCAGCATTTCACATCACATTGGCTGTCATCATTGGCACAGTGTGGCCTTTGCTCACAGGCGATACAACTAACTCCTTTTCACTCCTGGGGTGAGTCTGTGTGCCTTAGCCTGAAACCCACTTCCTGAGATGAGCCCTGGGATGGTCGCCCACAGACCTGGCCCACTTCCGCTCCCTCATCTGTCCTTTCCAGTGCCTTGTCCTCAGAGCTGACAATCTAGAGCCTCTGCCCTAGACTGTGTACTTGAGAAGACGCTGCTCTGGCTCTCGTCCAGCCACACCCTTCTCTACAGAGTGAGAGACCACAGGCCAAGGTAACATGCCCCATGCCTGTCCTCCAAGTACCTGGGGCCCCCAAATTACTTGCCCAGACATCCTGAGTCATTGACCGGGCCTGTGCAGGTCTCTTCTTTAAGGCCTTCCTCCCATTGCTGACCGACCGGTGTTGGCACTAAGGGGGAGCTTTGGTGGGAGGTGGAGCAGCTTTGGCATGCCGGTCCCCCAGTGGTGCACAAAGGAGCTGTGTGTGGCAAGAGAATGGGAACGGTCTGGGGTCCTCCATTGCTCTAATATGAGAACGGGCCTGCTCAAAGCAGGTAGTCCTGTTAAGCAGTTCTGCTTATGGAGACTCCTGGGCCCCGTTCCCTGTTGTAGGGAAGGACAAGACAATGGATCCTGCCCATCACTTTTGGCCTCTCTAACCTGCCTGCAGACAGCCTCGGAGGTCACAGGGAGTCCGACCCAGCCTAGGAGAGGTCTCCCCTTTGTCTGACCCATCCCACCTTCTGGCTTCAGTCTCCTCTGCTCTGTCCAGGCTGGTGTCTCCGGGAATCCTTCAATTCCTCCAATGGCTATGGCCACTCCTCTGTCCTTTGTCAACCTTTCGGTACCATCTGCGGCTGCGCAGTCCCTCTAATGACTCACTCTGGTCCCTTGCTTTCCCCATCTCCACTCTCTTTTCCCTCTTCTACAGATATCTCTCTGCCTGATAAGCTGGATTCTTCCCTCAGTCCACCGTGCCCAGCATTCAGTTTGCGCTCTGACTAACCGAGTAAACAAATGATTCAAACCCTGCCCAGCAACAAAGGGTTCCGCCACCTTTGATCCACTTGCCAGCCCCCTCCCCTGTGAAGAATTCAGCAGCTCAAAGGGAATTTCTTAAGCTGCCCTCTTCATTTTATAGTGTGTTCCACTGACCAGAATTGTTGTTTATTTCTGGTTTCCCTTCACACGTTGTTTGGCCCTTTAAGTAATTTCAATTTTAAAATTCAAAAGTTATACGTCATCATGGTAAAAAAAAAATCAAATAGTGCATAAAGAATAAAAAATGGGCCCTGGCCGGTTGGCTCAGTGGTAGAGCGTCGGCCTGACGTGCAGTAGTCCCGGGTTCGATTCCCGGCCAGGGCACACAGGAGAAGCGCCCATCTGCTTCTCCACCCCTCCCCCTCTCCTTCCTCTCTGTCTCTCTCTTCCCCTCCCGCAGCGAGGCTCCAGTGGAGCAAAGTTGGCAGCGAGGCTCCAGTGGAGCAAAGTTGGCCCGGGCGAGCACTGAGGATGGCTCTGTGGCTTCTGCCTCAGGCGCTAGGATGGCTCTGGATGCAGCAGAGCGACGCCCCAGATGGGTAGAGCATCGCCCCCTGGTGGGTATGCCGGGTGGATCCCGGTTGGGCGCATGCGGGAGTCTGTCTGACTGCCTCCCCGTTTCCAGCTTCGGAAAAATGAAAAAAAAAAAAAAAAAAAAGCCTGACCTGTGGTGGCGCAGTGGATAAAGCGTCGACCTGGAAATGCTGAGTTCGCCGGTTCAAAACCCTGGGCTTGCCTGGTCAAGGCACATATGGGAGTTGATGCTTCCAGCTCCTCCCCCCTTCTCTCTCTCTCTCTGTCTCTCTCTCTTCATCTCTAAAATGAATAAATAAAAATAAAAAAAATAAAATAAAATAAAAAAAGGATTGAGTGTGCTGCTATTATACGAAAACATCTGCTAGGCCGATAAAAAAAAAAGAAAAAAAAAAAAAGAATAAAAAATGAGTGTCCTCCTCTCAATCTCTTTCCTTGGATTATTTCTGGATCTTTCCAGCTAGTTTTTTTTCTGCCTGTATAAACACCAATAACTATAGTTTAAAAAAATTTATTGAGAAGCACAAATGACATTATAGTATACATTATATATATTACATAACATATATATATATATATATTGTTTTTTTTTTTTTTACAGAGACAGAGAGTCAGAGAGAGGGCAGACAGACAGGAACAGAGAGAGATGAGAAGCATCAATCATTAATTTTGCATTGCAATACCTTAGTTGTTCATTGATTGCTCTCCCATATGTGCCTTGACCGTGGGGCTACAGCAGACCGAGTAACCCCTTGCTCAAGCCAGCAACCTTGGGTCCAAGCTGGTGAGCTTTGCTCAAACCAGATGAGCCTGCGCTCACGCTGGTGACCTCAGGGTCTCGAACCTGGGTCCTCCACATCCCAGTCCGACGCTCTATCCACTGCTCCACCGCCTGGTCAAGGCCATAACATATATTATATATATTACCCAGTCATTTGCTTTTTTTTTTTACTTATGTTCTACAGGAACTCACTAAAGATGGGGTTTTTTGTTTGTTTGTTTTAAGCAGATGCAAGGAAACCCAATGTATGGAAATGTACGTTATCTAATCAGGTCCCTGCTAATGAACTTTACCTTGTACAGTGTATATAATACACAGATATCATAGATTAGGTAATAATCTAATATCCTAGAATTAGAACTGCTCGGCCAAAGGGCGCATATGCACGTTTTAATATTTGAAATATTACCAAATCACTCTTCAGAAAGATGGTCCCAGAGAAGACTCAACCAGCATTAGGTGGGGGCTTCTGGACATTTTAAACGCGCTTTGAACTGTATCCCAAATTTCCCCCGAGCCCACAGCTCCCTCTAAAACTCCAGATTCATGCATTCATCTTGTACCTGACATCTTCCTTTGAATGCTTGAAGGCTCCTCAAACTTAATGTGGCCAAATAGAGCGCCTGCTCTTTCTTGGCCTTCCCCATTTCAGTCACTGGAACTTCCTCCTTCCGGTGGCCCATGCCAAAAGATGGAGTCACCCTTGACTCTTCCCTCTCACGGCTCCCACCAGTAAATCCTGTTTGTTCTACCATCAAAGTGCATCTCGAATCTTACCAGTTCTCATGCTCTCCACTCCTACCTCTGGGGCCCGGGCCACCATCCACTCACCTGAATTAGTGTGAGCACCTGCTCACAGGGCTCCCTGCTTCAGCCTTTGTCCTTCCATGATCCTTCTCCTTCTAAAGGCTGAAGTGACTCTTTTAAAACAAGTCATTTATGTCCCTCCTCAGCTTGAAACCGTCCAAGTGTTCCCCGTTTTCCCCAAAGTAAAAGTGGAAGCCCTTAGAAGGCCCAACAGGACCTGGTTTATAGAAAAGTAAATTGTCCCATACTGATCTGGGATTACCCAGAGGCCCAGAGACCCTGTGGTCTGGCACGGCATCCTGGGTCCTGGCACGGCCAGCAGTGTCCTGGCATGATCTGAGCATCCTCACTTTGCCATGGCTACCCCCTGAGGAGAGGCCGTCTTTCACTTTTCCTCCTGATGCATCTGGGCTTAGGTCCTGAACCCTCTGGAGGGAGCTCAGCTGGGGTTTTCCAGCCTTCGTAAGCATCAGGCACACCCTTGGACCAAGAGCTGTAATGAACTTGGCAGGCTCAGTGGAGGAGGCTGGGTAGAGGACAGCTGTGGGGAGCAGGAATTCCGGTGTATGTCTGTCCAGCAGGCATTTATCCATTCCAGGGAGTCAACATCTGTTACTTTAGCTGATTCCCATGAGGATTACCGCTCCTGATGGTAGAGCTCCAATATGTGATGGTTTCTGCTCAAGGTCTAATAGTAGGAAACAGCGGAACCAAGGTTTAAAGAGCCCCCCAGCCCCCATGCCCTGGGACAGGGCCTCTGAAGACAAGGAGGGAGCAGAATAAACCTTATGCACCTCACCTGGCTTGTCCAGGTTGGTTTCTGGGGGGGGGGGGCAGGCCCAGCCCTGAAGCACACCTGGAACCTGCCCGTCCTGAAAGTTGGCATTCTTGTTTTGATCCTCCCTTGTCCCCAGAGAACTCAGTGGTGGAGGGGCCAAAGGAAGGAACTCCAGGTCCTCCTCACTGGCCCTCATGCAAGGTTTCGCCTGTCTCCAGTCATCCCAGGAGCCTCCTCCCCAAACACCACTCACACACATACACCTTGAAACAGGATGATCAGCTGCATGTGGTGAGATGCCTGAAACTCCACCATTAGCCAACTAGTCTTCGGGCAGGCGTGGCCTCTCGCTGCACCCAACCGAGCCTGCATAATCACCAGGACCTCAGGGCATCCTGTAGAGGTCGCTGAGGGCTGGGTTCTGAGGAGGGTAAATCGGGCACCTGGCCAGGGCTGGGCCCACAGAGGGCCCTGGGAATTTAGGCAGAGGCAGCAGAAACCAGCAGCTTTGTGGTTGGGTACAAAGCCTCTTGCTGGGCCCTCCAGTCCCCTTGGCCCCGCCCCCGCCACACACAGGCACAGTCATAATCACCACACAGGCCTACACCCAGCGGAAACAAGCAGAGTGCCTCCCAGCCGGCAAGAGAGGAAGGGGTGGACAGCTGGGAGAGGTGAGGAGAGCACGGGAGTGTGGGCTGACCCGCAAGTCAGAGCGGCAGCCTGGTTTCCCTGAGCAGGGTGTGGCCCAGCCTTCTAGTAGAGCCCGGTAGCATGTGCCAACTCTGAGTCAGCCACACCTATGCTGCCCAATAGCCCCGGCCAGGCAGGAGGCTTTGGCTCCTCTGTCTGGGCCAGAGGCCAGAAGACGGCCTGTGTGAGGTGGGTTTGGGGTGTGCAAAGGAGGAAGGAGCCTGGCTGCAGCCCACACCAGGGGCACCTGCGCAAAGGGAGAGGTGACAGTCCCAGATAACGCCCTGATTCGGGCTTGGGGCTCAGCCCCTGGGAGGTGATGTAAATAAATAGGAATGATGCTTGAGATGAAGCCAAATTAACTGCTGGTGTCAGGATTTTACTGGGTCTTTGCCTGGGAAGAGAACTGGGCTTGAAGAGGTCTGGCTTACTGAACAGAGGAGCTTGCAGGCCCCCAGGGTCATTAGAGGTCTAAGTACGAGGCCCCCAGAGGGCAGGACTAGAAGCTGCATCTTGATTTAGGAAAGACAGGAGAGATGAAGGCACAGAAAGAACCCCTCACCGTCCCCACCGCTGGGCTGGGGCTCCAAAGGGAGGCGTGCCAGTGTGGGCCTGCTCATCCCTGAGCAGAAGGAATGCAGACCCTGACAGGTCTGCTGGGGTGGAGGGGTCGGGGTGGGGCGCCCCTCCTGGAGGACAGGACAGCTGGTGTGAATGCCGGATAAAGGGCTTGAGGGAGGTGTGCGATGGAGGGGGCCTCTCCAAGTGCTGAAGTCCCGACCCAGTCTCAACCCTCAGAAGCAGGAGGCAAGAGCAGCAGGCCTGCTTGTGCTGGGAAGAAGGGCTTTCTCCAGAAGGGGCTCAACTGGTTTCTGCCAGACTCAGACTCACACTGGCTTTATCAGCCCCGGAAGCCTAGGCGATTCACTAGTGCCCAGATCTCCCAAGTTCAACTCCCCGCCACACACACACCACACACACCACACACACCACACACACCACACACACAGGGAGCTGAGGTTAGAAACTTCCCAGCGAGAGGGGAGGGGACCCTTCTCCAGACAAGGTTCAGGAATTCCTCTCTGAGGACCTCGGAACTCATGCACCCATTTTGCAGAAGGGAAAGCAGACCTGTGGGGAGCGGCGGCTGGAGGCTTGGAGGCAAAGACTCCCTTTCGAAGCAGCCTGGCTGGGCTTCGGACATGATGCCGTCCCTTCCCCAGGGTGACGCCAGATTCTATGGAGCAGCACCCCAACCCCAGCGAGGCGCCCACAGGCAGGGCGTAGGGCTGGGCCGCCCTTGGTAATGACAGGGCCCACGGCTGTGGGTGGCTGCGGTGGAGGAAGCGGGAGGGATCATGCTATTTCTGGCTGGGGCGCGTCTACCCGCCAACAGCCAGGGTTAGGCGGGCTTCCCAGCCTCTACCTCTGCCTTCCCTCCCGGATCCCGGGATGGGGCGGGGAGAGACGCGGCTGGGTGGACCGGAGGGGCGGGGCAGTGTCCCAGGCCCACCTCCGGCCTCTTCCCCCCACAGTCCCTCCGAGTCTCCTCCACTGCGCTCGGCTGGGACCCGAGGCCGCTGGCGCTGTCGCCGCGCACGTGTGTCCCGCGGCGCTCCGCTCCCGCCGTGCTGTCCCCGTCCCGCCGGGCCGCACGTCCGTCATGGACTCGGGTGGGGACTTCCTGACCCTGCATGGTGAGTGCCCAGTTGGCGCGTGGGAAGTCCCTGCGTGAGCCAGCCCGGCAGAAAGCTGTCCCGGCTCGGGGCGGAAGACCCCCAGCTCCTTCATCCGCCCTCCGCCCCGCCCCGCCCCGGGCCCGCCTCTCGACCCTTCTGTCGCATTGGGAAAATCTCGGCCCAGAACTCGGGATGAGACTGCCACACACGACCTTGGGCGTTGCCAGTCACGTCCCCCAGATCTAACCGAGGGGGGGGGGGAGGTTCAGGGAGGGGTGCGCGTCTGAAGACTTCTCTGAAGACTTTCCCTGAGTCGCCCAGTCTCGGGGACTCCCCCTTGTCCTGGTCACGGAAGGCTGGGCTCCCTGGGCCAGCGCACACGGGGGCGCTGAAGAGGGAAGGAACTGGAATCCACGAATAACCGAGTTCTCCGCGCTCCGTCCGGGAGACCAGGAGAAGCTCCCCAAAGCCCAGGCGTGCCTGAACCGCGTCAGGCTGCGCGGGTGTGGCGGGGTGTGTGTGTGGGGGGGCGGGAGGGTAGGGAGGTGGGGCGAGCTGTGCAAGGATGGCCCAGGTCGGGCGGTGCAGCCGTGACTGCCCCACGCAGAAATCATAGCGATGCCGAGGCTGGGGGGAGCAGCCTGATTCCTCCAGCTGCGCACCTTCCTGACGGGACAGGACCAAGTGTCAGCTCGAAATGCCTGAGCCTCCACCCTTTGTCCAGCCGAGCTCTGTCTCCTGCGACCCGGGTACGGCCCCAGGAGTCTGAGCCAGCTCCTTGCGCTAACGCTGACTGTCCAGCAGAGAGCGCAACCGCGGGCTCCCGACTGCAGGGCCTTGAGGTCTTATGGCTGGACGGGACCTCCAACTCGGACCCGGCCTCTTTTTGCTCCAGCCTGCAGACTCACTTCTTCTTGGGGAGCTTACCCTCGTGCTTCCACTCCTCGCCCCATCATCTGTCAGCTCAGCAAACCCCGCCCCTCTCACACTAATCATTGTTTAACCGTACCTCCCTCTGTCTTCTAGGACCCTTAGGGTTGGAGACTTTAGTCACACACGGAGACAATACATAGTTGGGAAAGAGAATGGCAGAGCCCTCCAGCTGTCCACTACTGACTCCTGGAATTCAGGGGGATGCAGATGTTCTTATCAGCCAGTTCTGGTCTGTCTCATGTTTCCAGTTGGCCCAGACCTGTCCCGGTGGCCCAGAGAGATCTTGCTCAGTGCCCAGAGCTGTTACCCTCATACCCGTAGCCTGGACTCCTGGAGGCAACATCAGCCAGCTGGGTCATAGGATCCCTACTCCTCCCAGTGCTCCCTCTTCTCTCCTCAGGCCAGCCTGGGCATCGCTATGATCACAGCCTGGCAGGAAGGGAGACTGACCGCTCAGACAGCCACACTGGGAACCTCTGCTTTCTCTCTTATCATCCCTTAGCCAGCACTGTCTTCTACCCTGCACACCGCCACCTCTCCCGGGCCTGCCTCACACTCAGACTACCTAAAAGACCTCTGGTCGCCTCTGGCATGGCTGCAGCCACAGGTCATGTTGGAATGGGCCATCCTTAGGCATCTGTGCCTCTGTCCAACCTCTCTCCCCTGGCAGCCCTGTTATCTTCCCTAGAGAGGAAGCTGCATGGAGACTCAGCCAGTGCCCCCAGTCCTGTGTCATGGCCTTGGCTGCCCTGGCCCATCCTGTTTGAGACCTCCCGAATGCCTGACTGTCCAGCCCTTCCTGTGGGGCTGTCATGAATACTACAATCCCATGCCACTTTCCTGAAGGCTCTGCCATTTCTAGCTCATCATCCACAATCACTCCCCTTGACTGCCTTTTGTCCCTCCTGCAAACCAGACGGGGAAGCAAGAACCTGTCACAGAGAGAGGGGTAGTCACTCTGTCCGTGCTGTCCCAGGTTGTCTGCTCTCTCATCGGAGAGTCTGCAGTCCTTTCGTATTTCAGGTCCCAAAGTACTGGACATGTGCTGCAGGACCACACTGTCTGGCTGGGGCAGTTGGGGGTCTGCTGCAGAAAGCCCCCCTCTGTTGGCCTGGCGAGCTATTGGGGCCAACCAGATATGAAATATCCCTTCTACCCTTGCCCCACATGCATGTAGAGGCAGTGTAGTATAGAGGTATGGATTCTGGGCAAACTAGTTGAGGGCACACCTTGGCTTTTTCATCTCAGACAAATCCCTTGATTTCATTTGCCTTAATTTCCTCATCTGTAAAATGGGGGATGAGAACACTACCTACCTCATAGGGTTGCTGTGAGGATTGAATGAGGTCATACCCATAAGGCAATTAGAACAGTGCCTGGGACCCAGCCTGTATGTGTTCCCGCAGGAGGCCCATCCCCCAACTGACTATGCCCTGTGAGTTGCTGCCTGATTCTACATTCTGGCCAGGGCTGCACTGGCTTCTCGAGCTGGTCCCCAGATGTGCCCAAAAGGACATAACCTCTGAAGGGCCCTGTCCTTACTGAACACATCTGTCTCCTACACCTAACTCTTCCTGCCGCACTGTAAGAACTGGCATTTGTAAAGGTGGAAGGCTGTCTATAAGAAGGCCCTGGCTTCATCTTGGCTCCTGGAGACCTGGGCTCCAGTCCCATCTTTGCCTTTTATTGTGACCCTGGGCAAATCCCTTTGCCTCTCTTGGCCTGTTTTCTCATCCACAAGATCACAATACCCATTTTATAGAAGACATGAGGATAAAGCAGTATTGGGCATAGGAGCTTTAGGTTGGTTAAAAAGCCAATACCCCCAAGAGATAATGGTTCTAAAAAGTTGGGGTGGCCAGTCCCCTAACCACCTCAATTATGTTTCAAAATTCTGTTCCTGGGGTTCCAGGCCCACACCTCACAGATACACACTGATCTGCACTGATTAGTAATTATTTTGTGCCACAGGCCATTTTGGCAGTTAGCTGAAGCCTGCAGACCCCTTCTCAGACTAATGGTTTTAAATGCACAGAATAAAATACCTAAGAATTGAAAGGAAGCAAATCATATTGAGATGTCATCCTATCCTTGGTCCTCCAGTTAAAAACCCTTGCATGGTTTCTCTAAAACAGAGGCCCCGATTACACTCGGCTCCCCGCCCCTTTCCAAATGAATAACAACCTGTCTCTGCCCATATTTCAGCTCATCTACGCTAACACGTGTTCTCATGTTTTATTCTCTGTGGTGTGACTTTAGGCAAATCATTTTGTGCTTCAGTTTATTATTATTGTGTGCTTGTCTGTACTAATAACTGGCTTTGCGAGTGACTCACTGTCCACGCCGGTGACTGGAACTGCAGTGAGGCGAATGGAAGAACTATTCCCAGGCAGGGAGTGAGAGGGGAGTGAGTCAGGCCTGCAGTGGGTGGTGTCTGGACCTTGGTGCACAGTAGGGGCTCAATCAATAAGTGCTGGGTGAATGAAAGAGAAGTTGTAACTTAAATGAAAGGTCCTACTGTTCCCGAGCACACTGGCAGCACAGTTTGTAGAAAGTTGCAATCGTCCTCATCTATTTATTAAAGCAAGCCTGCGTTAATGGACTCATTTTAAGATCTGCATTTTTTTTTTTCAAGAATTCCATTCGTATTTGGAACTTTGGAGTTGTACCCCGTTCAGGTGGGGACACAGGCCTGCCTGAGGTTCACAGGCAAGGCAACAGCCCGCTGAGTCACAATGAATTCGTTGAGTAACTTGGGTGAAATATTTGGCTGGCTAGCTGTCTGGCACAGGGTCCATCCCGCTCACCGCTAGACTCTGCAGTCCCAGGCCATGGCCCTGCCGCACGCCGCTCTTCAGGTTTGTGGGGCTCAGCCCTAACGTCCTCCTGGAGCCACCCAGCTGGAGTTCAGAAGCAAGGCTTAGACTCGGTCCCCTGGTCGGACTCAGTCCTCACACCGCCTCCCAAGTAGAGGTCCAGCCCTTCTCTGCCAGAACACCGCCTTTCCAGTGAGGGACTCTCCCTGGCTCCGCCCCCGGCCGGCTTCCTGGGGATGGCTCTGCCTCCACAACACTTCCCAGGCCCGGTTACTCCCCTTCCCTTCTCTTTGGCTCCAGCTGTGCCCTCCACCCGCTTTCTGGGTTCTGGCTTTCATCACTGATCAGCTTC
The DNA here is from genome assembly GCF_036850995.1 of Saccopteryx leptura. Taxonomy (NCBI): domain Eukaryota; kingdom Metazoa; phylum Chordata; class Mammalia; order Chiroptera; family Emballonuridae; genus Saccopteryx; species Saccopteryx leptura. The sequence continues at coordinate 14,663,705 of NC_089512.1, forward strand.
CTGTATTGTGTGTGGATTTGTTCCACTCTGCCTCCCGGTCCTGGCTCCTCTTCCGAGACGCCCCGCCTCCTGGACTCTGGCTCCTCCTGTCCCGGCCTGGATTCCGCATCTGCCCCACCTCCAGGAGTTATTGGTCCCGCCCCTCCGGGACGGACTCAGAGGGTCTGGCCCCGCCCCTTTCAGCCCAGATTTCTCTCGCCCCGCCCCTTCAACTGATTATAGCTCCACCCCCACGCCTGGTTTCTGCCCCTGCTCTCCGCCTAGTTGGGCGCATCTGGAGAGTCCTGCATTGTGGCAGGCCAGGCTCGGCGGCTGGCTGGGGCACTATCATGCAGTTCTTTAGGGGCCGGGGCCGGAGGAGCCGCTCCAGAGAGCTCTACCTGCAGGAGCAGAGCCTCAAGGTGGCGGCGCTCAATGGGCAGAGGCTCGGTAAGGGTTCTAGCGCACCAAGATCTGTGGAGAGCAGGATAGCAGCCGGGGCAGGACGCAGACTGTATGTCCCTGAGATCATGATCCTGCTTTGATCCTTTGATTGGACCTGTTCAGTACTCCTGTGAGTGTGTGACCTACTGTGAGGCTGTGTTTGGAGGGGTAGCATGTGGGGTGAGTACTGGGAGGACTGGTTACCCCTTCTCCCGATATACCTCAGCCCCTCCAAGATTCCCTGCTCCTTGCCCCCCGCCCCCAACCTCTCGTTTATAGATTTACAAGGCACCACTGGATATGTGGCCTAGTTCCTACCTGGTAGGACTGTAATCCATTGAGAGGATCTGCAAGTGTGTGTGGTCCGGTGTGATGCTGTGCACTATGGGTGACAGATGTGAGAGTGGGCAGCCAGGTGACTGAGTGATTCTGTTAGTTTGTGTGTTATGTGGATATTTCGGACATTACTCCCTGTGCGGTGTGCTCCTGAGTGGTGGCTGTATATGGTAATGTTTCCCAGCACTGACCTGGGGGGCAAATATTAACTATTATTATGGTGGAGCTATCATTATCATAACTGTATGTTGTGTGGTTGTGTATGACTCCATGTAAAAATGTGTATCACTGTGTGACTCATTGTCTCTTTAAGGTTGTGTGTGTGCCTTTATCTCTGTATAGCTGTGAACTGCTGAGGGTCCCAAGCACAGTGTGTCCCTAGGTACATGAGCGGGACTCCAGGCATCCCCCTCAGCCTATTAGTACCCGGAGCACCTTCGGCACTCCTCTCCCGAACCCCCTTCCTGTGTGCAACTGGCCCGGGCTGGCGAGCGCGGCTGCAGGGCCTACCCAGGGGCCCCTCAGCTCAGAGGCCTCCCATCACCACCCTTGCACAGGAGAATTACTAGAGCCAAGTGATTGGGGCTACGCAAGGAGTACCCATACTTCGTGGGTAGTGGGGCAGGCAGCTTAGAGGCCTCAGAAACAGGGCCTCACATGTAGCTCAGAGGTGGAGGTGCCCACCCAGGTTTCCCAGTGACCCAGAGGGCAGTGGTTATCAATGCCCACCTTAGGACAGAGGTCTGTTCCGGAAGTCATGCCGCCAGCCAGGGGACTTATCTCTGCCTGACTACAGACAGGGCCACAGCCTGGCTCCAGGACAGGATGGACATGTCATCTCCTCACAGTGTTTTCCAGAACTTGAGGGTGGGGTTCACCTTCTACTTTCCGACCCCCTCCCTCATTCCCATCTGGGCCGTAGGCAGTGGCTTGCCCTAATGTGTGCCCTGCTTGAGGGGGTGCACACTGAGTGTAAGCTGTCCCTCCCAGTTGCACTTCAGCCTCAGAAAGGACCATGGGATCCCTAGCAGAGGCTGAGGTGGCTCTCACCTTTGGCACCTTGGGGGCTCCCTTCCCCTTCTCCTGGTCTTGAGCTCCACAGACACAACCGACAGTTTAGAAATGCTGCCGGAGTCCCTTCTCCTCCACTGGGCTTCCCCAGGCTGAAGGGGAACTAACTGCTCACGCCAAGGCAGAGGAGTCTCCTGGAGTGAAGAGAATGGGACCAAGGTGGGGGAAGGTCACATCAGAACGTCACCTCCGAAGAGGTTCTCAGATGCCTCCTGTTCTCACCCAGTGCTGCAGGGGGAACAGAGGCACAGACTGGGGAAGAGAGCTGCCCAAAGCAATAGGGAGATGGGTGTTAGTGCTGGGTTCTGTCCCCACTGGAGGCAGGAGATTGGAAAGGGGGGAAGAGGATGTGGTGATTGAGGTTTAGCGAAGTGGTCCAGAAAGTTCTGTGGGTCCTGTGGGTGTGTGGGGCTGGCTAGGGAGTGGGGAGGCAATACCAAAATGGGGGAGGCTATAAGGGGTTGGGGATCGGGGCTCAGAAGAGAAAAGCCCATAGGCACAGGCCCCTCAGACTGGACCCACGTGGGTCCCTGATGCCATCACCTGTTGGAGCAGGATAAGGATTGCTGAGGCCACACAATTTTAGTTTTGGTGAAAAAACAGGAAGTGAGATGGCCACTTAGCTCTAAACAGAGTTGGCTGCTGGACTACATGTGGCTAGGGTGATATACACAGATACTGATCTATAGATACAGACAGAGATGCAGGTGCAGATATAGGGTGAGATGTATAGATATAGGCAAAGATGCAGGTGCAGATATAGGGTGAGATGTATAGATACAGATAGAGATGTAAGTACACATATAGGGTGAGATGCATAGATACAGACAGAGATGCAGGTATAGATACAGGGTGATATGTATAGGTACAGACAGAGATGCAGGTACAGATATAGGGTGAGATATATAGATACAGATAAAGATGCAGGTGCAGATGCAGGGTGATATGTATAGATACAGACAGATGCAGGTACAGATACAGGGTGATATGTATAGATACAGACAGAGATGCAGGTACAGATACAGGGTGATATGTATAGATATAGATAGAGATGCAGGTACAGATACAGGGTGATATGTATAGATACAGATAGAGATGCAGGTACAGATACAGGGTGAGATGTATAGATACAGACAGAGATGCAGGTACAGATACAGGGTGATATGTGTGTATATATATATATATATATATACAGATAGAGATGCAGGTGCAGATACAGGGTGATATGTGTGTGTATATATATATATACAGATAGAGATGCAGGTGCAGATGCAGGGTGATATGTATAGATACAGATAGAGATGCAGGTGCAGATACAGGGTGAGATGTATAGATACAGACAGAGATGCAGGTACAGATACAGGGTGATATGTGTATATATATATACAGATAGAGATGCAGGTACAGATACAGGGTGATATGTGTGTGTGTATATATATATACAGATAGAGATGCAGGTGCAGATACAGGGTGATATGTGTATATATATATACAGATAGAGATGCAGGTACAGATACAGGGTGATATGTGTGTGTGTATATATATATATATACAGATAGAGATGCAGGTGCAGATACAGGGTGAAATGTATAGATACAGATAGAGATGCAGGTGCAGATACAGGGTGAGATGTATAGATACAGACAGAGATGCAGGTATAGATACAGGGTGATATGTATAGGTACAGACAGAGATGCAGGTACAGATATAGAGTGAGATATATAGATACAGATAAAGATGCAGGTGCAGATGCAGGGTGATATGTATAGATACAGATAGAGATGCAGGTGCAGATACAGGGTGATATGTATAGATACAGATAGAGATGCAGGTACAGATACAGGGTGATATGTGTGTGTGTATATATATATATACAGATAGAGATGCAGGTGCAGATACAGGGTGATATGTATAGATACAGATAGATGCAGGTGCAGATACAGGGTGAGATGTATAGATACAGATAGAGATGCAGGTGCAGATACAGGGTGAGATGTATAGATACAGACAGATGCAGGTGCAGATACAGGGTGATATGTATAGATACAGACAGAGATGCAGGTGCAGATACAGGGTGAGATGTATAGATACAGACAGAGATGCAGGTGCAGATACAGGGTGAGATGTATATATACAGACAGAGATGCAGGTGCAGATACAGGGTGAGATGTATAGATACAGACAGATGCAGGTGCAGATACAGGGTGAGATGTATAGATACAGATAGAGATGCAGGTGCAGATACAGGGTGAGATGTATATATACAGATAGAGATGCAGGTGCAGATACAGGGTGAGATGTATATATACAGATAGAGATGCAGGTGCAGATACAGGGTGATATGTATAGATACAGATAGAGATGCAGGTGCAGATACAGGGTGAGATGTATAGATACAGACAGAGATGCAGGTGCAGATACAGGGTGAGATGTATAGATACAGACAGAGATGCAGGTGCAGATACAGGGTGAGATGTATAGATACAGACAGATGCAGGTACAGATATAGGTTGAGATATATAGATACAGACAGATGCAGGTGCAGATACAGGGTGAGATGTATAGATACATACAGAGATGCAGGTGCAGATACAGGGTGAGATGTATAGATACAGATAGATGCAGGTGCAGATATAGGTTGAGATATATAGATACAGACAGATGCAGGTGCAGATACAGGGTGAGATGTATAGATACAGACAGAGATGCAGGTGCAGATACAGGGTGATATGTATAGATACAGACAGATGCAGGTGCAGATATAGGTTGAGATATATAGATACAGACAGATGCAGGTGCAGATACAGGGTGAGATGTATAGATACAGATAGAGATGCAGGTGCAGATACAGGGTGAGATGTATAGATACAGATAGAGATGCAGGTGCAGATACAGGGTGAGATGTATAGATACAGATAGAGATGCAGGTGCAGATACAGGGTGAGATGTATAGATACAGATAGAGATGCAGGTGCAGATATAGGGTGAGAAGTATAGATACAGATAGAGATGCAGGTTCAGATACAGGGTGAGATGTATAGATAGATATATACATACAGATAGAGATGCAGGTACAGATACAAGGTGCTATATACAGATACAGCTATAGATATATCTATCTATATTTACAATGATGGGTCATTAAGGTTGGGGGATCTCTCCTTGATCACACTTGGTGCAGGGCCTACTGGGAGGCTGGGGGCTCCTGGGGAGCCAGGTCTGGTATCCCCTTGGTGCCTCTAGCTTGGCCTGATAGGACAAAGGGCATTGTATCTTTGGGAGCCCATGCCTCATGCCAGCCTGGGTCTCTGAGAGCAGCAAGAGGGGATACCAAGCAGCCAGGGTTCTGGTCCTCACTGTGGGGCTGGGCCAGGCCCTGCCTCAGCTTCTTAAAAGGCTGCACTGTGACTTAGGGCTGCTATACCCGGAGAAGTTCTGGACCCAGGATACTCAGAAGTGGGGTAGGCATGGAGGGATAAGGGCATCCTGTGTTTAGCAGGCCAAACACAGGCCGCAATGGGCTCATCTGTCTCTTCTGGGGGCAAGGATCAACACCCACTCAAGCAGGTCCAAGTCAGGAGTAGGGGCAGCAGCGGTGAGGGTGGCAGGGGTGGGCACAAGGGCCACACAGTAACAACAATGTTGACACCAAGAACTGGAACTGCTGTTCCCTCGGGCCCTCCCCAGAATCACGCATCATCTCCTTTACCTTAGACTTGCCCTTTGAGGGGATGCCCTTTGTACCTTCAGTTTGCAGACAGGAAAGCAGAGGCCCTTCCACATGAAGTCACTTGCCTTAGTCAGGAGAGAGGACTGGACCTAGGCACAGGTGATTCCACAGCCACTGGGGTAGGGAGGTGGCTGGGCTCTGTGACGCTCTGGAGTCTGCCTCCATCCATGTCTGTCCCTTCGCTTTCCTGCTCCGCCTGATCGTTTGGTCCCAGCTTCCTCCAAGTCACTCTGACCCCTGAGTGTGACCAGGACGGGCCCACCTTGTCTTTAGAGCCAGGCTACCTCCTAGGGGTCTGGTCTGTCAGGGACCAGGTGTTCTTAGATTAGTTGCCCTCCCTTTGTTCCTTCAGCTGTGGGTAGCAGGTCGCAGTGTATAAGATGTGGCCTTGAGCAGGGAGGCAGCCTCAGGTTTCCACGGCCTCGGCTGGCAATCAGAGAAGGACTTGGTGGCGGCGAAGGTGGAGCAGGGCTGAGGGACGCAGAAGTGAACAGAGCTGGGTGGGGGCTGCTAAACGTGAGCTCTGAGAAGGTCCCGAGGTGGGTGTGGCTGGCGTGGGGTCTGAGACAGCAGGGACACTGGAGGAGGTGGCATCTTACCAGCTCTGCCCCCCAGGCCTACAGGATGACGAGGACCTGCAGGCACTCCTGAAGGGCAGCCAGCTCCTGAAGGTGAAGTCCAACTCATGGCGAAGAGAGCGCTTCTACAAGCTGCAGGAAGACTGCAAGACCATCTGGCAGGAGTCCCGCAAGGTCATGCGGACTCCGGAGTCCCAGCTGTGTGAGTGCCCCGGGGAAACTGATGCTGGGGCCCATCACGGACCAGGACCACACCTAGGGAAACTGAGCCCCAGCCTGGTGGGGCATAGGTCAGTCATGCAATCAGGACCGCATGTGTGGAAACTGAGGCTGGCCAGGGAGGAGACAGTTAAAACTGAGCTCTGGTCTAGGCTGGAGCGGGCAGTCATGGACCCAGGACTACAGAAGGAGATGCTACAGCCTTTTGTGGGTTAGGGGCACACAACCATGACCACAGATGGGGACAGCAGGCTCAGAAGTAGGGAGGGAGCCGGGCCATGTTGTGTGGACTCAGGCATCCGCCCAGGCAGTTGTGGGAAGCAGGGAGGTTGGGCGGACTGGGACTCCAGGTGTGGTGAGGCTAAAGCCAGGACTGGGACTCCAGGTGTGGTGAGGCCAAAGCCAGGACTGGGACTCCAGGTGTGGTGAGGCCAAAGCCAGGACTGGGACTCCAGGTGTGGTGAGGCCAAAGCCAGGACTGGGACTCCAGGTGTGGTGAGGCCAAAGCCAGGACTGGGACTCCAGGTGTGGTGAGGCCAAAGCCAGGACTGGGACTCCAGGTGTGGTGAGGCTAAAGCCAGGACTGGGACTCCAGGTGTGGTGAGGCTAAAGCCAGCCCAACGCCAGGGTTGAGAAAACCCTCCCCGGTGTGAGCGGCCAGGATGTGGGGTGGGGCCCGAAGGAGACAGCCCTTTTCTGGGATTGGGGCTGTAGCAGGGAGATGGGGGGCAGAGGACACAAAGAGAGCCGCTTCAGCAGGGTACCTCCCTCGAGGGTGTGGGCTGAGATTTCCAGAAGCTTCAGCAAGGACCTAGGAAGCCAAGGCGCAGGCCTGCAAATGTGTTCCTACAGCAGTGGTCCCCAACCCTCGGGCCGCGGACCGGTACCAGTCTGCAGAGAAAGAATAAATAACTTACGTTATTTCCGTTTTATTTATATTTAAGTCTGAACGATGTTTTATTTTTTAAAAATGACCAGATTCCCTTTGTTACATCTGTCTAAGACTCACTCTTGACACTTGTCTCGGTCACGTGATACATTTATCTGTCCCACCCTAAAGGTCGGTTCGTGAAAATATTTTCTGACATTAAACTGATCCGTGGCCCAAAAAAGGTTGGGGACCACTGCCCTACAAGGCCTCAGGGAGAGAGCTCTGGTGACTGCTGCCATTGATCAGGAATGCCCCCCTCCAACTCTGTAAAACAAGAGGTCTGCTCCACGCCTTCACATGGTAGGACAACTTCAGACCAAGGCCAGCCAACAGAATGTTGTGCTGAAGGCAATGTCCTGTATCTGTGCTGTCTGACACAGTTGCCACTAGCCACCTAGTGGTGTGGTCATTGAGCACCTGAAATGTGGCTAGTGTGACTGAGGAATTGAACCTTTAACTTTATTGGATTTTAACGAATTTCTATTTAAATGACTGCATGTGGCTGGTGGCTGCTGTGTTGGACAGTGCAGAGAGGTCACTGCAGCTGGGTCCCATCCAGCTCAGGCCTCTGGAAACCCCTCACCCATTCACCTGCCTTTGGCCATCTGGGGGCAGGTGTGTAGGTAATGAGACCACACACAGCTGACAGGCCCCCCTGGCAGGAGGGGGACAGGAGGAAAGGGAGGATCAGCCTACTGAAGGTACACCAGGAAGGGTCTGCCAGGCCTGGGGACATTGGGCAGAAACCTAAGAAGGTACAGCCTGCTGACCTGTGGCCTTGGAGGGGCCAGTGGTGTGGCAGGACAGGGGCAGGGGCAGATGGGGAGAGTGGGACTAGGCCCTCGCAGCTGTGGGCCCGTGGAGGGTTTCTGAATAGGGCAGAGCGGGCTCGGCGGGGCTGGGCGGGACCAGCCAGGGCGGGGCGGGGCAGGCTGGGGCAGGGCGGGGCCAGCCAGGCCAGGCCAGAGCGGGGCGGGGCAGGCAGGGTCAGAGGGATGGAGACCCAAGCTCTTGGCAAAGCCCCCTCAGCGCATGTCTGCCCCTCAGCACTGGAGTGACCCTGACCTTCCTCTGTGGCACCAGCTGGGCTCCTTCACAGGCTTCTGCCCTGATACGAGTTTCCTGTTAGACAGTGGTGGGTGGCGGCGCCGTGGGAACGGGGTGTCTTACACTCCGAGCCCTGAGAGTTCCTGGAGCCCACCAGCCAGTCCCTATGAATGGCTGCCATGTGTGCCTCGCACCTGCCGGGGCTGGGCGTGGGGGCAGCAGAGGAGAAGAGCCTCAGGCCTCTCCAGATCTGCCCTGGGCAGGAGGAGACCCTCTTACCGGGATGGCTGAGAGCAGAAGGGCAGGAGGAGAATTCCTGGCAGGAGACCCGGTGTGAGCGAAGGTGGAGATGCGGAGAGGAGACCGGTGAGGGGCTGCACCGTGAGGGAGTGGCTGCAGGGGTGACAGGTCCGGGGTCAGGCGTCAGGTGTGGTCAGGTGAGGGCTGTGGCCGGAAGAGGCTCTCTTCTATGTCAGAGCCACTGAGACAGGCCTGGAGCTGTGCTCGCCTGATGGTTGCTTCCCTTCTCTGGGAGAGTGAGACCCTTGGGGAAACTGAGGCCCGGTGAGGGAGGAGTGGCTCATCCCCCCCCCTCCCCGCCCCCAGTTCTCTCTGCCTCTGCTTCCTGCTCTCCATCTCTGAGTCTCCCTGACGCTGCCACCACTAGCCCCCAGAGCCAGACAGGCCTTAGCCGTGGAGGAGCCTGGACTTTCTCTCTGCTGCAGGTGGGGAACCGCAGGGCTCAGGCTTCCTGTTTTCACTCCCAGCCTGGGTCAGCTGTAGCCGGTGTGGGCCCAGTCGGGCACGGAAGGCTGTGGGCAGAGGGATTAAGCAAGGATATCTCCTGAACCCTAGATGGTCCAGGGCTCACGTGTCCTACTCAGAGCCTACTGCCAGGGCTGGCTACATGGCACACACGTGGGCTCTGGGCCACTCAAGGTGTGGGTATGCAGCAGGAGGGACAGGAGGGATCAGCTGGAGCTGATCTAGGACCCAGGAAAGATGGATGTGGATGGCTCAGGATGGGTGTGGGGCAGGCTAGATCCTGGGGGGACTGGCTCCCAGCCAGACCCGGGAGGACAATAGGGGTTAGGAGGGTAGGCACTGCCTCGCCACTCCCTGAAGCTTGGAAGGCTGGGCTCTCACAACTGGTCCCTGCCCCTGGCTCCTAAGGGCAGAATGATATAATCTCTTAGATCCCCACCAGGGGCATGCTCCAGTCTGCCTCTTTGGATCCTGGAGGACAGAGCCTTTCTGCACCCTCCTTGCCAAGGGGTGCCCTGAGTTCTGGACACATATAGACACACACGGGGTGAGGCCCTCTACCTTCTGACACGGGTGCTTTCCCCTTCGTGTCCCTTTTCTCCCAGACCCCAGGGCCAGGGCTGATTAAGGGTGGCTTGAGTCTCCTGATGGCCTACAGTCTCTCATAGCTGTCTGAGGGGAGAATGGGTCCACAGTTAAGTTCGATCAGGAGGTTGTATCCCCCAGCCCCCGGTCACAGGCCCCAAGCTCCAGAATGGTCTAATAAGCCTGCCCTGCCCTGCCCCAGTCCTCTGAGTGGCCCTACTCCCTCCAGCACAGAAAGTGGGTCTGGGGTCCCAAGGTGCTGGTCCTACCCTAAAGTGTCCCTCTCTCTGTGTCACTCCGTTTGTTTTCACTCTGCCCATGACAGCTGTGTCCCACGTTCCTTCTCCGCCTCAGTCTGCGTCTTCCTTCTTCCTTTTTGCCCCCTGGGCTGTCCCCCTGGCCCCTCCTTTCTCTTCGGATCAATGCCCAAGCTCCGGCTCCACCTCTGTCTCTGAACTGTGCCCCCGTCCACTGTGGCCTCAACCATGTTGGGGGCAGGGGCTGGCCTCATGCCTTGCTCTGTCCCCACTCCCCTTCTTACAGTCTCCATCGAGGACATTCAGGAGGTCCGGATGGGACACCGCACAGAAGGCCTGGAGAAGTTTGCCCGTGACGTGCCTGAGGACCGCTGCTTCTCCATCGTCTTTAAGGACCAGCGAAACACACTAGACCTCATTGCCTCCTCACCAGCTGACGCCCAGCACTGGGTGCAGGGTCTGCGTAAGATCATCCATCACTCCGGCGCCATGGACCAGCGGCAGAAGCTGCAGCAGTATCCTTTTGGTGGCCTGTGGATACTGGCTGTGGTTGCCCGCAGGTCAACCTGGGTCTGTAAGATACCCAGCTCGGATCATCATACCAAAAGAGCATAGATTGGATGGCTTCAACAGAAGAAACTAATTTTCTCTCAGTTGTGGAGGTTGGAAGTCCAAGATCAGGGTGCCAGCATGGTGGGTTCTGGTCAGAGCTCTCCTTTCAGCTTCTGGATGGCTGCCTTCTGTATCCTCACATAGCAGAGAGAGAAAGAGAGAGAGAGAGAGAGAGAGAGAGAGAGAGAGAGAGAGCGCTTTCTGGTGACTCTTCTTTTTTTTTTTTTTTGTATTTTTCTGAAGCTGGAAACAGGGAGAGACAGTCAGACAGACTCCCGCATGCGCCCGACCGGGATCCACCTGGCACGCCCACCAGGGACTACGCTCTGCCCACCAGGGGGCGATGCTCTGCCCCTCCGGGCGTCGCTCTGCCGCGACCAGAGCCACTCTAGCGCCTGGGGCAGAGGCCAAGGAGCCATCCCCAGCGCCCGGGCCATCTTTGCTCCAGTGGAGCCTTGGCTGCAGGAGGGGAAGAGAGAGACAGAGAGGAAGGAGGGGGGGAGGAGAAGCAGATGGGCGCTTCTCCTGTGTGCCCTGGCCGGGAATCGAACCTGGGTCCCCCGCATGCCAGGCCGACACTCTACCGCTGAGTCAACCGGCCAGGGTCTGGTGACTCTTCTTATAAGTGCACTAATTCCCTCCTGAGGGCCTCATGACCTTATATAAACCTTCCAAGGCCCCGTCACCAAACACCACCATATTGTGGCTTAGGACTTCAATATATGAATTTTGGGGGAACACAATTCATAGCAGAGGGGAAGCAGGGGAGATGCCTGGAGCCCTCTTTGGTCCACTCTGACCCACGGATCAGCTGTGCAGCACCCTGATACCCCTCTTTCACTGTCTGTAGCAGCATGGAGTTGGGAGGCTGAGGGGAGTCACCTGTTTCAATGGGAGACCTAGTCTCTGGCATCTTAATCATCTAATTCTCAAGGTCAAGGCTAAGGGGAGAGAGGGTAGAGGTAAGAGAGAAGGGGGGTTTAAATGCCCCATCATGACAACGTGATCAATGGCTTGAATTCTGCTATTTCCTATAAAATAAGCCTCAAGTGCTTTCATCAAGTTGGCTAACAATTATACACTGCTCACAAAAATGAGGGGATATTTCAAAATGAATATGAAGCGATAAAATATCCCCTCATTTTTGTGAGCAGCGTGTATAGAAAACCAGAGGACACACCTTGAAATGTTAACAGTTATTGGTGGACCTATGGGGGGATTTCTTTGCTTATTTTTCTTTATTTTATAAATTGTCTACAATTAACCCTTTTATAGAAAGAAAAAAATTGTTTTTAAATTTAAAGGGTTCAAAGCCAGCAAATACAAAAAAGATCTTGTACTAGGATGCAACATTTTCTCGCAAGAGGCCACTAGGTCTTGCTCCTGAAATTCAGATGTTCAGTAAGTCAGGCCTTCAGGGAGCTGTGTCTACAGGTGGCCTCAGTCCACCTGCGCCCAGGAGTTGACACTGGGCTGGAATCATGGCTCTGGCTGGGGCCCGGGGGTTCTTGGGTTCCTGGGTTCTTTCCTTACTTCTTGCTCAGCTGGATTCACTCGTGCTTGCGAAAAGCTGACAAAAACAAGGATAACAAGATGAGCTTCAAGGAGCTGCAGAACTTCCTGAAGGAGCTCAACATCCAGGTGGATGACAGCTATGCCCGGAAGATCTTCAGGGTGAGGAGAAGGGAGCCCCGGTAGTGGGGTCCTTGACCCTCGGCCAGGGCCTGCTCTGAGCCTGCCTCCCTGGCTGTCCTGGCTTTGCAGGAATGTGACCACTCCCAGACCGACTCTTTGGAGGACGAGGAGATTGAGGCCTTCTACAAGATGCTGACCCAGCGGGCAGAGATCGACCGCACCTTCGCCGAGGCTGCGGGCTCAGGGGAGACCCTGTCGGTGGATCAGTTAGTGGCGTTCCTGCAGCACCAGCAGCGGGAGGAGGCGGCGGGGCCCGCCCTGGCCCTCTCCCTCATTGAGCGCTATGAGCCCAGTGAGACAGGTGAGGACCTGGCCAGGGCCTGTGACCTGCAGTCTCGGGGCCACACTGGGCTGGGCGACCGCTGGGGAGACTGCAGCCCGAGAGTAGGGAGCAGCGGGCGTGGGGGGTGTCCGCCAGCCTCGGCCCGTCAGTATTTGCCTGCCCCATGAAAGCGGGGCTCCAGCATCACTGTCGCCCTCCGTGCCTCCTCCCAGGGGGTTTGGAGGACCTCTCCCCAGGGAAAGAGAGAGGAGGCTGGAGAAGCACCCACTTACCCTGCTGTCTTTCTGATCCCATCCCGGGCCCAGCTTGGAGACCAGGCCGGGTCCTAGAGGGGGCTCCAATGTGGAGGCACTGAGGAGGAGGAGACTAGGTCCTGCTATCAAGGGGACTCACAGTGTGGGGGACAGAAGGGGAAAAGCCAGGGACCCAGGAGGTGGCGGGCCACGGGAGGGCTATGACTGGCCCCGGACCCCTCCCTCCTAGCCAAGGCACAGCGGCAGATGACCAAGGACGGCTTCCTCATGTACCTGCTCTCGGCCGACGGCAGCGCCTTCAACCTGGCGCACCGGCGGGTCTACCAGGACATGGGCCAGCCACTCAGCCACTACCTGGTGTCCTCTTCACACAACACCTACCTGCTGGAAGACCAGCTCACTGGGCCCAGCAGCACGGAAGCCTACATCCGGTGGGGCTGGGGGGCAGGGCTGGGGTGGGGCTGGGGGCGGGGCTCCGGTAGGGCTGGGGTGGGGCTGAGGGCGGGGCTCCGGTGGGGCTGGGGGGCGGGGCTGGGGTGGGCCAGGGGCTCCGGTAGGGCTGGGGTGGGGCTCCAGGTGGGCCCGGGGCCCGGGGGCGGGGCTCCAGTGGGGATGGGGGCGGAGCCTAGGATCCTAGCGCCACTGTTCCTGCAGGGCGTTGTGCAAAGGCTGCCGCTGTCTGGAGCTCGACTGCTGGGACGGGCCCAACCAGGAGCCTGTTATCTACCACGGCTACACTTTCACCTCCAAGATCCTCTTCTGTGACGTGCTCAGGGCCATCAGGGATTACGCCTTCAAGGTGGCCGTGACCCTGGGGGGGATGAGGAGGAGAGGCAGCTAGGGGTGGTCAACCCCTCCTAATCTGTCCTTGGACCTCTAGGCATCCCCCTATCCCGTCATCCTGTCCCTGGAGAATCACTGCAGCCTGGAGCAGCAGCGCGTGATGGCGCGACACCTGCGCAATACGCTGGGCCCCATGTTGTTGGACCGGCCGCTGGAAGGGGCCACCACCAGCCTGCCTTCCCCTGAGGTGCAGAGTGGGGGTAGGGGTGCCCAGAGAAGAGGGCAAGGGGACTGGCGGGGAGGCCAGCCTGGCTTCAGCAGCTGCCCCTCCCTCCTTAGCAACTGAAGGGGAAGATCCTGCTGAAGGGAAAGAAGCTAGGGGGACTCCTGCCCCCCAGTGGGGAAGGCGGCCCTGAAGCCACCGTCGTGTCAGACGAGGATGAGGCTGCGGAGATGGAGGATGAGGCAGTGAGGAGCCGAGTGCAGCACCAGCCCAGGGTTCGAGGGGAAGCTGTGGGGGGAGAGCAGCCCTGGGGACCTCTCACCCGGTGGGATGTTTGCCTCGTCTCAATTCTCTGTGGCTGCCACTCAGACCCTCTGTCCCCCTCTCTCTGTCTGTCTGTCTCCCTCTCTGTCTCTGTGTCTGGGTTTCTGGCTCTCTCAGTGCCCACCTGCCCCAACCTCTGAATCTAACCCGGGCCTCCCCATGGCCCCCAGGAGGACAAGCTCAGGCTAGTGAAAGAGCTCTCCGATATGGTCATTTACTGCAAGAGCGTCCACTTTCGGGGCTTCTCCAGCCCTGGCACCCCGGGGCAGGCTTTCTATGAGATGGTGTCCTTCTCTGAGAACCGCGCCCTCCGGCTGCTCCAAGAATCAGGTGAGGCCCAGCCCTGCCCCCTGAGGGTGCTGTCCGCCGTCTGGCCATCTGGGCCTGGCTTCCGTCGCCCTGGATAGAGTTAGCACCTCCTGCTGTCACCAGCAGAGCTGGGGGTGGGGGGCTCAGGCAATCCTGGAGGGAGGCCTCCACTTCTAACCAGCCCACACATCCCCCTCAGGAAACAGCCTTGTCCGCCACAATGTGAGCCACATGAGCAGGATCTACCCCGCGGGGTGGAGAACAGACTCCTCCAACTACAGCCCCGTGGAGATGTGGAACGGGGGCTGCCAGATCGGTATGGGCTGGCTGGGTCTGGGGGGAGGCTGGGATGAGGGTTTCCATCCGGAGGGCCAGGGACCAGGAGCCTGTGGGGACCTGAGCTGGGCCAAATACAGGCATTTGTGGGCTTAGACGCTGGTGACCTCAGTTTGGAACTATCCCTGGACGAGCAAGGCAGAGCCTGAAATCCTAGTTAGCACACTAACTAGTCCTTTGAAATCTGGCACCAGAAATGCAATGTGAGGTTGGTGTGGTGGGTCAGTCAGGAGGGCAGTAGGCATTGGAGGGACACTAAACTCGGCCTCTGCCTCAGGGTGTGACTCAAGGGCCTCAGTGTACCATAAGTAGGCTGGGCTCTAGGGCCTGAGGCCAACCCACAGCCTGTGACTGCTCTGTCCTACCTGTAGTGGCCTTGAACTTCCAGACACCTGGCCCAGAGATGGACGTGTATCAGGGCCGCTTCCAGGACAATGGGAGCTGCGGTTACGTGCTGAAACCTGTCTTCCTGCGAGACCCCGACTCCACCTTCAACCCACGTAACGTGGCTCAGGGGCCCTGGTGGACGCGGAAGCGTCTCAGTGTCAGGGTACGGCCAGCCGCAGGAGGGACAGGGGCCCGTGGGCCTCCCTTCCTCCTCGTTACCATTCCTGAACCCTTCACTGTCCTTCACCTCCCCTCAGGTCATCACAGGGCAGCAGCTGCCAAAAGTCAACAAGAATAAGAATTCCATCGTGGACCCCAAAGTGACGGTGGAGATCCACGGTGTGGGCCGGGACATGGCCAGCCGCCAGACCGCGGTCATCACCAATAACGGTCCGTGCTGGCTCCGGGCTGGGCCCCGCTACTGCAGCTGTTGTCGCCGCTGTTGACGTGGCGCCTGTATCCCTAGGTTTCAACCCGCGGTGGGACACGGAGTTTGAGTTCGAGGTGACGGTGCCCGAGCTTGCCCTCGTGCGCTTTGTGGTGGAGGATTATGACGCCTCCTCCAAGAACGACTTCATTGGCCAGAGCACCATCCCGCTGAAGAGCCTCAAGCAGGGTGAGCTTTGAGGGGAGAGGATGGCAGGATGGGGGAAGTGGGGCCTGGTATCTCTTGGGCTGGGGTGGCTGTCCCTTGAAGCATTCTCCTTGACCGACTGGAACTTTCCCTGTGTGCTCCTTCCCACCCACTCACCTACCAGGATACCGCCATGTCCACCTCTTGTCCAAGAACGGAGACCAGCACCCATCTGCCACCCTCTTTGTAAAAGTGTCTCTCCAAGACTAGGCTTGGGAGCGGGCCGGGCCTCTGTCCACGTCTGGGGATGGGGCAGGTGTGGCTGCCCCCAAGCTCTCGCTCAGAGGTGGAGGCCCCGCTCTTACACATCGTCTATGCTGCTGCCTCTTCGGGGTCCGAGGAGCTGGTCTGGACCCTGGGCCTGTCCTCACCTCCGTTAGGAAAAACACTGCAGCCCTCTCCACCCTCTCGCCAGCCCTAGGTTGAGGGTTTTTATAAAAATCGTTAAACTCAGTCCCGAGGTCTCTTTACCTGCATGCCAGAAAATTCCGGTAAAGCGCGCCCGTGCGCGGTGTCCCAGAGCCCTTGAACTCCGCACTGCAGTCACACTGTCCTGAGGGCATTGCCTGTCCCCCCCCGGGCAGGAGGGACCAGCAGAAACAAACCCCTCCATGGAGGAGGGTACAGGGAGACCCCCCGCTCCAGCCCCAGAGGGGGGGCTACCGAGTGATCCCGACTTAAGAGCCAACACACCACACCCTGTGAGGGCCTCAGCCTTTATTGACAGGGAGTGGGGTGACCCGGGCTGTCCCTGGGGCTCAGGTCTGTGTGGGGGTGTCACCCGCGGGGGCTCAGCGATGTGAGTGGCACTGGTCAGAGAGGGACCTGGGTTCAGAAGAAGCCAAGCTGCTTTTTCTCCTGCTGCTGCTTCCACAGGGCCATGCTGTAGAATTCCTTCTTGGACTTCCCAAAGATATCTTGGAAGTCAGAGTCTGACAGATAGAACTGTGGGGTGGGGGCGGTCGATACAGGGAAGGGTGGTTTTTTGTTTTGTTTTGTTTTTTTTACAGAGTCAGAGAGTCAGAGAGAGGGACAGACAGACAGGAACGGAGAGAGATGAGAAGCACCAATCATCAGTTTTTCGTTGCGACACCTTAGTTGTTCATTGATTGCTTTCTCATATGTGCCTTGACCCGTGCGTCGGCCTTCAGCAGACCGAGTAACCCCTTGCTCGAGCCAGCGACCTTGTGAGCTTTGCTCAAACCAGATGAGCCCGCGCTCAAGCTGGCGACCTCGGGGTCTCGAACCTGGGTCATCCGCATCCCAGTCCGATGCTCTATCTACTACGCCACTGCCTGGTCAGGCTACAGGGAAGGGTGTTAACTGAGCCCAGAAATCCTGTCCCACCTAGAGGCGTCATCCCAGGGTTTTTATAAAAATCATTAAACAGTCCTGAGGTCTCTTTACCTGCATGCCAGAAAATTCCAGTAAAGCGCGCCCATGCGCGGCGTCCCAGAGCCCTTGAACTCCGCTCTGCAGTCACACTGTCCTGAGGGCATTGCCTGTCCCCCCGGGCAGGAGGGACCAGCAGAAACAAACCCCTCCATGGAGGAGGGTATAGGGAGACCCCCCGCTCCAGCCCCAGAGGGGAGGCTACTGAGTGACCCTGACTTAAGAGCCAACACACCACACCTTGTGAGGGCCTCAGCCTTTATTGACAGGGAGTGGGGTGACCCGGGCTGTCCCCGGGGCTCAGGCCCTCCTCTGCCATCTTGCTCTGCCTATCACCCCATCTGGAACACACATCTCCCCGGGCAGCCTTCCACTGGCTCACAGCCTCCCTGTGTCACCCAGGCTCTGTGGCTCTGTGGCTCTGTTTCAGGTGCATTAGTGGTGGGGCAGTGAGGAGCAGACACCTACCTCCTTGTGGGCTGGGTCCACGCCCTCCGGCAGGGCCCTAGCAGTCTGGAACATCAGCTGTTCGCGGGGCAGGTCCCCATAGACCATGGGTCCGGAGCTTCTGTGGTAGCTGCTGCTGCTAACGCTGGCGCTGGTACTGGCGCTGGTACTAGCGCTGGTGCTGGTGCTGGTACTGGCACTGGCGCTGGTGCTGATACTAGCGCTGCTGCTCACCTTGGGGCCCAACTCCAGCTCGGTTTTTGACCTGTCCTTGGAGCCCTTGAGGGCCTGGAGGGCCAAGGCGCCTATCTTGCCATTGTTTAGCCAACTGAACAGCTGGGAGTTGTTGAGTTCCTGTCCAGAGAGGGGACTCAGGCTGGGGAAGATGGGGGACAGGCTCCCACAGGGAAGCCACATGGAGCCCACTGGTCCTCTTGCTCCCAGCTGTGACTCCTGCCACCTGCCAGGGCCTGGCTCCTCCCTGCCCATTCCGCCCATCTGGACCACGCCCACCGAGCCCAGACGCTGGGGGCAAGCTGGGGCGGCCCAGTACTCACTGTTGTCATGGGGACAGCAGCTTCTGCTCCCAGGCTGCCCTCCGCCACTTCCCTGTAGGACTGGTTGTCCTGGGGACCAGAACCAGGGCAGGGGTGAGATTGAGGGGCCGGAGGGTAAGGCCAGGTCTCCCTAACCCGCATTGGAGGTCCCCGGGCAGCGCAATGTCTCCTGCCAGTCTGCCCAGGGCAAGCCTGTCCCCTCTGGATTAGGGTGGGGCTTGGGTTCAGACCTTACGCACGGTCCACTTGTAGGGGTCCCAGGTGAGGAACCACCCAGTGAAAGTGGGAGGCTCGTAGCCCTGCTTGACCAGTACGATGGGTGTGGCTTGGTTCCTCCCTGCCGGATGGGTCTTCAGGTACTCCTGGCCCCAGGCAACTGCCTCCTTCCGTTCGCATGTGTCTTCTCCGAGCCACAGGAAGAGCTGGCCACAGAGGGGACCTGGCCTAAGTGGGTGGAGGGGCTGCCCAGAGCTGGCCACTTCCCACCCCATCCATCAGATGGTCTCGGAGCCCCCCAAGCACGTACCAGACACACCCACAGCAGGCTGGCTGCCACCCCCACACACCCACAATCCCTAGAAGGTGGCAGGCAGCTATGTGCTATGTCTGCGTTCAGTCCACAGAGATTTAGAGTACTTACTGTGGGTCAGGAGGTTCAACTGTGAAAAAAGAGATAAAAACCCTTGTCCTTGTAGAGCTTTCATTTTATTGGGGGACACAGAAAAATAAGTAAACTATGTACTCTATCAGATGGAGAAAACGAGGCAGGGAAAAAAGGTAAGTGCGGCAGTGGTGGGAATAATAATGTATTAATAATTTTGAGTTAAAGTCAGGGAAACCCTTACTGAGAAGATGATGACATTTAACTCAAGATCGGAGGGAGGTGGGACAGCACGTGATGGGTGTGTCTGGGGAGAGGCTGTTGTAACCAGAAGGAGCAGCCAGTGCAAAGGCCCTGAGGGTGCCTGGCGTCTTTGAGGAGCCGCACGGAGACCATGGTGGCCGAAGCCGACCAGGCACGGGGACAGTGAGAGCAAACTGGGCCAGAGAGCCGGGGCTGCCAGCCCACACTGAGCTGTGGTGAGGCCTTTGGTTTTGCTTAGAGTGACAGGGGCGCCTACAAGCCTCATCACACCCACACAGTGCCACAGACAGTGACCCAGACACACAGACACGATCACAGCTATGCAATCATCCATCTCCACAGACACCAAATCACAGCCACACACTGTCCCATAGTCACACATAGTTACACATTAACACAATCACACACCTGCACACATCCAGCCTGAAACACTTCCCCAGCCACACAAGGACACAGATATTTATGTACACTCACGCCCACAGCCGGTCAGAGTCACACACACAGTCTCACCAGTTGTGGCTGGTCTGGCAGTTGCCTGACCACACAGCCAATCCACAGAGCCACATACACAAGGCAAATACATCAACCATGCACAGGTGGCCCGTCATCAATTTACAGTTGCTCACTTGACACTGACACTTGTCACCTCCAGGCAGTCACCTGGAACCACATACCATTTGAAGGCACAGAGCGTCACATATAAATACAAAGCCAGTCACAATGACACACATTAGTCCCAGACACACAGTCCCAGTCTCCCGAAGGCTCACTGTGACAATGGCATGGTCTCATATTCATGGTCGCAGTCTCCCCTGCAGCCTTACACGCAGCCACAGGGTGAGGGACACACAAACATACACTCACACCCAGCTAGACCGACACAGACACACGGCAGAGGGATGGGGTAGCAGCCTCACCTCCTGCCAGGTGTCTAGCAACATGACATCATATTTGTCCAGGTCGTCCTGGCTAAAGAACACCACTTCCGTGAGGACCAGGTTGCCGCTCTGGCTGGAGCACTCAAACAGTCGTGGCTGGACGCTGGAGACGTCCTCGGGGAGACTGGCCAGAGAGGGCACGCAGCTGTGAGGGGCGCAGAGAGCCCTGGGCCTCTCACCGCCTAGGCCAGGCTAGCCCTCAGCACAGGGGCCCCTGCCCCAGAGTCTGGGCCCTCCTCTGAGCTCAACCCACCCCGCAATTCACTCCAGGAACACCCGCCCGATCCTCCCTGGACCTCAGTGTCCCCATCTGTCAGTGGAAAAAGCAGGTTAGGTGATCCATCTAGCTCCAGCCAGCTGTGGCACAATCGGACACTCGGCCCCATGAATTTTCCCAGGAGTGGACACCAGAGGGGGGCGGCTGGCTTCGTGGGGTGGCCTGAGCTGGAGCCCTGTCCTCCTTGGTGGGGGTGGGGAGAGCTGCTGGTCCCACCCCTAGCTGGGGCCCAGGCTCGGGCCCAAGGTGGGAGGGGAGAGTGAGGCTGAGAGAGGGGGACAGGAGCCCTAAGGAGCTCCGGAGACTTGGGGGAGGGCAGTGCATAAACCAGGTCCCGAAGGCAATACAGAGCAGCCTGGGATGGGCTCCGTCCTCCCTTTGAGGATTCACTCTGCCCTACCCTCTGATACATACCCTGTGCATTTACACACCACACACCTTGCATACTCCATCCATGCTGTTACACACACACACACACACACACACACACACACACACCTCCACCCCCGGGGTGGGGGTGGGGCTGTGGGGTTGGGGAATGGCTTCTGTCAGTAGGATGGTCCAGGACTGGGACAATGCAGGGAGCACATTCAGCCAGCAGAGGGCAGCACTCCCCTGCATCTTCCTGATCCAAGTTACTGAAGACTGGGGACTGAAGGGGGAACGAAGGGGTTGTGCTCTTGGGAGACCCGCGGGGTGCGGAGCCAGGAGTCCTCAATTCTAATCTGGCTACTCCAGTTTCCCAGTGTGACCCGTCATTAGTCACCCACCCTCTTTGGGCCTCAGATTCCTCCTCCGTGTAAGGAGAACACCCTCTTCCCAACCCTATCACCTCTTGCAGCTGGGGTAGGGAGCCCGGCCTCCCAGGGCCTCCCAGAAGTGGGGAGGCTCCTGGCCCTCCAGCACCGTTTCCTCCTCCTTCTTGGAGATGTCAGCGATCACCGACCGTGCCATCACTCGCTGGTCGCCGCTGCAGCCCTGGCAGGCAAACAGCTGGGTCAGGCCCCGCACTTGCAGCCACAGAGCCCTGAGTCACAGGAGGCCTGCTGATGGGAGGGTATGCACGACCAGGGGGTCACCCTGCCTGCAGCTCCTGGCCTCCATCTCCCCAGCTGATCAGGGTCACAGTGACTGTGACCCTCTCTGGTCCAGAGCACAAGATTGGGAGCCCCAAGCTTGTCGATCATTTATGGTTTATGCTGAAGATCAGGGATTGTTCTGGCAAACTCAACTAGGCTTTCTCTTTTACCAAGAGACTTGGGCAGTGGCAGGCTCCCTGCTTGAGGCAGGAAGGAGAGGAGGTGGCCTGAGCCCAGCTGAGCTCTGACAGGTGGGTCCCAGGCCCACCTGTTAGTTTATCATTTCCACCAGGTTCCAGAGGGGGCACATGCTCCCCCACCTGCCTCCAGGCCTATCTGAGGTTGGACTTGGAGTCTGTGTCCCCTGTGGAGTGTCCCCATCTCTGCCGGCTCCACTGCCCTGGGGGCGAAGTGTTAGCATTAGCATTACCTTCCCAAACCAGAGGTAGTACATTCTGGCTGTGACCAGCAAGAAGATGTCACCGGAGTTGAGGGCAGAGGCCCGGGCTGGCACCTCCACAGTCTTAGTGTTGTAGCTGTCAGTGCCTTGCACATGGAAGAGCCTTGTGATGGGTGCTGGCTGTCCCCTTTCACCGTGCCTAGTGCCTCCCTACAAGAGGGCTGGGCATCAGCTGGGGCAAGGGCTCCTGGGACCCACCTCCCTGTCCCAGTGGGGGACAAACTCCATCAAGGCCCAGGGATCCCTTTCTTGAAGCCACTGCTCTTTTCTGGACACTCTGGGCTCGGACTGTGAGGGCCCCATGGTCGAGGATGGAACCAGGCCTTTCTAAATGGAACACCCCCTGCCCCATCCGCAAGGGGTCAGGGCATAGTTCCCGAGGCTTGCAGGTGGAAAGTGGGGACGGCTTGGCCTCTGTATGATCTCAGGCAAGTTCCTGGCTCCCTTCCAATTAAACTTCCTCACCTGAGCTCCTGCTCTGTGGCTGGCTCTGAGGACTGGGGGGAGAAACTTAGGCAGGGACAAGCACCAGGAAGCCAGAGTGAGGGCTGGGGTAAGCTGGGCCCTCGACCTGAACGAGGGGTAGCCTGTGCACGTAAAGGTCACCCGGCACACGGAGGAGCCATGAGGCCGTTGCCACAGCAACAAAGATGGGTCCTACCTGGAGGACCACCAGCCGGCCCCGGAAGATGGCAAGGAACTGGGGAGGCTCACTGCCCATTGTCACATGCTCTTGCACCAGGGCTCCATGGTACATGAAGTCCAGCTCCTCGGCATTGCAGTTCAGGGCCTTTATCTCCTGTGTGGTGGCCTGGAGGCCCTGCAGATGGGGGTGGTGAGGCCCTGGAGCGACTCTTAGATCCCATTCTCAGGTCGTCAGCTCTGGGGCTGGAAGGTGCCCGCCGCCCCCCTCGGGCCCGCGCACCTTCCACAGGTACAGGGTGTGCTGGACGCGCCCCATCTTCTGGTATGTGTAGAGGACAAGGTAGCAGTTGTCTGCCCAAAACCGTGCATGATGCTTGGGGTCCACAGGCTGCCTGCCTGAGTTCAGGATGCACCACACCTGGGGAGCGGGGGACCAATGGGCACAGGTGGCTCCTCCACCTGAACTCACCCGGTGCCTAGCCGGAAAGCTCTCTTCAGTCTCATCTGTGTGGGCAAGGGACTTGCCCCCAACTGTGCACACACCCCGTGTTGCATGCTGGGCTTGTGTGAAAGATCGGCAGGCGACCCCCCATCCCCCGAGGCTGCAAGGTGAACCTGCCCCGTCACACACCGCCCTCAGCCTGACCCCAGCGGCCACAGCACGGGGGAAGGGCAGACAGGTTCTGGCAGAACTGCTCCCTACTCAGGCCAGGGCAACAGGAGCTGGGCAGAAGCAAAGCCTCGGGGCTCTTGGAAAAATTCCCTTTTTTCAAGGGTCACTTGAAAATACAAAAGCTCTTCAAAAATCCATTTCCTCGCCCTTAACACACAGGTCAGCCCGTGTCGGCAGTGAGATCTTGATGAGCTTTAGTTTTTCCCACTTGTAAAGTGGGGATAACAACACGCACTGTGACGTGGCAGAAAACAACGCCCGGGCATCCTGTGCCCACACAGAGCCTGACAGCTGTCCCTGGGAAAGGTCTCCTCCAGACCTGAGCATCCCGAATCCAGCCTTTTGCAGAAGGGGCCGACTCTGAACACACACCCCCAGGAGCGGCACCTACGGGCAGCTAGGACTCCTGGCCTTGCCCCCACCTCCCCACTTGCCTGCACACTCGCCTGCTGGAAGGGATCCCTTCCCTGCCTTTGTGCTTGTGACCGGGTCACAGAGCCCCTCCTTCCTTCCCTCCCGTGACCTCCTCTGCTTTCCCCAGGTCTCTCTCTGGCGCTCCCAGTATGCCTTATCTTTTCCTGCTCCTCATCTCATCCCCCCACCCATAACAGTCTCCTCCCTCTTTCTCAGCCTCCTGTCTCTCCCTGTTCCCCTCTCCCCCATCTTCCTCTCTCCTGCTCCTCCCTTCCTCCCTGCCTGGTCCTATCTCTGCCTCTCCTCCCTCACCACCTCTGTCCATTCATATCAGGACAATTTGAGGAGGGAACCTTGGAGAAACAATATTTTCCCTGTCCTTGACCTACCTTGAGAACTAGAACCCCTCACAGAAGCCCAGCAGTCCCAGAATCTCACAGTCCCCACACCAGCCTGGGGGCCAGAAGGGACCACAGTTTTTGCCTCCGCTTTTTAGAAAAGCAAAGCAAACAAACTGAAGCCCGAAGGAATTAAGAGGCTCTGCCCAGGGATTCAGCCAACAGGTCAAGATGCACCCCTGCCCTGTGTACAGAACCTGAAAGTGGTCCCCAACACCTCCCTCTCCCAGAATACTGGTCTGAGACCAGACAGGCGGCCAGCGGTGTGTGACGGTGTTGGGTGTGTGGGGCTATGATTGATTATGAGACTGTGTATCTGTTTGGGTGTGTCCCTGTGGGTTTGTGGTTGGATGTGACCAATCAAGTGTGATGCAGAATTTGTGCAACTCCTGCAGTTGTGTATTGGGCTGTGATTAAGTGTAATTACAAGGTGTGAGTATCTGTGCCTGTATTACCATACATATGGCTGTCTACATATGACAAAAGGGCACAAGTGTCTGAGTTTCACTGTGCTGTGTGGCATGAGTGCTGTGTGAGTGAATGGCCATGGCTGTGTATGATGCATTCGGCGTGATGTGTATAAACTGCTGTCTTGGGAGGGAGTATGTGTATGTGACATGGCCCTGGGTGGCCCTTTTTGTGTGCAGATGATACCTGAGAGTGGCTGAGTCGCTTTAGCAGCCACAACTGCTCACGGAAAGACAAAGCCTACCCCTGCGTGTCCATTGCCCCTCTGTTTCGCCCACACCAAGCCGGTGCCCCTCACCTCCACCTTCCCAGAGCCGTCGTCCACCAGCCTGAGTTGGGCAGCCAGCTCGGGTTGGCGGTAAAGGTTGCCCACGTCCAGCTTTACCTGACTCAGTTTACCTGAGGGTGGGACAGAGAGTGTTACTGGGGCCTGCTGTCCTAACGGGGCTGCACAGGCCCCCTCATAGGCTCCCTTCGGACCAACCCATCAGCCGTGAGTCAAGAAGCTCCCTCTGGCCCCGCCCCCTTACCATGCCTCTCCGCAGTCCCCGCCCCCTCACTCACGCGGCCGCAGGCCCCGCCCCCTCACCCACGCGGCCGCAGGCCCCGCCCACCACCAGGTCATCCTGCAGACTCCGCCCCGTAGCCCCGCCCCCTCTCACTCCGCCCACAGGCCCCGCCCCCGCTGCCCGCCTCACCGATCCAGCCAGGGTTCTTGTTCCTGTGCTGATCCTTAGACCAACTCTGGAAGAGCTGCTGGAACGCGGCCGACTCGGCGCGCTCGCTCACCACCTCCACGTTGGTGTAGCGCGGGTAGCCCTTAGCATTGATGAAGCCCTGGGGCGGGGGCTCTGTCAGGCCTGTGCCCGAGAGCCCACGAGGCCACGGCTGCGCGCCACCCGCGGGGACCTGCTGTTCAGGCTGCAGGGCCAGCCGAGCACTGAGCAGAAGTAATTAACCGAGCTCCTGCCCCGCTTTGTGGAGCTGGCTCTGCCACTACCGACTGCTCCGAGGTCTCTGAGAACAGGCAGGGGCCCCGTAGTCCGGGCTTCGGGAAGGGCGGGCCATGACAACCCGTCAGATGTCAGGACAGGGCCGCATCTTCCTTTGACACGGTTTCTTGCTGCTACCTGGTCCTCCCCACCCCTCTAGCATCAGGGCTCCCAGGGCCGGCCAAGCGTCTGTACTTCCCCAGAGAGGACCCTGTGCTCCCCTCAGGCCCCTGGGCAGAGCTCTGTCCTCTCTCGGACAGGTTCCCGGGGCAGCACCGCCCCGCCCCTTTTGGACTCGGACTCCAGGACGGACATCTTCTAGCTTAGACTTCAGGGTAGAGCCATTTCCTCCCTCCGACCCCAGGGCAGGGCTGCCTCCCCCTTCAAGCCGCAGGGCAGTGCTGTGTCCCTCTGAGACAGGACCCCGCAGCCTCACCAGAGCCCGGCTGAAGGCAGCCTTTTTCTCCCGGTGGTTGGATCTGTGTCCCTGCCACACATAGACCTTGAAACCCCCGTGGTCCAGGATGTAGCAGTCCTGGGATCAGAGTGGGGCTGGTCAGTAGGCAGTCCAGACTGGGCGGAGCTGGGCGGTGGGGAGGGACGGCGTGACCCGGCCAGGCCTGCCTCACCTCCTCATGCAGCAGGTCTTGGGTCAGTGGGCGGGTGGCCAGCTCCTCGATCACCAGGTCCTCGCCGTGCTCATAGACACTGGAGGACAGGTGTCCAGATGGGGGCAGCCGTGGCCTGGCTCCACTCTAGCCCCGTTTAGCCCATCCCCGCACCCCCAGGTAGAGGCAGGGAGGCTGGAGCCCTGAGTTGAAGCCTTGACTTCACTGCAGCCTTGCTGTGGAGCCTGAGGAAACAGCCTGACCTTCTCAGAGCCTTAGCCACTCTGTCTGTACAATGGGTTTCTCTGAGTGCAGCCACACAAAAGTACGTCTTGGGCCCAAAGTCCCACATGGCCTGCCCCGGAAACCCACAAGCCTTTTCCGGAGGGCTTCCCAGCGACCCTGTGTTCCTGCTGTCATGGTGGACACGCAGGCCTGGCCTGCCCCACCGACCCTACCCTGCCCAAGGTCTGCTCACTGGTAGAGGTGCACTTGGGCCTTCCGCAGCTGGTTAATGCTGTTGGTGGGCCTGGTGGCATACAGGTTGCCCACTCTGGGGCCCAGCACAGTTTCCATGATCTCCATGAGGTTAGTGGCCTTGTCCTCATCATCCACCACACCGATCTGCGCACGGCCACCACGTTCCCTGTCCTGGAGGCTGCAGGTCAGAGCCAGGCCCTGCACGGGAGGACCTGGCAGTCAGGGCCTCTCCAGCAGATCCCCTGTACCCCTCAGACAGCGTCCCAGATCCTCCCTGTCACTGCTCAACTGCCAGAGGCTGGGGGAGTGTGCCCCTTTACCCTGATATTAAGAGGCACCACCAGCGCTGGGACTGGACTCGGCTTGTAGCTCGTAGTTGCTTTTCAGGTTGTAGCATAGAGCCCGGCCTACCTCCTGGGGTGGATGGAGGACGGGTACCTGGGGGACCACCCGTCTCCCCGAGTCCTGCACCTCTTAGTTCCCGGAGCGGACACTGACCCGTGCCTTCTTGGCAACGCTACTGTTGGGTCCGTTCCACTGGATCATCAGCTTGCCCAGGTCCAGCAGGAAGATGTCGTCCTTATTGAAGCTGTCCCAAGAGAGTTCCACCTGCCAGAGCCGGGAGGGGGGGGGGAAGAGGGCAGTGAGGGGAGCAGGGAGCAGTGGGGAGGGTGACAGGGAAGGGGACAAGGTGCCACACCACCAACATCCAAATGGAGGGATACAACAGCCTGTCCCTACCTACATAAGCATAGCTCAGGGGTGTCACTTGTGTGCATAAAGCTGTGTGCAACTGTATGCATGGGTGACTGTGACACTACTATTATGGGGTACAGAAATGCATCTGGGTAACCCTATGACATCTTGAGGGTCACGCTGTGGCTGTGGCTGTGTACATTTCTAGGTACGTGTGGCTATAGGTAGGTAATGCTGCATTTCCTAGGGTGTACATGACTGATAATGACACTTTTCACTCAATGCATGTGTGCAGGGGTACATGTATATATATATACACATGCATACAGTTGGGGTGTATGTATGTTTATCCATGTGTGTATATTACACCTGTATGTATGTGAGGGCACATCAAATGTGAACAAGTGTGTGAGCTCATGGGTGACGGTGTATGTGTGCCCATGTGGGGAACAGTGAGTTAGTTGTCTGTGGGTAAGCATAGCTTCATCCAGACAGAGTAAAGAAAGAGACAGATATTTATGCCAGGATAACAGGCAAACCCTGGGGCTTGGGTGTGCAGTCACTGAGTATGTGGGTGACAGTGTGTGAGCCTGTGTGGGACTGTCTCTGAGTCACAGGGCTGCCGCCTCCCATGTACACACTAACGTGCACAACTCAGGGTCATCCACATTACAGACATCAAACACCTGACTGTTCACTACACCAAAGTCCTGCCAGAGGGCAGCAAAATGTCTTGTTCTACCGAGACTGGTATTTTCTGTTCATTTCCAGACAGATGGAAGTAAGATGTACTCTATCCTCAACTGCAGAAGGGGATTCAATGGACTAAAGTGACCCCAGGCGTAACAGTGGGAGACAGTCTGTGTGCCTATGGGTGCCAATGACAATGTGTATGAGAGTGTGGGGCCGCGTACCCACACCCCAAATCATGTTCTTCCTCTTGTACTGCTTATAAGGACCACGCAGGTGCACCTTCTTGTCCTGCTCCCACCCCACCCCAAGTTCTTAACATGGCCGTGAGCTGATGAAGAAACAGAGGTCAGAGGGGTCCTGGTGGGGCTGGGGCTGAAAGCCTGACTCTACCTTCTCTCCCCTCATTCAAGGTAGGCCAGCTGGGGACCAGGGAATGGACTTATTGGAGTGATCGCTTCATAAGTTATACAATGTCTGGTCACTATGTTATACACCTGAAACTAATATAATATTGCATTTCAGCTGTAACTGAAACAAGAAAAAAGATCATCTGGGAATGATGACAACCCCTGGCAGGGGCACCCTCCACCCATCCCTCTACTCCAGTCCACACCGTCCAAGCTGACCCAGGGACCAGGTGGCGCCCCCGCTTCCTCACCTCGGTGGCTGACACATGCTTCCTCCCTTTGATGCGCAGCAGTCGCTGGATGCTGTACATGTTGATCTCCACATGCCTGAGGGCAGAGGCCAGGCCGCCCTTCTTGTAGCTGAGGAGGGAATGGGGTCCCACGTAAGGCCACAGACTGCCACGTGCAGGAGTGAGTGCAGGGCTCACGTATTCACACACGTGGGGACATGCATGTGCCTCCTTAACACACATGTGCAACTAGAGACAACACGCGTGTACAAGCACATGGCTCCACATGTGGGATTAGTGTTTATCCATGTGTATAGATGTAAATCATGCGTATACACACATACCTGCATGTGCACATACAATGCATTTGTATACAAACGGAAAGACGAGTATCAGTTTATCCATGTGAGTGTAGATGCAAGCGTGTAGGTGGACATGACTACTCATGTATGTGTAGGTGTGCCCACCTGTAAGTGAACATGTACAGAAGTGGTGTGTTTCCTGCATGTGTACAGGTGTGTATCTGTTCATGTATATACAATATGCATGTGTTAGGTTCAACTGTATAAAACAAACGATCTAATATTGGCGATTTCCTATGGTTCCACCTGATATATTGGAACTATTAATACATATTTGAAGCAATTTACAGCAAAAGACATGTTTCTACACATGTTTCTGCCCAGTAACATAAACGCAAACTCAATACGACATGGGTGTCCACTCCTGGGTGAATACTCAAGAGAAACAGAAGACGTGTGCACACAAAAACTTGTATACAGTGATGGATGTTAACTAAACTTACAGCAGTAATCATTTCACAGCATACATAAGTCCAACTGTTATGCTGTATACCTTAAACTTATACAGCGGTGTATGTCAATTATATTTCAATGAAACTCGGGAAACACCCCAAAGCTTATATACAACTGTTGATAACAACATTATTTTTAACAGCTAAAAAGTGGAAACAACCCAAATGTCCATTACGTGATGAATACATAAATAAAGTGTGGAATAGCCATATAACACGTGTTGGTAACTCCACTTACAG
Organism: Saccopteryx leptura; assembly: GCF_036850995.1. Taxonomy (NCBI): domain Eukaryota; kingdom Metazoa; phylum Chordata; class Mammalia; order Chiroptera; family Emballonuridae; genus Saccopteryx; species Saccopteryx leptura. The sequence continues at coordinate 14,693,260 of NC_089512.1, forward strand.
GGAATGTCTAGAACAGACAAATCTGTACAGATGGGACAGGGAGTGCGGGCGAATGGGAACTGGCTGCTAACGGGCATGGGGCCTCTTTTTGGGGTGATGGAAATGTTCAGAAACTGTGGTGATGGCAGCACACATCTGTGACTAGACTATAAATCACTGAACTGTATGCTGTACACGGCGAGCTGTACAGTATGTAATTTGTATCTCAATAAGGGCGTTAGCCAGCCCCAAACACCCCACACACTAGGGATGACGGAGAGGGTCATCCAGGCCACCCTGCAGCCCTGTCCGCTCCCCCACACCTGCAGCCCCCTTACTCACATGACCCCTGAGCGGAAGTAACTGCAGAAACAGTCGGATTCGTAGCCCTGCACCTCTCGGTGCTGCACTGTGGCGCCCCCCAGCGCCTCCTGCAGGTGCTGCATAAAGGTGCCTGCCACGCCCTGCGCCTCTGCGTCCGCCTTCTTTCCGATCCAGTAGTGCAGGTCCTTGGATGCTCCCTGTGTGGCCTTCAGGCTCTGGGGGACCCAGGGCCCAGGTGTTTGTGGTGGGGGCTGGGGAGCTGAGGTTCCAGGGTGGGGGAGTGGGCGAGGGCCAAGGCACAAGTGGACACTGAGGTCAAGGTCCAAGATGTGCCCAGGGCCTTGGGGAAACAGGGCAGGGGACCTTGAGTGGGGACCAAAGGACGAAGAGGCCTCAGAGGCAGCAGCCCCTTGTGGGATGGGACGCTAGGGCCCCCGGCAGGGATCCCCCCAGGGCGCAGCTTACTCTGCACCCTCAGACTCCCCAGCGGGGCCATGCCACCAGCCCACAGACAGACTCCCCAGTGCTCACGTGGAGGACGATGTAGCAGTGCTCCTCAAAGAAGTTCCCATAAGCCCTCTCGGGGACAGACTCCATCATCAGGTTCTGGAGAGGAAGGTGCCTGGAGACAACTCAGGAGACCCTCACACACACACACACACACACACACACACACACACACACACGCACACACACACCCATGGCCCCCTGGGGTCGGGGGAGGAAGCTCTGAGTAGAGGCCCGGGAGCCTAGTTTCAGGGGCCAGACACTTCCTGTGGCACCAACGCTGCTGTCTGGCGGTGGCCTCACCTCAATGATCCATATCTGGAGGTCCTTGTGGCCCTCAGTGGCGATGAGGCTCTTGACGTCCATCCTAGGCCAGCTGGGAGTGGGGAAGGAAACAAGGGCAAGCGTTCTCAGAGCCTGGCCTCCAAGCAAGGACTCCCCCTGCCCGCAGCGCTCCAGAGCCCCTTCCTCGCAGCACGTGGCTGCATGAGGGGGACTCTGTAAACGCACAGACGTCAGCCAAACAGGACAGGCGCTGCGGCCGGCAGCATAGAGAGGCTTTGCAAACAGGGACTTGGTTTGTCGTCTGTGTGTGGTTGTGCCCCTGAAGCAGGGCTAAGCTCTGTGGACAGGGATAGTCTTTGGACATAGAGAATACCTCTGCCAACCAGGATAGGCTCTTGAAATGAGACCGAATCTTGTCGACACAGACAATCTCTGCACACAGACATAGGTTTTTTTGCACCATGAGGAACAGACGATGCAAAGAGACAGAGGACCTGCAGAGAGGGAGCGGCTATGTGGACAGAAAAAGGCTCTGCATCCAAGCACAGGCTCGGCAAACAGTGACAACAGCTTCCTCAGATAGAAGAACAGGATGCAACAGGCACAGGTTCTTATACAGACAATGCGTCTGTAGCCAGGGGCGTCTGTGTGCAGAAGGACGGCTGTGCAGGGACACAGCCTCTAGCCAGGGGCATTCAGACAGGCCGGCCCCCAAGCCAACACTGTGGTCCCTGAAAAGGACTCTATAGTCACAGGTTCTGCAGGCAAGGGGGAGCTCTACAGACTGGGAAAGGCTTTGCAAGGGAGGAGGGCGTCAAACTCTTAAGGCAGGGCGACAGACTTTGCATAAGGGACAGACTGCAGAGGTGGACAGAGAGGTGGGTAGGCAACATCTGCAAAGAGGCCCAGCATCTTCAGTCAGAAAGATGCTTCCAGAAAGAGGAAGGCGCTCTCTAGGCATGGCTGGGCTCTGCCCGCAGGGACGGCATCCGGAAGCCGACTTGGAGCCTGCCTCAGGGGCTGGGAGTGGGCTGCGCAAACATTCAGGAACTTGACAATGAGATCCAGGCTTTGAAAGAAGACACAGGCCTTGCAGACTCGGCCTCTAGAGACAGACTTTGCAGATAGGGACAGGTTTGGTAAGCCCACAGAGGCCCCGCGAACAGAAGGGCTCTGTTAACAGTGACAGCTTCTTCAGAGAAGGCAGGGTTTGCGGGAAGCAGCTGGCAGGGAATTGAGCTGTGTGGTCAAGGACAGGTGCCCCAGACACGGGCAAGATCTCGGAACGTGGCTGGGCTCTGCAAACAGGGGCAGGTTTTCTAGAAAAGGACAAATTCTGGAAGCAGATGAAGCTCTGTAAAGAGGGAGCGGCTTGGCTCCCAGGTACACATGGGATTAGGAATAAACTGCACAGGCGGGCACAGGCTCTGCGAACTGGGGTGTGCTCTGCAGAAAGTCACAGCTGCTCCCCGATGGACACAGCGACCCTGACAAGGATAAGCTCTTCATGGGAACAGGTCCTGCAAACAGAGATACTTTTTATCCAGGGCAATTCAGGCAGAGGCCTTGAAAAATATCATCGACTGGACAAACAGGGCTCAGTTTCTGCCGACAGAACCAGGCTCTGAAATAGGAACAGACGGCAAAGAGGAGCATCGTCGAGAGACAGACATTGCAGAGGGACAGGGACCGGGACAGGTACTGGACACAGGCAACGCTTTGCAAACACAAGCGTCTTTAAGCAGAATGAGGTGTCCCAGACAAGGACACCAGGCAAACTCTGTCAACAGGGACAGGTGTACGGGCTGGGCAGCTTCTGAACTCAAAGCCCGTCTCATAGACGGGAAAATAGGGACAGGCTGTCTATAAAGGCCCAGGTTCTGAAAAAAAGCTCTGACAATAGGCTCAGGACAGACACACACAGGCTCTGCAGACTCGGGACAGACCGTGCATGGAGGACTGTCTCTGAAGACTGTGCGGACTGCAGCGAGCGGCAGGCTCAGCTGCGTGAGGGGACTGGGTAAATCAGACATCAGCACGCTTCAGTTCTGGAGACAGACCTGAACTTGTCACACACACAGACTGCCGACAGTGACTTCGTCTGCTCAGTTTGTGCTCTTGTGGCTCCGAGCATGCATATAGGAGAGACAGAGGTGTGGAGTGGGAGGTGTCTGGGCAGAACGGAGCTCTCAATTTGGTGACGTCTTGGCAGGTGACTCTCGACTACCCCAGGCTTCCCTGGCCCATTCTTTCAGACACCTCTGTGTGACGTTTGCTCATCCCTTCCTCCGTGGAAGTTCTTTCTACATCGAACCTAAACCCTGCTAGCTGCAACGTTTCTTCCTGCTGCTCCTTTGCTCACTTCTTTCTGAATTTCTTATTCCCAGTGGTCCTGGTGAGGTGTTATCTCCCCTCCCCACCCCTCCCGGTCTTATCCGTGGGAGGAACATCCTCGGATCTGCTGAGCCTGCATGGCCCGTGGGAACAAGGGACAAGGCGAGCAGAGATACAAAGTTGCAGAGGCAGAGGCATGGCGTGACTGGGGAACCAAGTGGCTCCCACCCCTTTGTTCAGGCCCCTCCCCTCCCCAGGGCAGGGCTCGGGCCCTGGCGAGCTCACGGTCCACAGTGGGAAATAGCCAACTCTGTCAAAGCAGGCCAAGGTGGCCACGGAAGTGTGTGTGTGTGTGTGTGTATGTATGTGTGTGTGTATGTGTGTGTGTGTGTGTATGTATGTGTGTGTGTGTATGTGTGTGTGTGTGTGTGTGTGTGTGGTGGGGACAGGGAGGGAGCCACCTAGAACAGGGTGAGCAGAGGGGACAGTCCTACGGGAGGGGGCAGGTTTACTGAAGCCCTTGGAACACACCCTGGAGACCACACATGCTGTTGGCGTGGACTCCCGAGGCAGGGGCTTGTCTTGTTGACGGCTGGCTCCCACCTGCCCGACACCCAGCAGCTCGTCAGGAAATAGTTGTTGAACAAATGAAGCCTGTGGCTGGACTGAGCGAGAGTGGATGGAGCAGGAAAGTCACCGTGAGCTCTAACTATAACCAGAACTGCTGTTGCAGTTGATGGTCTGTTGGTATGACAGTGACACGAGTGACTGGCAGACACAGTGACCACGTAGAGGTGGCCTCTGGCAACAGAAAACAGGTGATGACACCAAGTGACAGACATAGTGACATTCAGAGGTGATGGGGCAGAAGCAGTGACCAGGGCCCCAGCAGGCAGTGAGCAGAGGCCCCAACTCTGAGCTCTAGCTCATGCGACAGAGGGACAGGAAGACAGGCTGGCCGCGATACCGTGGTCACCACATGGGGCAGGAAAGCCAAACTGGTGGTGCGAGTTGGGATTGGGCCGATTTCATCACTTGACGGGCTGAAAGGATGCCCCATACCCAGTTCCAGCCCAGGGGCCACACTCTCAGGCTCCCACGGCCTGGGGCCCTCATCCGAATGTAACCTGTGTTCAGTGTCTTCCAACTGGATTCTGGGGGGATGGGGGGATGGGTTCTCAAAGGTGCGGCCCCTCTCTCCCTGGCACCCCCTCTTTCCCTCAGGGGTCCCTCCCCTTCCCAGACAGTGCCCCTAATTTGCCAAGCCTTCCCACTCACTGATGTGCCCTCCTTCTCCGGGGGAACATTCATCGCCTGCCCTGAGTGGGGACCCCCGTCCTGTGTCCTCTCTGCTACTAGAAGCCCCCTTCTTTTCTCTGGGGGCTGGCCCCCTCCACCCAGGGCCCCTTTTCTCTCCCAGATATCTCCTCTGCTACCCCCCTCCCCGAGCCGCTGTTTTCCCAGGCCCCCCTCCCCCAACCCCTTCCTCCCCCAGTGTGCTCTCTCTTGCTGGCTTCCCCCGCTGGGGTCCCCTCCACCCACGTGCTCCCTCCCTCCGTCAGGTGCTCCTCCCTCCCCCCAGCACCCCGTCCATTCCCCGGTGGCACCCACTCCCTCCTCTGACACCCCTTTCTCTCTCCCAGGTGCTCAACCTCCTGCTCCTGAGATACCGTGAGAGGGCGGACCGCGGCTTCCTCTGCCCAGCTCGCAGGAAGGGGGAGGGCCTGCCCGGGGCCCCAGGTGTTGGGACCCTCTGGGGGACAGAGACCCCCACCCCCAGACAACTGTGCTGCCTTCCCTGCTGGTCGCTCCGGCCATGGCGTCCATGCCCTCACCAGTGTTCACTTGCTGGACTGCTCGCTGCCTCCTTGGTTCTGCCAGCCCCTGGCAACCCTGAGCCTGTGCCCCACACCCTACACCCCTGACTCAGAACAGCCCACCCCACCAGGCTCCCCGGAGCCCCCAGCCCGGCTGCGCCCCTTCCCTGCCAGGCCTACCTGCTAGAAACTGCTGGCACCTTCGCCCTGCTTGTGGACAGTGCTGGGCCTGGCACCGGGCCAGGCTCTGCCCACCGCTCCCCCTCCGCGGTAACTCCACCCCGGCTCCGCCCCGCAGGACACACCCACTGCTTGGCAGGCTGGGCATTCAGACTTAGTCGGTCAGTTGGTCAGTCTATAAATACTGACCCAGCTCTCTGAGAGCCAACCCCCTCCTCAAGGCCAAGGCCAGGCGTGGCTGGTCGGCCAGGACACACCTCCTGGGTACCGGTGGAGTACACTGTTGACTTCCCTCTCTGAGAGCCCACAAGAGTTTGGTCTCTGACCCCCAGAGGGCCAGGCCACCCCAGCCAATTAAAAAAAAATTGTTTTTAAGGTTTTATTTATTGAATTTGAGAGAGGAGAGAGAGGGGTAGAGAAAGAGGAGGTGTGGAGAAGCGGGAAGCATCAACCTGTAGTTGCTTCTCATAGGTGCCTTGGCTGGGCAAGCCCGGGGTTTTGAACCAGCAGCCTCAGAGATCCAGGTTGATACTTCACCAACTGTGTCACCTCTGGTCAGGCCACCCCAGCCAATTTTAGAAGACCAAGGCTGGTGGGGTGGGGCTGGCAGTCTGGCTCTGTGAGACCCAGGTCACTTCAGGGGGTGGGGAGAAGTGCCCAGGACTCCCCACCCCCACTCTGGGCTCCATGCCGGGCACAGCTGTCCCCAGGGAGCTCTGACACCCATGGTGGGAGAGGCAGTCCTCGCTTACAGAGGAGACAGCTCTCCCACACCTTGGACTGCCCCTCCTCTCCTTCCTGATGGTGCTGGGTAGGGAAGGTGCTCAAAATAGAGCCTTCTAGAAACTCCAGGGGCACGGCCACCCTGTACGTTAGGCCTCAGTCCCAGCCAGAGCCCCAGCCCAGCCCGTGGGACGCCCTATCCAGGACACGCTGCTAAAACCTGCCCTCGGACTCCCAAGACCTCTTCCCCACGTCCGGTCACTTCCCATGGCTCCCTGTCACAGAACGGGGGGGGGGGGGGGTGTGACTGCAGGAAACCTGGGTCCCTCTGAGCCCAGTAGGACCTACTGCTAGTGTGTGCCTGTGTGTCACAGTCAGTGGGTCCCTGTGTGTGTCTGGTCTCGTGTGTGAGAGAGGGCCCGTTTAAGCCTGTTCCTGCGCGTGAACGCGTGCGTGGCTCCGCCTGTGCAGACCCGTCTTCCTGTCCCCGTTCCTCCCTGTGCCCAGCAAACGCCACGCTCTCACTTCTCCCCACTTTCTCCCCACGAGTCTCTCCTCGGTCTGCTCCAGCTGGCCTTCATTCCTTCCCACGGTCCCCGGAAATGGCTCTTTCCTCGTCAGCAGTGCCCCCCTCCCCAACGCTGGTGGTCGACCCTGTCTTTCTCTTACCTGCCTCTCCCCAGCTAGGGAGCCTGCGGACCACCCCTTCCTGCGGAAACAGTCCACGGCCCAAGGTTCCTCCCTGCCACACGGGCCACTCCGTGACTGATTTTAGACAGAGAGAGGGCTAGGGAAACACTGATTTTGTTGTTCCACTTACGTATGCATTCGTCGGTTGATTCCTGCATGCGCCCTGACCAGGGATCGGACCCACAACCTTGGCCTATGAGGACGATACTAACCAACTGAACTACCCGGTCAGGGCTCATCCTTGAAGCTGTTAAATTTCAGCAGAGACAAAGCTCAGGCCTCGGCTCCTGTTTGTTTTCTATTTCCTTTCCCAGTTCCTGTCCCCAGGCTGTAAATCAGGGGTCCCCAAACTACGGCCTGCGGGCTGCATGTGGCCCCCTGAGGCCATTTATCCGGCCCCCACCGCACTTCCGGAAGGGGCACCTCTTTCATTGGTGGTCAGTGAGAGGAGCATAGTTCCCATTGAAATACTGGTCAGTTTGTTGATTTAAATTTACTTGTTCTTTATTTTAAATATTGTATTTGTTCTCGTTTTGTTTTTTTACTTTAAAATAAGATATGTGCCTGACCTGTAGTGGCGCAGTGGATAAAGCGTCGACCTGGAAATGCTGAGGTCGCCGGTTCGAAACCCTGGGCTTGTCTGGTCAAGGCACATACGGGAGTTGATGCTTCCAGCTCCTCCCCCCCTTCTTTCTCTCTGTCTCTCCTCTCTCTCTGTATCTCCCTCTCCTCTCTAAAATGAATAAATAAAAAAAAAAAAAAAAAAAAAAAAGAAAAAGAAATTTATAAAAAAAAAAAAAAAGGCCCTGGCCTGTTGGCTCAGCGGTAGAGCGTCGGCCTGGCGTGCAGGAGTCCCGGGTTCGATTCCCGGCCAGGGCACACAGGAGAAGTGCCCATCTGCTTCTCCACCCCTTCCCCTCTCCTTCCTCTCTGTCTCTCTCTTCCCCTCCCGCAGCAGAGGCTCCACTGGAGCAAAGATGGCCCGGGCGCTGGGGATGGCTCTGTGGCTTCTGCCTCAGGCGCTAGAATGGCTCTGGATGCAACAGAGCGACGCCCCAGAGGGGCAGAACATCACCCCCTGGTGGGCGTGCCAGGTGGATCCCTGTCGGGTGCATGCGGGAGTGTGTCTGACTGCCTCCCCATTTCCAGCTTTGGAAAAATGAAAAAAACAAAACAAAACAAAAATAAGATATGTGCAGTGTGCATAGGGATTTGTTCATAGTTTTTTTTATAGTCTGGCCCTCCAACGGTCTGAGGGACAGTGAACTGGCCCCCTGTGTAAAAAGTTTGGGGACCCCTGCTGTAAATACTATGGAAATGCTAGCATCACCTCCAACTCCCACTCTCCCCAAACTCCACCCCAGCCTCTGTCTCCTTCATCCCCACCAGCACGTCTGATCTTACACCTGACGCCCCCAGCAGACCCCCCTCCTCTGAGCCTCAGGGCCTGGTGTGACCTTGAACTGGGTGCTCAGGCCCCAAACCTGGGAGCTGTCCTGGGTCCCTCATCCTTCCCTCACGCCCCCTGGCTAGGGTAGAGTTCAGAGGCAGGGTGCTGTAGGATGGGGTGACCAGCCTTCTTCTCCCTCCTCCCCCAAGAGCAAGAAGGGGGCTTCACCACACCTTCCTGGTCACCCCCCCCCCCCAGTCCCATAGGTCTGGGGTGCGGGGGAGACAGAAGGGCACTGGACCTGGCTTGCCCCCACCAGTGCCGCCCTGGCTGGGACCCCTGGTCCCCCCCATCTCTTCTAGCCACAGGGCCCCCAGGGTCCACCTCCACCCTCCTGGGGCAGGTTGGAGGGCACTCTCCTGCTACTCTGTTCCTTCCTGGCTTATCTTCCAAGGCCCAGCCCGCTAAGGTTAATGTTGGCAAAGGCAGGGTGTGGCCCCCAGGCCCCGCCCCCAGGCGCCCGCAGCTCTGGTTCCTGGGTCTCACTTGGGAACATGGCGCCTCATGGAGACCCTGCCCAGCAGAGGGCCGCATCCCTCCGCAGCCCAGGCAGACACGGGGCAGGGCGGGGCGGGGCTGGGGCTGGGGCGCCTGACTCGGGTCCTGGATTTGACAGCCTGGGAAAACGCCCTGGCCCCCACCCTTGAGAAGAGCAGCCTTGGGCCTGCGTGGGTCCCCTACATCTGGGTGCAGGTCATAGAGGAGCAGTGACATGGTCACCAGGGCTGGCAACGCCTGAGAGTGACTCTCTGAGCTTGTTGTGGGACCCTAGGGGGAACTGCGCCCAGGGGGGCCACTATTCTGAGGTGCTGTGTGGAGTGCCCACGCCCTCTGCCCCAAGAATCATCCTAGGTCCCCACAAAGGAGAGGGTGTGGCTGGCTGGTACGCCCGTGACGGGGCAGTGTGACCCAGTGCTCCAGTGTGGAGTGGGGGCGTCCACTCTGCCCGCGCTTCGGGTGGAGAGCTGTTAGGCACTGGGGCTCTTCTGAGGACCCCCCCACTCCTGCCTCGGGAAAGCTGACTTACCGGAGTGACAGGCCTTTCCTGGGGGGGCTTTCTTTTCCTCCATGGCTGGGCAGAGCAGGGGTCTTCAGCCCCGGCTGCACCTTTGAGGCCCACACTCAGATCGGGCTGGGCTGGGCGGGGGTCTTTGAGGGACCCAGGTTTTTAAGTGCCCTCAGGTGATTCTAGGGGCAGCCAGAGCTGAGAATCACTGGGCTCGTAGGTGCAGCTGTCAGGTTTGAGCCCACACGGCTTCCTCCTGAGGGTCAGGCGAGCTCTCCTGAGATCAGGCTTGTAGCCAGGCTAGTTTGGTGGCTCTGAGCCTGGCAGCCCTGGCATCCGTTCCGGCACGCAGTCCTCCCAGGTTACTCCGGGGACTCTGCCACAGCCCCCTTTGCAGCCCTTACCCATGAGTGCAAGATGTCTGCCCCCTGCACCCTCCCCCACCCTCCCGGGCTTCGGGCTCACTCCTTGGTCCTAGAATATACTGATAAGCGCTTGTAGGAGAAACAGCTGTGTGAGGCTTGCTCACTTGCACTGTGCACGATTAAAGCGTGAGCACGTGGCAAAGCCATGTGTGTATAGGCTATGGAAGGCCATGGGTACTTTCCTTTGGCGTGGATTGCCTGCTTACCACCGCGAGGGGCTACGGCTCTTTTCTTGATTCACCTGCTGCCACGAGAAGCGGGTTTCCCTGTTTGCTCGCCCGCTTGCGGGAATCTAATAAATGGGAACGGCACACCGCTTTCCCGCTCCGCAGTTCCTCTACTGTCTGCCCGAATCAGTGTGGACCTGCCTGGCCTTGACCACCCGCATTACAGTGCTCAAACCAAAACAAAAAAAACCAGGTGGTGAAATCTCAGTATGTCCAAGTCCCAAATAAGCGACCTCTTAGTGACCTGTGTTTTCTTCGCATCTATTTGAGGGTCTGTGGACGCTTACTGAGACGCCTCAGCGTCACGGGGCAGCCACAATTCTCAACCAGTTGTCTGCCTGCATGCAGAGGTGTGAGGCAGTCGGGGTGGGAAGCAACGCCAGGGGAGGCGAGAGATGGCAAAGAGAGGGCCAGGGAGCATGGCGAAGGAGTGACAGAGGGACAGGGACACCGCCGAGTCCAGACCCTGGGGAGAAACCTGGGTGAGCTCTCTGCTCCACTGTGCAGTGGGCACCCTGGGGCACACAGTGTGACAAGCTGTGGGAGATCTGCGTTTTGTTTCTGGGTCAATGTGAGGTTTCCTGGGCTGACACACCCGGTCCGGTGTTGTTTGGGATGAACATGCCTTGTAGAACCCTGTATCCCTGTGACGGACAGAAAAGAGACTGCAGAAACATCTCAGGCAGCGTACCCAAGGGCTGTGGGGTCAGGCACCATCCACAGCACACACCGTGCCTGTGGCTCTCATGGGGTGGGGGCTATGGTTCTCCCAGGCTGCATTTGGAAAGGGCTGGAATTCTTGTGGGAAAATGGTGAGCCAGACTGCTTTTGCCAAGCCATTGGGCTGAATGGGTCTCTAGCTCCCCCTAGGGTCAAGGTCCGGGGCTCCAGAGAGCATGCAGCGCTGCTCCCACACTCCAGAGGCTGGGTGGTGGGTAGAGAATAGAGAACAGAGGCGCTGCCGGTAGAGAAGCAGTCCATCCACAAGAGGGCGCAGTTTTACGTGTTTATTTTTGGCAGGCAGGAAGGAAATCATTGCTAACAATGCTCGCCCCTGGAAACGTGCACATTCCACATGTAATATTTCCCGAGGAATGCTGGATTGCTCATCACATTCAAATGTCCAACAGAAATCCATGACTACCCAGCCACCAGCATCTCCACTACGTGGGGGGTGGGGAGGGGTTAGTCTGCAGAGAAGCTCCCTGGAGAATGGAACAGGTACAGACCCCACTGAGTTACAGTAAAATAGGAACAGAGGCAGCCAGTCGGTTTTGCACAGGCAACTAACTGCAAGCACTTCAAGCTCTCCACTGTTCTCCAGCCCTGGCATGCCACTGTCCGTCACAGCACCTTGGAAAGCAGAGGCACAAACGTCACGAGTGTTTGACCATACGTAGGGCTGTGTGGTTCTGGATTTTATTAGAAAGCCGTTTTTAAAAAAGACAGGGTTGTAAATATGGTGCCAGGTTACCGACTTACAGATTTCATTTTTACACCCAAAGTTCAAAGGCTGCGACCATGACACATCAGTGTCATTAGGGAGTCCCCAACCATCTCCAAAGTCATCTCATCATAACTGCACCATGTCAAAGGAGCTTCCCCACCAACCATCAGCCAGGACAGGCGGTGTTCCTATTTCCTATACAAACGCGTTGTTTACAAACAGCTAACGGGTGAGACCACAGACCAACACGTAGGATTCCAGAGTGACGGAAGACAGAGCAGTAACAACCTCAGATGTGCCTGGGCACCTCCCCTCAAGGCCCAGCCCAAATGTCATACATCATTGGGGCCGGAGTCTATGACCCAAGGTCTCCTGTTCCAGATCTTCATGTCAAAAATACTTGCCCAGAAGACTACATTCCAACCTGGCACAGACGGGACCATGGAAACTCAGGAGGTCAGATTTCTCTTTTGGCTAAAGAGTCAGGGATGTTTTGGTAACATGGGAAGTATATGGCACAGAGAAATCGCTAATTGGTTTCAATTAGGTTTTTAAAGCCCACAATTTAATAAAAGGTAATAATTAAAAAACAATACCCGTATTTACCTTAAAAAACATAAACCCCAAACATTCACCTCATTTCTCGGCCTTATGTTAGAAATCTATTGCTTCATTTACATGTAGATGATTAAAAATATATATAGATATAGATATTTTGATTATGTACATAAAGCAGAATCAGGAATTAAAATAGAAGTGGAATTTTGGAGTGTGGTCAAATAAGGTGCACAGAATCCAGAACCCTCAGAGGGTTCCCTGGTCCTCCCGAGACATTCTGTGTCTGCGTGGCGGGAGCCGGCTCCGTCGTCCAGGGCCCCGCACTGGGTTCGGGCCTGGCGCGCCCGGTTTCAGGAACTACTAGGTAAAGTGTCTGGCTCAAGCCTGCCAGTGTCTTCACTCCATCTGGCACTATTTCTAGGTTCAGTTCCCCTGAAGTATTCTCAAATTTCTGTCCTCTCGGGCCCCCCATTCCGAACAAGACCTTGCGATGCCCAACAGAGTAGGGGCACAGGTGAGGGTCTCGGGCTGTCATCACCACTGAGCCGCGTGTGGATTTCAGCACACGACAGACACTTGACTGCAACATTCACGACATTTAAGGCAGCGGGTTCATTTAATGACTAGTTCTCCAAATCAAGGTTTATGGCACGTGCAGATGTGCCACGTCACTGTCATTACCCATGGTCATGCCTAGCAAGGGACCGTTTCTATTTTCATTGGCATGTGGATTACTGGGTTCGGGACACTCAGCATGTTGGGAGACCGGGTAACCCCTGAACACTTACTTCTCAGTGCAGGGCAGTCCACAGCCCAAAGTGCTGTGGCCAGGACGTGATTGGCAGCTGGCTTCACTATTTTGTGAATGAAAACAAAAAAATATTTATTTATTTTTTTTTACTACTTTGACACCCGATTTTCAGTCTTGTTAGTGCCAGTCGCTCCCACCAGTACTCTGGCGGAGACCCAGCCCGCACAGGACTAAGGCAAGGGTGCCAACACGAAAAGGGTTCTTTTTAATTATTTTTAAGAGTAACACTTTATAGACTGTCTTATTGTCCAACAAGGAACATGGCACTGCTTAAAACATCTCACTGGCCGAGGCCGCACACGGAGCTCCCGCTCGGGGAAGGAGCCCTTCCTCTCCCTGACTCCGGCGGACGCGTCCCACGTCCGGACAGGCTCCCCCCACCGCCTGCTCGGAAAGAGGCTGTGCTTCCAAAGAGAAAACCTGGGCCGCATCAGCGGGGTGGCTGGCCGAGGCCACAGGTTCTCAAGGGAGAAGAGTCAGCTTTATCACAGGCTCTGACGCCGACTGCAGTTTAAAGTGAACACCGCCGCTGTGTGGTGTGCGGGGCCCTTTGGACCCTTCTGCACTCCCGCGGCCAGCGCCGGGGCAGAGGGAGAGCGGTGTGTCCGCAAGGGGGTGGGACGCCTGTGTTTCTAACCCTGTCTGAGCGTGCGGCTTCGCAGTGAGCAGATTCTGAGCATAGGCACAGTGGCAAAGAACAGTGTAACAGCCGCTGGTCAATTCCATTTGGTGGCAGCACGGTTAGCAGCAAAGAAAACCCCCAAACAGCTCCATGTGTATTCAGCTTTTGGAAAGGGTAGATTAAAAAAAAAAAAAAATCAATGAACAGATGATTTGTTTTCCTTTAAATCCAAGGGTTTCAGTTTCTTGCAACTGCTCTACTCAAAACAACAACAAAACAAAAAAAAAGCATACAGAGGATGGCAAGTCCTGTGGAAGCAGAAGGGACATGATGCCACTTTTCAAGGGAAGACAAATGCGACCCCAAGAGCAATTTGTCACCATCAAAAATCATAATACAAAAGAATCTATTGTTTCCCAAAGCGTTGAGCCACACAAGTGCAGACATAACCCAAACTGGATCAGAAATGGAGACACCAACTCCGTCACAAAAAAACCCTCTGATCGGCAGCCTGACCCTGCAGCTCGCCACACGGGCGGGCGGAGGAGCGGGCACGCCGGTGGGGGCACGGGCTCCTGTGACTCGCTCCCAGACCTCGCCACCCCTCCCCACCCCAGGTTCTAGAAAATTGTCATCATTATCTTTTTAGAGACTCTAAGATAATAAAAGACTAAAAGATGACTGGAAATAGGTTGTGTAGAAAAATTAACTCTCAGCTTAAAATAACATTCAAAAAGGCACTTCATCCTGTAGGAAAGAGATTCCGAGTTGGGTCAGCGGCTCCGAGCTGCGGAAAAAGGGGACAGGTTGTCTGCTTGGAAGGTGGGGATAGTTGAAAAGAAGTCTGATAGGTATATCAAGCTTTTTTTTTCCCAGTTGTTTTTTTTTTTCTCTTTTTGGTATGTTTTAAGAAAAGCAAATCCAGTAAAATGCATGTTCCTTTATGAAATTCGTTAAAAGAGTTCATTGTAAAATAGTTGTTTCTGTTCTTAAAAAAATGAAACAGGTAGGTGTGGCACATTGGCCCAGTGGCCTGGAGCACGAAGTGTCCTCACGCTCAGCCCTCCGGGCGGGAGGCCGGGCAGGTCCCGGGCGGGCAGGGGCTGCAGAGTGCGCAGGCACGGCAGGCAGAGGCGGGGCTACCTGCTGCAGAGTCTGTGCAGCATGCTGTACACGTCGTCTTCCCGGCTCAGGCCCTCGAAGAAGGGAATGAGGTCCAGCAGCTCCGTGTCCGTCATGTCGTCGAACCAGGACTGCACAGGCACCTGGAAGACAGGGCGTGCAGGGGGCAGCAGAGCTGCATCCGGGGCTGGGGGTTGCGCCTGGCCTGGCCGGGTGCTCGTGTTCTCGTGAACCTCTCCTTTGGTAGGGAGGTCTGGGATATAGCGGTCACCACCGCCCCATCATCGTTTTGTTTGCTCCCGCTTCCCAACTAAGACCGACCCAAAGCACCCTGGGTCGGGAGATGGCTCAGGAAGGCAAGTTTACCTGTACCCAGTTCACATGCATTTTTGCCTGCTTCGTTTTCAGGCCGCAGAAAAGGTGGCCAGAGTGCAGAACACCTGCGAGCTAGCCTTGCTGCTTGTCAGTTTCCAAGCAAAACAAAACAAAATGCTCTCCATCAACCACCTCCTTGTATCTCCGAGAACCCCGAGTCAGAGGTTACCTGCCAACCACCGACACCAGGGGCCTGTGTAGAGGGGCCAGGAGGGTGCACTTAGGGTAACTGTGGCACCTTGGGGGCAAAGAGCAGTGGAGAACTTCCTCCCAGGCTTGGCATCGGCCAATTTAAAGGAGAAATACCACATTTCAGGCCATTCTGAAGCCACAGGCTCAGACAGGACTCTCCCTTAGTTTTAGACACAGGGGCGGTGGTATCCAGGGAGAAGAGATTTAAAAAAAAAATTGGGGGGAAATAAAAAATGTTTAAAAGTAATATTTTGACCCTTTTACAAATCTAAATACTGTTTACAAACATAATTCATTAGGTAATTTAAAAAATAAACAGGGTAAGGATTACCCAAAATTGACTACTCCCAAGGCAAGGGGCAGAAATGGGGGAGAGGGCCGCGACAGGCACAAACTTACCTACATCTATCTTTGTTGACAGGTTTGATGTTGGAACCATGTACGTGTATTACATGGTTGAAATAAAATGAAACCATTAAGAAAAGAAAAGCAATAAACAAGAGCTAGGTGACATAAGCACAAAGAAAATTATTTTAAGTAATTAAAAAAAATAGGGTGTTGTCTGTCAGTTTCTCCAAAAAACCCTAAAAGAGTCCAATTGTCTTATTATTAGTAGTAATAATATTAGTACTGCTATTTTGAAGTTCTTACACATACACCATAGAATAAAATATAAATCGAATATGTACTGATGTTGATAGTTTTCAGAATTCAAGGTTTCAGCCCACAAGGGGATGTGAATACAAAAACAAATTAAATAGAAACTCTGTTATAACACTGAATTGGAAAAACCAATGTGAACTTATGATTTAGTTTATTTATTTATTTATTTTTTGTATTTTTCTAAAGTTGGAAACAGGGAGGCAGTCAGAGTCCTGCATGCGCCCGACCGGGATCTACCCAGCACGCCCACCAGGGGGCAATGCTCTGCCCATCTGGGGCGTCGCTCTGTTGCAACCATAGCCATTCTAGCTCCTGAGGCAGAGGCCACAGAGCCATCCTCAGCGCCCGGGCCAACTTTGCTCCAATGGAGCCTTGACTGTGGGAGGGGAAGAGAGAGACAAAGAGGAAGGAGAGGGGGAGAGGGGGAGAAGCAGATGGGCGCTTCTCCTGTGTGCCCTGGCTGGGAATCAAACCCAGGACTCCCGTACACCAGGCCAACATTCTACCACTGAGCCAACCGGCCAGGGCCAATATACATATTCTTGACGTTAAAACTAAATCATGGCCCTGGCCGGATCCTGGTCAGGCACATGCGGGAGTCTGTCTGCCTCCCTGTTTCCAACTTCAGAAAAAAAAAAAAAAAGGAATATGTATATTTTAGCTCTGCTCAGTAGAAAGGGCAACAAGCAAAGTATATTCCAGCAACAATGAGAACCCACTCAAACTGTGGTCTCTACCTACCGCTGCCACTAATAGGAACCAGGCTCCATAGAAAAATGGCTGATCATAGCGCTGAAGCAGGAAAACGACAAGATGAACCTGGAACACCCTGTTGTATCAGAAAGCAGGAAGCCATCAAGGCTCCTGTTGTTTGATAGGGTGTCTACTGGCCAACGGTGAAGATTTAAGCATATAAAAGAATGATGAATGGATTAAATTGCAATAATTAAAAAAAAATTCAGGAGTTCATGATGTTAACCTCCCCCCCCCCCCAAATCATTGGTTACTTTGGGAAGTTGCTAGAGCACCAACTCATTACTCTGAAATTGTAGAATTAAAGAAAAAGAACCAAGATTTTACCTTGGTTCTGAACTTTAGGGTATAAGAAGCGGTCAATGACGGCACGTCTAATTTAAAAAAAGTAGAATTCCAGCCAACAAATGCAGAAGGAATGATGAAATTTCCAAATCACCATTTTGCAATTCCTAATGAAACGGGATGTAGGCGGTGCTCAGAGACTGCTTACATTTTAGGTGAGAGGGCGACAGGGAATTTTAACATGGACAAATCAGGCGAACAAAGGTCAACTTGAAATCTTTAGAAGTGGGACAACCTGACATTATATGTCCCCTGATGTGATACCACAAAGGCACATAATACCACCTATGATGTATTCTTCAAGCCCCCTCCCCAAATATATGTGTGTGTGTATTAAAATGGAATCTTATCTGATCTAGCTTTGTGTTTAAAGAAAATACAGTGGCTAGAAAAATATATCAAACACCACCATGAAGCTGCAATCAGGCAAATCCAGAATGTAGAAAATTTCTATGGAGACATGTGATCAGAATTTCCTCAACAAACAAGAGGCATGAAAGACAACGGGCTAGGGGAAGAAGTGTTAATATTATAAAAGATTTAAGAGACAAAGTAACCAAATGTCTCTTCTGAACTGTGATTCAAACAATCAAAATGGAAGAAAACACTTGGAGATAATAGGGAGTATATGAACACAGGCTGGATATTAGATGAGACACTGTTCCTTTTGTCAGACTGTGATTATATTAAAAAGTAATCCTTATCTGTTACACTACAAAATGCATTACGTTGAATTTGATTAACTCATTAAAGTGAACAAATTAAATATCATTTATTTGAAGGTTTATTAAAATCATGATCATGCACTGACTGAATCTAGCCTGAACTCATTTTTTACATTGTAAGTGGAGCCACTAAGCTCTGGGCTCAAGAAGAGGGGCTTGTGTGGGCTTCTGTTGAGCCTGAGAAGCCAGGGCTTGGGAGGAAGCCTCCCATCCAGGGGCCGCTGCGTGCGCTGAGGGCCTGCTGCGTGGCTACTGCTGAGGGGACCGCAGTCAGTACCCGGGCCGGCCGATCTTTCCTCCCCTGGAAACACAGGGCGCCGGGTGTCCTGTTCTCAGAGTCGTGCTGCACCTGGTGAGTAGACAGAGCTGCCACGCTCCAGGGAGTTTTATGTAGGAAATGTTCCCATTGTATGCTTTTTACACATTATTACAAGGCAGTAAAAGCCTGGCAGCCTTATCCGAAGACCTTACTGAAGTGTTTTATTTATTCATGTTTAAGAAATACTTCCGCTGAAGATGTTACCCAGGCCTTCTGACGCGACCAGGGTCACCGAGGCCTTCCGAATCTTCTGAGGTCCTAAGAACTGGGCAGCAGCCAGCTCCGGAGGTTCATGACAGACAGAACCCTTCTCAGTAATGACACTAAAAAATGCTAAGCAGAAACAGGCTCGCTGCGCACTTACCCATCACTAGCACGGCCACTGAATCCGCCCCCAATCCTACGAGATGAGCATTCCTGCAATTCCCATTTGACAGATGACGCAACGGAAGCCCAGGGAGGTCAAATAAAACCTGGTCAATGTCACGCCGTTGCCAAGTGGCAGAGTGGGGATTTCACCAAGGAAAAGGCCAAGAAAACCGGCCCAGGTGTTTGAAGGTACAAACGCGGTGGGCGCCCAGCAAGACGGAGCTCGGGCGGAGCCTGCGCTCGCTGTTGACCTTCGGGGCTACTTACTGCATTCTCGGGGTGGAAGATGTACGAGGCCGGGGAGTTGTCCACGATGATCACCTTGCTCAGCTCCCGCCCGAGGCGACTCAGGTCTTTCACGTAGTTCCCGCGGTGGAAAACACAGGATTCTCGGAAGAGCCGGGCCCGGAACACCCCCCAGCGGTCGAGCAGGTCGGCCACGGGGTCTGCATACTGGAAAGCAGGCGTCGCAATGAAGGCGGGGCGCCCGGGGAGAGAGCCCGGAAACCCTGACCTACGGCGGCAAGATGCAGCTTTCTTGTCTAGAAAGGGATTTAAGTCGGCCGATGTTTTAGGATCCTGGTTATTTTCCTCTCTGTGTCAGACACCCCAGATCCCTCCATTTCTCTCACTCCTATATCCAATCCATCAGAAATTCTTGTCAGTTCCATCTCCAAAAATATCTGGAGTCCACCTGCATCTCGCTCTGACACTGTCATGGCCCTGGTCCAGGCTCTGTGCTCTCGGTCTGGGGCGGCTGTGGGAGCCTCTAGAACCTTCCTCTTGGCCCGCTTTCCGGCCCACTCCCTTGGAATAAGGCCCATACTCCCCACCGCCGTTCCCGTTCCTGCTGCAGCTGCGTGATTTCTGCAGCTCGAATCACATGAGCCACACTGGCTGTGACCATGGTCAGAACCAGTGGCCCCTCTGCCCAGAACAGTCTCTGCAGCTCTCTGCACGACCCTCCCTTGTAGCCTCGTTTTTCAGGAATGGGTGCCCCTCAGCATCCATCCATCTCGAGTCCTCCCACATCTTCCTTTCGGGGAAACTACTCTATCCCCTCACAGTGATTTCTCTCAGATCTAACAAGCATGTGGGGTTATTCTAGTTTCTCTTCACTTGTAGGGCCCAGGCCTTGCCTGTTGTGGTCACCATGGCATCCCCAGCTCTTTGCAGAGTGCCTATCCCAGAGCAGGGGTCCAGTAAATACTGGTTTTGTCAGTGAATGAATGAGTTGACTCTTAAATTGTGCTTGTGTGGCATGCAGCCACACTGCCCTCTAGAGGTGCTCTTGAAAATTGGGCCTGACCCGTGGTCCCCGACTGTCTCAGGATGGGACCAAGACACCCACTCCCATTTCCTTGGAGCCCGGGGAATTGATGGGAGGAAGTCTGAGTCCAGTTTGTATCTGGGAACCATCCTGCTTGGCCCCCACTCAGGACGTGGGGAATCGCCCCCAAGGCAGGAGGAAATGGACAAAGAAACCAAGGGGTCACCCCTGAGGGAAAATCTGCAGAAATAAAGCTATCTAAAAAACAGAGCCGGAGTGAGTGGCTGGAGCTGGTGGCGAAAGGGTGGCTGTGCCCACCCCGGGGCGAGCCAGGCCTCAGCACCGCGCTGGAGGGCACGCCAGGTGTCGCCAGGCTGGCCCCAGAGACTCTGCCTGGGGCCCAGAGCGTAATGAAGGCTGGTGCTGTGGGGACGGCCAGCAGGCACGGTGGCCCGAGCGCAGAGCAGATGCCAGCGGGGTGACAGCCACACCCTAGCTGCAGCTCTGACCCCAGGACAAAGTGCTCCTGTCTGTCCCCCAACATCCTGAGGGTGGCCGAGCCCACATGGGTGGGTGATGGGGGCTCATCCTGCGTGGGAAAGGTAGTTAATTTCCTCTTCTTCCTCAACACTGGTGTTGGCATTCATCTTTCAAGGGGAGGGTCGAGGTCTAGAGGCCCCAGGCCTTAGAGATGAACCGGGGGGATGGAAGCGTCACGAGGACTGGACTCTGCCGCCAGTTGTCGGCTGTGCACCAGTGCCTCGTGTCGTGCTTGGCGCACAGTAGGGACGCTGTAAATACCTGCTGGGCGGGTGAGTGGATGAAGGAAACTAGGATGAGGGCGCAGAGATGGAAGGGATCTGACAGTCAGCTCAGGGCTCCTGTTGGCCCCTTGGCGGTGGGCCAGGAGGTCACGGCACCAACGGTGCTGGCTGGGAGCTGAGCCAGACCCGAGCCCCGGGCAGTGCCCACCTGTCAGCACGACTCGTGCATCGGGGAGGAAAGAGGCCGGAAGGCCGAGTCAGGCTGGAGTAGCAGCATCGAGAGAAGGCCTGGAGACATATGGCGGGGCAGGTGGGAGCAGTCCAGGAAAAGAGTCTCAACAAGGGTGTTTCAGCGGGTGCTGGGGGCGAGCCAACTAGGAGTGTTTTCAATTTGCCAGAGAAAAAACAACTCTCCGTCCGCTGACACGGGTGCAGTCTTCCTGTTTACGACTTCCTCGTTTGTCACTTCAGGCTCCTCAGCGCCCCAGAGCACAGGCAGAAGAGCCACGGACACTACAGCACCGCCAGTCTCGGGGCCACTCACATGCCAGAATCCGCCAGGGAAGAGTCCGTCTTCCCCGAGGTCACGCTCTCTATTTAACAGGCAAGAGTAAGGCCTGGATTTTGGATTCGTGTCTACGGGCTCCCGAGCCTGGCAGGATGCTGTGCAGGTGAGGGTCTCTCTCACCGCGGCCATGGCAGAGAGATGGCCCTAAGCAGGAATGGCCCGGCTGGCTGAGCAGCATGCCTGGGAACCCAGAGCCACAGACCCCAACATGCAGAGCAGGGAGCCATCTAGACACAGGACGCGGGGGAGGCAGCTGCACGTGAGTCCTACAAGCAGGTCTGAGACAGGCGGATGGCTAACGGGGGCTCCACAAAGCTCATTGTCGGGGCCACTCAGAGTCTCTGAGGTGCCCATGGAGACACCAATGGTGGACTTACAAACAGAATTAAGACCTGAGAAACGGTGCCTGACCAGGCCGTGGTGCAGTGGATAGAGCATTGAATTGGGATGCAGAGGGCCCAGGTTCGAAACCCTGAGGTCACTGGCTCATCCTGCTTGAGTGTGGGCTTACCAGCTTGAGCACAGGGTCTCTGGCTTGAGCCCAGGGTCACTAGCATGAGCAAGGGGTCACTCACTCTGCTGTAGCCCCCCCAAAGCCCCGTCAAGGCACATATGAGAAAGCAATCAATGAACTAAGGAGCCATAATGAAGAATTGATGCTTCTCATCTCTCTCCCTTCCTGTCTGTCCCTGCCTCCCCCACCCCCGTCACAAGAAGAAGAAGAAAAAGGCCTGAGAGATGGTCATGGCCAGCATCTTCCCTGAGGAGTGGGGCCCACCTGTCCGTCCTGCACAACACGGACACACTAAACCATATTGAGAATCCCTGTGAACCTGGTAATTCCCTTCAACAGTGGGAGAGGGCAAAGAAACCACTATCTGGTCAGAGATTCCTATCAAGCTAGAGGGTGAATCACGTGTCAATTATTTTATCATCACTAATAACTGGTAATAAACAATGAACACGAGGAGCACGCACCATGTGACAGTGCCCAGTGCAGCACAGAACACAGCAGGTGCCCAGGAACACGTTCTGCATGAGTCAGGCACTGTTAGAACAGTGCCTTTATGTGCATTATTTTGACCAGTCCCACAAACTAGATGACGTTCTCCCCAATTGATAGAAGAAACTGAGGCACGAGAAGCGCACTAACTTGCCTGAGATCACAGGACTCGTTAGCACAGTCAGAACGCCCATTCAGCCCAGGCAGGAGGGTTGGTCCCTGGCACTGACCTCTCCTGCAAACCCATGTGAGCTAACCCAAGGGCACAGAGGCTGAGCTTCTACCATCTGACTGCCAGGAAACCGGGTCGAGATGGCGACACCTTTTATGGTTACGCTGGACACATTTGTGATTTCCTGCTCTGTGGACAACCAGCTTTAAGTGGCTTCCTGCAGCAACTTCATGGAGCATTGTTCCAAGTGCTCCCTGTCACCATGGCAACCCAGAAGCCTTGCAGGCTGGTGCGATGCACATGGCCTGCATCCATCCCATCTGGGGTGGGAATGTGTCACCATAGAAACAGCTTCCCCCCACCTTAACAAAGGGCTGTTTGACAGATAGGGGCCGGGGTGGAGGGGCTGGGGGTTCGGGCTGGGAGCAGACCCACCTTGGCCAAGCTGGCAGTAAAGAGCACACACTCGAAGAGCTGCCCCATCCTCTGGAGGAACTCGTCCACGTGTGGCCGTTTCAGCACATACACCTGCAACGGCAGGGGGCGCTCCGGTCAGTGAGAGCGGCTATGAGGGTGGCCGGGGCCCCAACACCGCTGGGGGAAGAATTCCCACGACGGCTCCTGCCTCCTGCCCCTGGGGGCTATGTACGGCATGAAGACCCCGATCTGGGGATGGGCGGTGTACTCCAAGGTGGCACTTCACACCAGACACACTCCTCAGACTCGGCTCCAGGTCTGAGCGCAGGGCAGACACCTCTCCAGGGGAGAAAGGAAAGTTGACCGTGGTCCCGAGGATCGTGGGGCTCTGCGGAACCAGGGAGGGGAAGGGTGGTGCCTGGTGTGTGAGAAATGACTCCTTCACTTCACACGGGTCTCTCGGCACGTGCTCCGTGCTCCGGCTCAGGCGCTATGTGGACACAGGCCATGGTCTGGGGAAGTCCTTTTGGAGGTCCAGGCCTGGTCCAGCAGGTCCGGGACTGCCCTGTGGGGACCCTGGCTGGCACACCGCCCCGGGAGGGAGGCCTGCAGAGGAAGCACCCTCCTGGTGGGCTGGGGAAGGCGCCCACTGGACGCCACAAAGGCTACTCTGCCTGGGCTTGGTGCCGAAGTGAATATCACAGGCCCCGGAAATAAGCCATCAGGACGGCCAGCGAGCAGAGGGGGGCAAAGAGGAGCCCTCTCTCGAGAGCCTGGGCTCGGGGCTCCTGCCTGCGGAGCCTGAATAGATCAGGAGGAAGGAAGGGAGACGGCTGAGAAGGCAGAGCTGGTGAGCAAGGACAGAGGAGGGGGGAGGAGGGGAGAACTAATTAAAACTTGAATAAATTCTATTCAAAATCAGCCACTTCCCTAAAATACATCAAGCTGGTTAAAAATTCAGTTCAGTTCGTGTTCACTGAGCCTCAGTTCTGTGCTCAGTCCGAAGCAATTAGAACAAAGCAGGCCTTGCCCTTAAAGGGGCTCACACTAGAGCAGACACACACACAAATACATGAAAACACACAGGCACACTGAGAGGTGTAGTAGAGGGGTGCGCTAAGGACAATTCACTCCGCTCCCAGGGGAGAGAATCGCAGGAGCTGATATTTGGCCTGGCCCCTGATGGATGAGTCAGAGGTCACCAGGCCAATAAGGATCAGTGAGCTTCTTCCAGGCAGAGGAAACAGTATAAGCGTGAGACAGGACTGAAAATCCTTGGGGTGCGAGGGAACAGCCAGGGCCCTTCGCGACCAGCCCTTCAGAGACAATGGTCATCGAAGAGGGGAGACGGGGGTGGGGGGTGTAGGAGAAGTGGCGGAAGATGCTGGGTGGAAGACAGGTCAGAGAAGCGTGCGCGGGGCTGTGCATGGCCGCTGGGGGCAGGCTGCACCTGCTACAGGAGGAGCAGCAGTGGGGCGGGGGGGGGGGGGTGCGTGAGGGCGGGGGGGGGGGGGCGCCCACCACACACAGGCTCTGCTGTGGGCCGTGGAATCCCTGGAGAGCTGGGACGAGGTGGGAAACTCGTGGCTGGCTGAGAGAGAAGCGAGCCTAGGTCTGTGGCCAAGGGTGTCGCAAGGGGCCGGAGGAGCAGACTGGGTGGGGGTGGGTGCCAGCAGCTCTGTGGAGCTGGGTGGCCGGGTGGGGGCCGAGGGCAGGGCCTGGGGCTGCAGTAGCTCCAGGCGCTCCCTTTGCCCATGACACTCTTGGAGGAAACACTGTGGCCTGTGGCCCTCAGTCTCCCTGGGAAAACTGCTTGGAAAGCAAGCTTTGCTCCGTGCAAAGGGCAGGAGGCTGATCTGGGAGCTCTGGAGCTGGCGGCTCTGGCCGAGAGGAGGGTGCTGGGCCTGAGGCCGGCGTCCAGGCCCGCGTCCCCGTGCAAGTAACCGAGAATAGGCCCATTGGGACCTGCACAGCCTATCCTGGATTACTTGAACGAGGCCACGGCCTTCGCCAGGGCTCTGGTCCTCCTCTTGGCGCCTGTGGCTTCCTTCCCTCAGGAGAGAGAGTTTTTGATCCCAGCCCTGGTGCCCTGGGGTATCTATCGCCAAGTGAATCACAGAACAGTCTGGAGGGAGGCTAGGGGAGCTGGGCTGGCTCCTCCAAGAATGGCCTGGCCATAGCAGGTCAGGCCACCAGGGTCATGCTCACAGTCACGTGGTCTTAATGTCTTTCCTAATCCTTGTCATGCCAGCGGGCAGCCTCTCCTTTGTCTCACTACTTTGTAACATGAGCCAAGATAATAAATGCAGAAGCCTTAACTGCTCCTCAGATGCTAAGTTAATTCAGTTGATGCTTTTGCAAATGTTAAATGCCCAAGTGCCTGTCGTTTTGGCTCCCTGATGGCTTTTAAAAGCTTGAAGTGTGGAGATGCTAGGGACAAAGCTGCCTTTTCCAGGGACGGCTTCCTGACAGGACCTCCTGGTAGAGGAGGAAAGGGACGGAAATGTCAGGGAGAGAGCCCTGGAGGTCGCCTTTCAATTCTTCACGCTGCATGACCTGGAAACAGCACTCTCTCTGGCTGCGACAGTTTCCCCACCTGGACAAGGAGGAGGCTGGACCAGCTGATTTCCAAGTTCTTGCCAAGTTCTGACACCCTACCCTCCAGGACTAGAGACGAGGGCCATCATTAAGGAAAGACATCCTGTTGTGGCTCAAGCAGCAAAAGATATTTCCCTTTCTGGGATATAAATGCATCAGTCCAGAGACTCTCGCTTTAAGACCACAGGGCCGACAGGAAGATGGTCAGATTGCCCCTCTGGGAAACCCAATAGAACTCCCCTCATTACTCGGCCTCCAAGGCTACTTTTCCTACAATGTTTCCAATATATTCATAAATGAAGCTATTCCCGGGGAAGCTTTAGGCAGATAAAGGGAAAAATCAGAACAAAGATGCACACCGACCGACTAGGGTATCTTTCTTCAATGCTGCCTGTGGATCCCAAGACTCACACCTCTCTCCCTTTCTCTTCGGGCGGGGTTTCTGCTAACGAGTCACTGGAGAACAGGATGCAGGAGGGACAAAAACAGGCTGGAGAGGCTGGCATTGGAAATGGACACTTTTCCTGAGAATCCACCGTAACTGGGTGACTTGTGGCATTTTCCTGTTGCCTGCTAGGAGAGTAGCCGAAAGCAATTACCCTAGGAAGTTAATTAGACCATCAAGCTAGACCAGTGGGGGTTATGGAAACTTCTAAATGTCTTCATCAAATCAAAGAACTATTTGAAGTTGCAACCACATCTAATATGTACAAATAGATTAGCATTTCCCTTATAAGCTCAGTGTAAAACAAACTCATGAGTGAAAAAAAGCAGAAAACCACTGTATTTATTTTACAAAATTTGCCTCTTTTTGATTCAATAATGAGATTATTACCGAAACGGGAATTTGGAAATAAAGCTCAGAAGCAATGTTATTACTAAAAAAAACGCTAACTGTAACTCCGACCTAGCTTTGATTCCTTACCTGATGTATAGTTCCATCGATTTCAACCGGAACAATAAAATCAGCATTACTAATAGGCTAGAGAGAAAAGAAACTATAATTAATCACACTGAGAGGTTGAAATAAAATGGGAAATTTTAGCAAGAAAAAAGCTGGCCTGTACCAGTGTTTTATTTATTTATTTATTTATTATTTTTTAAAGATTTTATTTATTCATTATAGAGAGGGAAGAGAGAGAGAGAGAGAAAGAGAGAGAGAGAGAGAGAGAGAAAGGGGGAGGAAAAGGAAGCATCAACTCCCACATGTGCCTTGACCAGGC
The DNA here is from genome assembly GCF_036850995.1 of Saccopteryx leptura. Classification (NCBI taxonomy): domain Eukaryota; kingdom Metazoa; phylum Chordata; class Mammalia; order Chiroptera; family Emballonuridae; genus Saccopteryx; species Saccopteryx leptura. The sequence continues at coordinate 14,719,523 of NC_089512.1, forward strand.
AAGCCCAGGGTTTTGAACCGGCAACCTCAGCGTTTCCAGGTTGACGCTTTATCCACTGCGCCACCACAGGTCAGGCTGTACCAGTGTTTTTATTATTGGAAAAAAACCCAAAAAACAGTCAGGAGAAGGACCTTATAGTATGTCTGGGTTCCTTAAAATAAGCACAAGCAGAAAAGCATGTTATTTTTTTGTTCTGCATATCGTTACATTTTCAACATCTTTGTTCAACTTCCTTATCGCCTGCCTTGGCCTCCACCACAGAGGGTAGAAGAGCCCGGCTGGGGAGGCGGCCCCTCAGGAAGTCAGCTCTTGTCTAAAGCCCCACCGGGATAACAGGGAACCACTGTCGGCCACCAGAGGGAAGCGATCAGAGCCCGACGGTCCTAGGGCACAGTGCTACTTGGGGGGCAGTCATTAACACTGGACCTACCAATGCCAGCTGCCCTGTCAGAGGCAGGAGAGGCTCAGGCCAAGGACACAAAGTGGGGGTGAAGCTCTAGGCCACACACGACGACCTCGGGCAGGCTCTTCCTCTCTCTGGACCTCAGTTTCTCCTCCCTCCCATCGCTACGGCGACGGGTCTCTACAATGTTCACGGCTCCATCCAGTCCTGAGCATCAGGGAGTTCAGGCCACCCTAGCCAGCTCTGGTCTAAGTAACACGACACCCAGCACACTCCCAAACTGCTGGATATTTTGAAAAAGGCTGACAATATTAATGATGTTTACAACCGTTCAAATAGGATTCTTCAGCATTCGCTATGTTCTCAATGATGAACTCACACATAATTCTAAATGGGATTCCACAAATTAGATAGAAAACGACTCAAATGAAGAGGCCCGAGAGAATCATCAGGCTGCAAACCCCTGGGACAAGTAGGAGGGATGGAGGGAAGACCCTGCGTGTTGGCCGCTGGGTGGAAGTGTGGGGGACAGACTCTCAATCAGACTCTGCATTGGGGTCTGCCTTGAAGCCCTCCACTGGACAAACACGCAGTCTTCTTCGGTATGTAAACTGAAGAAATGTGGGAAACACAAAACCGTAGAACCACTACTAAGCACATGGCAGAGTGCCTAAGGTCTGAGATAATAGTTTATTCGCTCCTATGGCTGGAAGGCCAAGGATGAGTTCACAACTAAAATAATTTCCCAGCTGTAACACAGAATCATGCTCAAAAAACAAAAGGAGACTCGACTGACGGAAGAAGCTCTCACAAGGCATGAGATCGTGAAATCGTATTCCACCAAGTATGTTAAAAGAAAAATCACTCCCCAGCTCACAGCAAGCACCTGTCCTTGACTCCTTCTCACTGCTGGTGTCAAGGAGGCCAAAGTAATTGTGTGTGTGTGTGTGTGTGTTTCCGAAGTGAGAAGCAGTGGGGAGGCAGGCAGACAGACTCCTGCATGCACCCGACCGGGATCCACCAGGCATGCCCACCAGGGGGCGATGCTCCTCTGCAATCGGAGCCATTCTAGCGCCTGAGGCAGAGGCCATGGAGTCATCCTCAGTGCCCAGGCTAACTTTGCTCCAATGGAGCCTTGGCTGTGGGAGGGGAAGAGAGAGACAGAGAGAAAGGAGAGAGGGAAGGGTGGAGAAGCAGATGGGCACTTCTGCTGTGTGCCCTGGCCAGGAATCAAACCCAGGACTTCCATATCCTGGGCCAATGCTCTACCACTGAGCCAACCAACCAGGGCCCAAATTAATTTTTATGTATTGATTTTTAGAGAGAGAGAGAGAGAGAGAGAGAGAGAGAGAGATTGATCTGTTGCTCCACCCATCCAGGCATTCATCCGTTGATTCTTGTATACGCCCTGACCGGGAATTGAACCTGCAACCCTGGCACATTGGTGGTGCTCTAACCAACTGAGCTACCTGGCCGGGGCCAAAGCTGGGGTTCTTCACTTAGGTCCGTGAGCCTGTGTGTTGTACTGATGTACATTTTCAAGCAGAGCGGATCACAGTCTTTGGATTCTCAGAGGGCTCTGAAATGCCCACATTAATGAGAAGATGCTGTTCACACCAGCTTGTCCTGTGAATGCCCTGCGACCAGGCCCTGGAGACACCGAGGACTGCCAAGGCCCGCCTTTGGAGCCAGGAGCCCTTGGTAGCCTTGGGCAGTCTGGCCAGCGTTGCCCACACTCCCAGAGCTGCTTGGAGGGGGGGAGCTGTCTGTGCTGAGACAGGCAGTGACCCCTGCTCTACAGGGCTCCCCTCCAGAGGGACCTGAAAAAGTTCTGAGAAACTGGCTCAGGAGGGAGAGGGGAGACTTCCAGTGCCTTTCAGAGCTGAGCTGGGCCCTAAGGCCACTGCAGCCCCTGGACCGGCCCTGGAAGGGCCCGCGAGGTGTGGAGGGAGAGGCAGTACCACATGGCCTAGAGGCCAGACAGCCCGTCCCACACTGCTCAAGTGCGTGGGGCCCCTCCTCCACTCTCCCACAGCGCTCCACGACCAGCCCTTGGCCTTGTCCCGTCAAGGAGGGTCACTGTTCAGTGAGAGCGGGCACCAGGAAAGGAACTGCTGGCATTCAGGCCCGCAGGTAAATGCCACGGCTCTTTCACTTCCCATAATGCCATCAAGGAATGATGACAGCTCACACGAGACACCTGGCCCATCACGACGGAGCCCTTCACTCTCTCAGTGGAGTGAGGGCAGCGCTGGGCTGGGATACGGGGTGGCACGCGGTCCAGCTGGCCAGCGGGGAGTAGAGCAGCTCCACCACCAGGAACTCCCCGAGGCGAAGAGGACCAGGACCCTCAGCATCGTCTCTGCTCCCCAGCACTCCGACCCCCCAGTCCCAAACCTTTTCATCACGTGCCTCTTTGAAATAATTAATTCCATTTCAAAAAATGGTTAATTAACCCATTTCTTCCTTTTTTTTTTTTTAAAAAAAAACTCATTTCTTTAATAGTGTAAGTACAGCTATTCTGCATGGAGGCCCTCTGGTAATTTGTAATTAAATATTTTTAATTGAACTCGTTGGGGTGACACTGCTTAAGAAAATGATACAGGTTCCAGGTGCACAATTCCACAGCACATCATCAGCGCACCGCACTGTGTGCTCCCCACCCCAGGTCCAGCCTCCGTCCACCACCATTCACCCCCCTCGACCCTCCCCTCCCCCACCCCCGCACCCCACCTGCAATCAGCACACTGTTGCCCGCGTCCATGGGTTTGGGTTTTCTTTCCCTTTTTCTGTTTTGCTCAATCCCTCCACCTCCTAGCCGCACCCTCCCGATGTAGAGTGTTTGCTGTTCTCCCGACAGGGAGCTGGCGAGCGAGGAAGGCGGCAGAATCAAGTCTCCCTGATGCTCACCTGGCCATCACCGAAGCCCCGAGCCCTTCGGGCCAGAAGTCGTGCCGGTGGAGACTCATTGAGCTCCGAAGCCTATACACTTCCCGGCAACGTCTTATCGGGAACATGGTCAGAACCAGCGGCTGAACCTGCTCGGAGGCTGTATCTCTGGAAGTCTTCTTCAGTGTTGGACAGCTTTCAAACACTGGGCTGGGAAAACTTCCAGGATGGCAGGTTGCTCTGACAGTGCCTCCCTTACCCCTTCCCGATAAAACATATGGCACTCTGGTTACCTTGACAAATACACCGTGGTGTCCTGGGCCGCTGGTGCACTGCCTGCCTCGTGCCCCCCGAAAGGCCTTCTGCAGGGATTCAAGTGTTGGGAACTCAAACCTCATACACAAGGAGGAGGTCTCAGTGGGATTAGCAGCCCAGCACTTTTTTCCCCCCAAACTAATTATATTAATATTCAACTACCTGAGTTAATGTTCACTTGGGTTAATAAACAACTGTGAGTGGGAGTTTCTTCACGAACAATGAAGTCATCCACGAACAACCATAAGCTTTCATCCAATTGTGACCAGAGCACCGAGATCACCGATGGTTTTCGAATGTTGATTTACCTTGAATGAGCTGTGCACCAATGTTTCGTCTAAATCAATGACCACACATTTCTTTCCATAGTCAAGCACCGTCACCTCTGGAAGGAGGTATTTAGCTGGTGGCTGAAGGAAAATAAGAATCGTTACTATTACTTTGATGTAAAAGACAAACCGATCCCCTTATTATTGTATTATACTAGGTCAATGAGGTTAAAAAGGAAACCAAACATTTCAATGCCTGGCCAAGCACATCATGGACTTTTATTAACATTAACAGGAATACGCAGTTTGCAACTGAAGTTTTACCAAATACCGTGCCACTGTCTGAATGGCTATGATGAGGGTCTAGGCTTTGGAATGAGACAGACCTGGGTTTGGATATCAGCTCTGTCTCTTTCTTGGCTGTAAGTTGGGATAACAGTATCTATCGTGAAAGGCTGTTGTTATCAGCTATAATTGCAATAAAATGCCCACAGTCTGCTTGGCACATATATGGTGGTTACTGCTATTATTAAAATGAAATATGCAAATGAATGACTATAGAAATGAATAATTATAATAGCTACTCTATGCAGGCCCATTTCCTGAGGTCACATTTTATCTGAAATTCACTGTGGTACATACATATACTGCAGAGCTATATTGGAACCACAGGATGTGTATATATATGTATATATATATTTAGTGATTGAAATTTTCAGAAACTTGAAGAGAAACTATAGATCCACCAATAAAATGCGATCCAAAGGACCTCCAATAATAGGAAACAGAACTAGAACTTTCCCAGGTTCAGTGCCCTGCCTTGAGCCTGCCCCACAGTGGTGTGAGTGAATGTAGCATTTTTTACCTCTTGAATTCTGTCTCTGGAAGTTATACTTTAATCCACATGCTGTGTGTCAGCCAGAAAATCTATTTTTATGTCTTTGTAGTAGCTGACTCTAACCTTGTGATAAAAGGTCATAAAGAATTACTAAAGCACTAGATTATCTTCAGACAACCTCATTCTTTCTGGAAGTGATTTGAAGTGTTTCAGTTTACTTTGTGGCATAATCAATATCCAATGTTAACAAACTAATTCTCTGCCCTGGAAGAAAGTCAAGCTCTGTTCAATATTGAATGCAAAACAAAACACAAGAAAAGACCTGTCCCTAGGCACTGAAGAATGAGCAATTCACTTTCTTAAATAAAACAAGAAAAAGAAAAAAAAAAGTCAAGAGGTATTCCCTTTTAAAAGGCTTTTATTTTGGTGGGGGTGTGTGTCTAAACAGCACGTTAGTCGAGGATCTATAGTTCATTTTGGACTTTAGCTGGTTCAATATGGAGATAACAGGCGGTCATCAGGTTAGGTAAATTTGCAAGTGCAATGGTCACTGCGGCCAGGAGGTACCGGGCAGGGCTGACCCGGATGAGGCTACGTGGGGGGGGACGTGAGCATTTCTAACTCTTGAGGGGCTCCCTCTAGTGAGTGTGTTCATCTTCTCCAACATCACCTAGAAGAAAAAGCCTTTACAGCCTCCCAACTCCCTTGGCTCTCATTAAAGCTCACCAAGCAGTAGCCCTAAGCTGGCGGCACTGGGCAGGGACGTGCTTTAGACACGGGCCCTGGGATTCAGGGTCCGAGGAAGGACAGTGTCCACTCTACACCAGCAAGCAAGCAGGACATTAAAAATATTTAAACTTGCAAGAAGTTTAATATCAAAAAGTGCTTTAGGAAGACAGGGTGTGATAAACTCTGTAAGTGAACAGAAGGATTTGGGCTATTTCTGTTGTGACGAGAATAAAATTTGTTTCAACTTCTTATTACACAGTTATGTAATAAAAACACATTCTCATTGTAAAGAATATAGACACGAAAACCCTGCTCTTTTCCCCATGCCCCTCATTGCTTTTCCCCCGATGGCTCCCTTTTCAGGTTGGTGTGTATCTGTCTAGTCCTTTATGCACAAAGACAACATTTTAACTTTATGTAATTGCTAGCTTGGAAAATAAGGCTCTAAAAATTCTATCCCTTGCATATCTGAAAACATCAAAGATCTGCCCAAAGTGGCTCAAATTATTTTCCAAACCCAAGAATAAAAATTACTTTCTTAGCATATTTAACCCCTAGTTTACAAGCAGTCCTTGAGTGAGCAGTCAGTAAAATGCCTCACTGTCCTACTCGGAGAGAAAAGAGAGAGAAGGGTATTTAGCAAGCTATTGATTTAGCATTTGGGCTGCAGAGATCCAGGCCAGGCAGGGGGCAACGGGCGAGGAGGGTTCCATTAATCCATAGCCTTTTCCTAAATACACACAGTCCCTCCGAGAGGTTGGCTTTGGACGAATGCAGATTCTCCAGACCACTGGTAAGAATTCTTCTGGACAGCAGTGTCCTTGGAACATGCAAGGACAACATATAAATGCAATAGTGCTTTGCTAATTCAATTGATCTGTTCAGGTGATGCTTCAATCATTAACTAAAAAATGTCCTGGAGCAAATTTTCTCTCACCAGTTCTATCAAGATGAGCCTTTTATATATAGAGAATCACTTGCTCCAAAGCCTACGGAGAGCATTGCCAGGGGTGAAGGAGGTGGGGGAGGAGGAGGGAGCAAGCACGTGGTGGAGCGGGGAGGCGGAAGGGACCATGACTCACCATCCAAGGTTTGGGAATAGATCTGAAATGTCCTGTCCTTGGTAGTGACCTGGAAGCCATGAATAGTTAACTCTAGAGTTCCTTTCCTCCGAGTACCTACCCCATGCACCCTCACAAAGCTTACAGGTGTAGCAGTGTGTCTTCTTGGTATATTACATTTATTTTTTGCAATTAGAGTTCTCAGGTTAGTGTCTGCGCACGGTATTCCCCAAGTCTCAGAGTTCAGCGCAGAGATCCCAGGGCCTACTTAGGGCAGGAGGGCGCAAAGGAAACTCTAGACCTGGGGTCTCAAACTCGCGGCCCGCCGAACAATTTTGTGCGGCCCGCAGACTAATCCACGAAGTTCAAAATATTTTGGATAAAATTAAGTAAGCCTAGGGGCCTACTTGTATTTTTCATTTCTCTAGCATCCTAGCTAGATATTAGCTTAGTTAACAGCAGTTGTGATGCGAACTACAGTTTCTGGTCGTTTTGTGACACTGAGTAAACTGCATGTACGATTGTGCTTGTTGTACTGATTTTTTTTTGTTTTCAACTGCAGTGAGAAAAGTGTTGCGTAACAGTTGCCTTTTGTAGACCTAGTGCGGCCCGCGAACGGCTGTGATCTTGCTCTGCGGCCCACATGCTGAGTTGAGTTTGAGACCCCTGCTCTAGACCATCTTTAACTAGGATAGTTGTTCTGCTTCTATGCTCTTCATCGGGTTAGGAGGGGAAAAGTATCCTACTGCGTATTAAAAGGCTTAGGCAAACAGCATAGAAACGTAACGGTTAGAAAACAAATCTCTCCTCTCCTGTCAGCATTTTTACGGCTCAGGTACACCGTCAACCTTGCCGTGTGAGGATCAGTATGGCCCGTGATCCAAGTGAGAGCATGGGAAAGGCAGGAGGCAGGTCACAGCCCCAGCGGTGTTCCTCCCTGGGGCCAAAGCACTGGAGCACTCACCTTCAGCCACCACCCCCCAAACTGCGGTGGTTTCTAAACCTGTCCCTCTGTCCTTCTGCACTGGTTCCTCACCCTTCAATACCTAACTCCCTGGGCAGCCCAGGAGACTTCCAGTAAGATGTGTGAAGAGCTCCAAATCCCGACTTATAACTTGGGACACGAATGTTATTAAGTGGCACCTTCAGCATCAAGCGCAGATGAAGATGTCATTTCCCAGTAGGTGTTCAAAAGGCGGACTACTCAGTCAATGGTGTGGAAACAAATGACTTTTTCACTTGGAAAAGGAAATAAAGCTGGATCGATACTTCCTGCCTTACACCAACATCAACATCAATCCCAGATGGAGCCAAGATTTAAGTGTAATGACGAAACCATTCAAACACTAGAGGAATAATGACATAAGCCTCAGGCACCTAAAGGCTGAGATGAATACATTTGCCTATTTAAAGAAAATAACAGTATAAAATCTACATGAAATGAAAGCATGACAGACAGACAGTAAACTTGTAAAAGGATGCTCATCTCATACACAAGGACTCAGTGTCTTATAGATACATCAGGGGCAGCCATCCGTCCACTGGTCTAGCACTGGGCTGAATTCCACAAGGACCCATTTCCCCCTTGGCTGTCTCATGCCGGGGCTCTAGGACGAGTCTAGGTTTGTGAGGAAAGGGTCATCTTTCTCAGTGGAGTGTTTACCCTGACAAACGCTTGATTCAGCACCTAGCATTACAGGTAGCTGTGAATTCACTTGGAGAAACAAACAGTGCTGTTGGGGTGTCAGAGGTAGGGGGAGAGATGCCAGCTGTCACCTCTTTAAGAGGGATTCCTTTGAAGAAAGAACACAGCATATGAAACTACTCTGTAGGAAGCTAAAAAGGGAGCTCTGGTTCTCAATCCCCCTGGGGACTGATAACCGGTGAAAACATCCAAGGAAACATACATGAACAGACGTGCGTCCTGTTCAGACTCTGGACAGACACTTTCCCCATCAAAGCCCGACCTCCAGTCACGCTGGCAAAGCCAGAATGACTCCACACAGCCTTGCAACTTGTTAAGAAATGGAGAGTTAAAGTTTTGATAAAAATGAAATGATCAGAAACATTTTGGGCAATTTATAAGTTACCAGATTTGGAGTCAACCTGTACTAATGAAACCTATTCCTTTCAACTGTAGAATTGCTCGATCTCTTGAACGGTTCCCAGAAAACAGGTAAAAAAAAAAAAAAAAAAAAAAAAAGGCCAAGGGAAAACAGAGAACGGACTTGAATCGGACCCTTTGAATAAGAGAACCTTTTGGGTTAACATTTCAATGCACAGACATCTTTTAAAACCTACACCCTTCTCTAAGGTCACAGGACTGCCAGAAGGGTCTTGCTTGATACGGGCGGGCGTCTCAACAGCAAGTTTCTTTTCCGTGGCCATCGGAACGGGCTCAGGCCAAACGGCTCTGCTAGCAGAGGAAGAGGAAGCAAAGGAGTGTGTGGGGGACAGGGGGCGTCGGGGAGGTAGCTGGTCCCGCCTGTGCTGGCGTCAAACACTGCGCAACTATTCATTCTCCCGAACCCTGGGCTGCAGACAGAGTGGGCAGCTCACGGGAAGCCCCGCTGGGCCGGGCCGGAGTGACAGCACTGCCAGCCTGAGGGAGAGTCCTGCACCTTCAGCGGGGGTGACCCTCTGATCTCAGAGCTACCGACACTGGTGAACAAGTCGGAAGCGGTCCGCTCACCTGGGACATAGGCGTGGTGAGCCCCCAGTTCCCCCCGGGACTGTGCCCGCTGCAGAGAACGGGGTCTGGGCACAATTTCCCCAGTCTACAGAGTCGGGGCTAAGGCGCTGGGCTGGGGAGTGCGGCAAGTGGCCGCGGGTAACAGCCTTGGAGGCCTGGAGGCCCTCGGCAGAGAGAAAGGAAAGGGAGCATCTGGTTAGGAGAGAGGTGACACCGCCTGCCCTGCTGTTCCTGCAGAGGGAGACTCTGTAAAGGATGTCCTGCTCACAGTTCAAAATGTAGCCTTCCTTTTCTTTTTTAACAGAACAGAGCTGTTTATTCCACCTGATAAAACGCTACATAAGCAAGAACACTGGGAAAAAAACACACCACCTTTTATATTAGTAGGCGCATAGCTAGCTGCAAGACTGTACGGACGCGGAAATAAAATCGAAGAAATATATCAATACATACACTTGGTATGGGAATGATCTGCCTCTGGTCACCCTGAGGAAAAAGAAAAGAAAAAGTCATTGTCAGGTTTGCAGAGAAGTAGAACACATGCTCCAAAGACACTTCCCCGCACTCCTGAGTGTACACAGGCACGTGACGTCCCACCCTCTGCGCGCTGGTGGCATCTGACGGATGGGAGGAACCCAGAGACTCCCCACAGTGAGGGCCCCGTGTGCCACTCTGCCTCCCAGACACCTCCACCCCTGAAAAACCAGGCTGGGCTCCTGAGACTCAGTAATCATCTTGTTTATTTGAATAGTTGCCTCCCTTAGTCCCAAAACTTTAATCCTTAATTAAAAATTAAAAATGAAAACCATACTTTACTTTGATCCACGGCTCCCCCTTCTTCACTGGCTTGTTTCTTCTGTAAGTAAGGTTTTTCCCCCAGAAGACTAAGCCTGAAGTCTACATGCTGGTCAGGGAAAGGAGTCGGGCTCATCAGAGTACAAGGAACCCTCTGGTCCCTCCTGGTTCTCTTCGAGGGAGGCACAAGATGGCCAGGCACAAGAAGTGCCCTCCGAGGCCACAGACAGGGGACAGCATTCCCTTTAAGGGGAACAGAAACGGTATTCACAGGGAGCGTCAAGAACATTCAAGCCCCGAGGAAGAGCCTCAACCGTGTCCTCAGCGTGAGCCCGACATTCCAAACGTGTGGATGGAAAGGCTTCCTTCAGCCTCATTAAGAAATGCTAATAAAAGAACACATTTATCTCCACTGAGCATTTCTACTTGCTGCGCTGCGGCTTCTTTTCAGATGGTGGGATCAGAGGTGACAGCGGCAACACTCTTGGTTCCTAACACGGAGCCGGACTGTTTTATGGTCTCCCACACTACACTGTGGGTGAAAAGTAGGACCACTTTTTATTACGTGGGGGTGTCTGGTGACAGGGGTCTCACAGGAAAGGACCAAACCTGATTGTTGACAGTGGCAGGTGGCTGGGACCTTTCTGAGCTCTGCTCTGACTCTAAGAAAACCATTTAGCAGCCTGACCAGGCAGTGGCGCAGTGGATAGAGCGTCGGACTGGGATGCAGAAGACCCAGGTTCGAGACCCCGAGGTCGCCAGCTTGAGCACGGGTTTGAGCTAAAGCTCACCGGCTTGAGCACAAGGTCACTGGCTCGAGCAAGGGGTTACACGGTCTGCTGAAGGCCCACAGTCAAGGCACATATGAGAAAGCAATCAATGAACAACTAAGGTGTTGCAACGTGCAACAAAAAACTAATGATTGATGCTTCTCATCTCTCGCCGTTCCTGTCTGTCTGTCCCTGTCTATCCCTCTCTCTGACTCTCTCTCTCTCTGTCTCTGTAAAAAAAAAAAAAAAGAAAAGAAAACCATTTAGCAACTTTGTGATTGTCACCAAACCTAGGTCATCACCTCTGCGAGTGTAACAGCCGCTGCTGTCCCACCTTGAGATGACCTTGATGGCTCTTGCCTTTTCCAGGACACTTGGGCCTCGTCTCAAGGATTCTCGACTGCTTTTTGCTGTTATTCAAGACAGAGCTGTGCTGCTCTTCAACACGTCAGTGCCACCAAATCTAATCCAAGTTTTCAAGAACTGATATAGAAAACTTCATTTCAGAAGCTCTTAAATAACATTCTCCGCATCTGGCCCCAGGAGCAGGTCGCTGCTCTGCGCCGGGAGATTGTAACCAGAAGCTCAAAAGCCCTCACAAGTCGGGCCACTGTGGAGCAGCGTTTCTCAACCCCACTTCTGCTGACACCTGGGTCCGGTGACTCTTTGCTATGGGGGCTGTCTTGGATACTGTGGAATGCTTAACAGTATCCCTGGCCTTTACCCACTAGGTGCCAGTGGAACCTCTAGTAGTGACAATCAAAGATGTCTCCAGACAGTGACAAATGTTCCCTAGGGGGCAAGATCACTTCCAGCCGAGAACACTGCACTAGCAGGGGACAGTACACAGTGTACACACCTGTTCTGCTCAGTGAGCTGAGCACATCAGTGACGTGAGAAATAACAATAGCATTGAAGGGCTTAGTAAAACACAGACTATGACCAAAGGTGCTACTCTAGACAGATGTTTGGGCTTGAGAATTACCCCAGAAGGCCCTGGCCGGTTGGCTCAGTGGTAGAGCATCGGCCTGGTGTGCAGAAGTCCCGGGTTCGATTCCCGGCCAGGGCACACAGGAGAAGCGCCCATCTGCTTCTCCACCCCTCCCCCTCTCCTTCCTCTCTGTCTCTCTCTTCCCCTCCTGCAGTTGAAGCTCCACTGGATCAAAGATGGCCCGGGCGCTGGGGATGGCTCCTCGGCCTCTGCCCCAGGCGCTAGAGTGGCTCTGGTCGCAACAGAGCGATGCCCCGGAGGGGCAGAGCATTGCTCCCTGGTGGACAGAGCGGCGCCCCCTGGTGGGCATGCCGGGTGGATCCCGGTCGGGCGCATGCGGGAGTCTGTCTGACTGTCTCTCCCCGTTTCCAGCTTCAGAAAAAAGAAAAAAAAAAGAGAATTACCCCAGAAGTTGACGCATGTGTGCACGTGTGCACACACAGGGTATGTGTGTATTAGTGAGTGTCCAGAAACCTCGTTCACCTTGTCCTGACTCTTACAAGTCCTCCTCTCTGTGTTGACTCGTCCCAGCCTGTGGCCAGTTTCAGCAGACACTTATTTTGGGCAACTGGCCTGCAGGTCCAGGGTATAACGGATGGTGGCAATGGCCGCCACAGGCCACACCTGCTGAAGCATTTCTCCAGGGCTAAGTAAATACGCAGCTGGACGGAACCCTAGTGGCCATTTGCTGCATTCTGTCCACAGCCTTCCCTCTTCCTCCGCACATGCTGACTTCTAAGAGGCGGGGAGAGCTGAGGAGTCGGCAGAAGACACAGGCCTAGAATCTGCTTCCACATCTAAAGGGCCTGGGCTTTGTGTTCCAGGTGTCCTGACCAAGCTGAGAGCAAAGGGCAGAAGGTCCCCTGGGAATGAACGGGTCCACTCTGACACGGGCTCTTTCTATGGGGTCTTGTCTCACCGATTGAGTAGTCAAGTGTGATGTAAATGATGCATCACTCAGGGTTAACGTCATTCTTTCAAAAGCCATTCTGACAAATGTTAACGGAAGGAAGTCCATGAATGAACACTGAGTCCAGGTGAGCTCAGCTCGGCCAGAGAACAGCCTTTAAAGGCCTTTGCTTGCTGATGCTCATAGCTAAACACTCTAGGGAACCTTCCGGGATGCAGCGCCGTTTCCCATGACTTCGTCTAGGCAGGAACCACTGACAATGACTTACTCTGACAGCAGTGGGTCTTCTCTCTTTTGTCCTCTACAGGTCTAGGGGACAAGCTACGTTCCCTTCACTGATGGCGATTTTCTACAGCAATGACTTTTTAACTGCGGGGTGGAGAGTACAAGGAAAGCAGACTGAGGGGTGACCGCTGCGACATGGTTCACGGTGGAACGCCATCACACAATGCTCCCAGACATGGTTTTCTACACTGACAGAGAGTAAGGTGTAATACCTGTTAAGGCAAGTCACTTTTCATTGTATTTTCCTCCATATCTCTCAGCTATTCTTAGATATTTTTCTTCTACATAAATATTTTTTTGTGTGTGTGGCAGAGACAGAGAGTCAGAGAGAAGGACAGACAGGAATGAAGAGAGATGAGAAACATCAATTCTTCATTGCGGCTCCTTAGTTGTTCATTGATTGATTTCTCATACATGCCTTGACCGAAGGCTACAGCAGACCGAGTGACCCCTTGCTCAAGCCAGTGACCTTGGGCTCAAGCTGGTGAGCCTTGCTCAAACCAGGTGAGCCCGCGCTCAAGCTGGCGACCTTGGGGTCTCGAACCTGGGTCCTCCACATCCCAGTCCGATGCTCTATCCACTGCGCTACCGCCTGGTCAGGCTCTATATACATTTTAATTCTTATCTGGAAACACAGCACATTACTGCATAAGTAAGAGCTACCATAGAGAAACCTTTTCATGATTCTAATTTTCCTTTGTGGTGTTTTGGGGTTTTTTATATAAATAATCATGTCATCTGCAAATAAAAGTAATTTTATATCTTTTCCATATTGGTACCAATGTTTTATTTTATCTTACTACATCAGCCAGACACTGTCAATGGTATTTCCTACGTTGTTTACTGTTTGCTTTTAGAAGATAGCTTTTTATCATGTTTAAGTGCTTTTCTTCTATGGATCTGGCTATACTACTGACTGGTATATAAAGGTTTATGGCTATTAGACACTTCACGTATTAGACCTTTTATCATAAAATGTCCTTCTTTCTAGTGTTTAATGCTTTTGGCCTTAAGTTCTCCTCTGTCTGCTATTAACATCACCACTTTTGCTTTTTATTCCATCTGCTTTGTACATTTTGCTCATCTCTTTATTTTCCGCCTAAAAACTGTATGTTAGATACTGGGTCAAAAACTACTAGTCACCTACTGTAACAGTCTTTAGCACAGTTCACCAAATAATCCCAGTTTTCTTTCTGAGCACTTGCTCTGGCCAATAAAATGCACGCCGAAACATGGCATGGTACTTCTTGGTGAAAACCTCATCACCCATGTGACATCGCTGAGACAACGGTGGAAACAGAGATGGGCCTTCCTCAGTCTAGGTTCCCGGATGAGGATAAGATAGAGGTATACACAATCCAGTAACAGCAATCATTAGTCACACGAGGCTACTGAGCACGCAAAATGTGGCTGGTCCGAATTAAGATGTGCTATCCATGTGAAATACAACAGATTTTGAAGAACTAGCTCATGGATCATTTTTTTTTTTCTACTGAGTACATGTTGAAATAAGATTTTGGATATATTGGGTTAAATAAAATGTATTATTAAAATTAATATTAAAAGTGGTGTTTAAAATGGGGCTACTAGAAGAATTTAAATTATATGTGGCTCACATTATATCTCGTTTGAACTGTGCCACAGAGCAGAAGGCCCAGCCAACCCGCGACAAACATGCAGCATGAGTGAAAAATACGTGTATTATGTTAAGCCCCTGGGGTTTGGGGAGACGTCACTGATGCGGCGTAACTGAACCCACGCTGACTAGTACGCGACCCTGCTCAGTAGTCATCCCCATTGTGAAAAGGGCTCCGATTCTGTCTTTCTAAACTCCTTTTGCGGGTCTGAATTCCTCCGCTTCCAGGCCTCCCATGCTGCTGGAGGGTAGCCATGTGACAAAGTTCTGGCCAATCAGACAGAAGCATAAGTCCCCTGGGGTTTTCTGTGAAAGCCATTCTTTTCCGTAAAAAGGGCAGACATGGCTAGACTACTCTTCCCTCTGTTTTTCCCTTCAGTGTGGACATGATGGCTGAAGCTTGTGACTTTGAGATAATAAACAACAAGCATGAAGATAAAGGCAAACATGCCGAGGATGGCGGAGCAGAAAGATGAAAAGACAAAAGAACAGAAAGAGTCTAGATCCCTAATGGCATCTCCGGGCATCTAAACTAACCCCAGCAATGACTAGTCTCAGGCGTTTTATCTGACAAAAATAGTCCCCTATTTGTTGAAGCTGTTATTTGTCAGTTTTCTTTTACTTGCTGCCAAAACCGTCCCTATCTGATATATTCTTGGAAACATAGACAGCTGAATTTTTCAAGCCAATCTGATACAGTCTTGGTCTTTCATTAGGAGAACTTGCTGTATTAAACTTGGTTTTATGTCTACTCTTTATGTTAGGTTTACTATTTATTATGTTATTTGTTCTTTTTGTCTTTCCTTAATTTTGGTGATTCGTTCATATTTCTGGTTTATTTCCCCTTTCACTCTCTGTGAATTTTAGAGATCTATTTTCTAATTGTGCTACTTATTACATATAATTTTATTCCTAATAGTTATATTTATTTGTACATTTTCTATAATTATATTGTAACTGAATATCAATCTGACCCAGATATTTTTGCCCCTCTCTGAATCACTGTATGTCTGAAAATGTACATCTTTTTCCTTAATAGATAAATGGTACCTTGATCACATATAGAATTTTTGGTTTGTAATTCTTTTCTCTCGGTAGGCTATAAACATTTTTCTTTTCTTCTTTTTTTTTTGGTATTTTTCTGAAGAGAGAAGCAGGGAGGCAGAGAGACAGACTCCGCCATATGCCTGACTGAGATCCACCCGGCACTCCACTAGGGGGCGATGCTCTCCTCATCTGGGGCATTACTCTGTTGCAGCAGAAGCCATTCCAGCGCCTGAGGCAGAGGCTATAGAGCCATCCTCAGTATCCAGGCCAACTTTGCTCCAGTGGAGCCTTGGCTGCCGAAGGGGAAGAGATAGAGAAGAAGGAGAGGGGGAAGGGTGTAGAAGCAGATAGGCGCTTCTCCTGTGTGCCCTGGCCGGGAATTGAACCCAAGACTTCCACACAGCGGGCCGACACTCTACCACTGAGCCAACAGGCCGGGCCTATAAACATTTTTCATAGCATTCTGGTTTTCAGTGTTGCTGATGAGAAGTCTAGAATGATTCTCTTTTTTCAAAATTTATTTATTGATTTTAGAGAAATAAGGGGAGAGAGAAAGAGAGGGGAAGAAACAGTAGTCTGTTTTTGTATGTGCCCAGACTGGAAATTGAACTGGCAATTACTGTGTATTGGGAAGATGCTCTAATCAACAGAGCCTTCTGGCCAAGGAGACTCTCTCTCTTTTTGAAAATAACTTGCTCTGGTAGCTTGTAAGATTTTCTCTTTATATGTTTTTCTTTTCTTTTTTTTTTTTAGGTGAGAGGAGGGGAGATAGTGAGATAGACTCCCACATGCACCCTGACCGGGATCTACCCCACAACCCCACCTGAGGCTGATGCTCAAGTACTGAGCTATTGTTAGCACCTGAAGCTGACACGCTCAGACCAACCAAGCTATCCTCAGTGCCCAGGGCCACGGTTGAACCAATCAAGCCACTGGCTGCAGGAGGAGAAGAGGGAGGGACCGGGGAGAGGGAGGGAGAGATAAGCAGATGGTTGCTTCTGCTGTGTGCCCTGATTGGGAATCGAACCTGGGATATCCCTACGCCAGGCCGATGCTCTACCCATTGAGCCACCAGCAAGGGCCTCTCTTAATACCTAAATCTCAGAAAGTAATCTGCATATATCTAGACCTGTGTTCCCTCGTTTGTCCCCCTAATCCTGCTGCAGATTTGGTACCCTCTCAGTCTGCAAATTATAAAGTTTTTACTTCAGCTCAAGAAAAATTTCTTCTATTACCTTTTCTCTTTCTGGAACTCCTATTATTTGCATGTTAGGTTCCCCCCACCCCCACCCAATCACCATCTCTGTGTTTCTGGAACGAACTGGAAGACGTTTCTTCCATTTGCTCTTCCAGAACAGTAATGAAGTTCTCAGCAGTGACCATTCTCCTTCTCCTCTTTCTCAGTTTGTTTACTGAATTTTTATATTTAGAAATCACGGGACAGTCTTTAAGTTCTAAAAGTTACTTTTGCACTTAATATTCAGTTCCTGAAATATCATTTCCTGTGTCGTCGTCTGTTAAAGTTCTCTTCTGTCTCTTCCGTTAGTTTTACCTCAGTAGGAGTCTCTCACATTTTAATTTTTTCCACTTGGACTTTCTCAGCAGTGGCAAATTAGGGAGCGCTGTGAGGCTCAGCAAGCTTCCATGTCTCCACGGTCCAGCAGAGCCTCAATGGACAAACCACAGAGAGATGAAGAGAGACCTTGTACCGTGGGGCTCGTCCAGGGCACAAGAGCTGAAAGCAGCCCAGCTCATCAGTCCGGCCCCTCCAAGGACTACACATACCAAGTGGGCCCACAGTTTCTACTGGCCCTTGACCTCACAAGACTATTATGCATTTTATGCCTTTGTTCTAGGGCTCCAAAGCAGGCAAGTGATTCCCTCAGCTGGTGGCTCCCCGCTTCTCACTGAGGCCCAGAAAGTGAGTCCCGTGCCGGTTCCTCCCGCGGAGCCGTCAGGGAGGCTGGGGGGCCCCCCGTGAACTCCACAGGTTTACTGCAGGCTCACTGGGGTTCACTCGCAGAGGGCATTAGATGGTCAGAGCCATGTGCTTCGCTGTCATCTTTCCAGAGTCCCCTTCCTAACATTCACGTGTACTGTGAAAACAATGTATTTTCTAATCATGAAAGTAATTTAAGCTTATTCTGTGAAAACTGGGCAAAGGAAAAAGAGAAATAAAACACAGGAGAAAATCCTTTATATAATCCCACCAGTCTGAGACAACTTCATATTTTGGTATATATCATTCTAGCCTGATAAATGCCTCTGTGTGTGTGTGTGTGTGTGTGTGTGTGTGTATGTATGTGTGTATGACTTTATACCTGATTATAAATATACTCACCTGCTATATTTTAGCCTTTTTCTCTGAAGTGATATATTGCGAACATTTCCCTATTGGTAATATTTTTGAGATGTCATTTTTAATAGCTGCACCCTATATGATTGTATGGTTATTCCATGAGTCTTTTTCTATTGTCGATCATTAGGTTGCTTAACATTTTGCAATACTATAATATATTCGGGATAATGTCTTATTGTTAAATCTTTACACATCCATAGTTTGTTCAGTAAGATGGAACTGCTTAGGGGAATAGGCACATTTTTAAGGTTTGAAGATCATATCCCAAATTTCCCTTCAGAGAGGGGTAAACCAATTAATGCTCCCACCAATAACTAATTTATAGCCTCTACCCTCCATCTCACTATCCCTACACTACACCCAAATCCGATCTTTAAAAATATCGTTGACAGGCCCTGGCCGGTTGGCTCAGCGGTAGAGCGTCGGCCTGGCGTGCGGGGGACCCGGGTTCGATTCCCGGCCAGGGCACATAGGAGAAGCGCCCATTTGCTTCTCCACCCCCCCCCCTTCCTCTCTGTCTCTCTCTTCCCCTCCCGCAGCCAAAGCTCCATTGGAGCAAAGATGGCCCGGGCGCTGGGGATGGCTCCTTGGCCTCTGCCCCAGGCGCTAGAGTGGCTCTGGTCATGACAGAGCATCGCCCCCTGGTGGGCAGAGCTTCGCCCCTGGTGGGCGTGCCGGGTGGATCCCGGTCAGGCACATGCGGGAGTCTGTCTGACTGTCTCTCCCCCTTTCCAGCTTCAGAAAAATACAAAAAATAAAAATAAGAAAAATATCGTTGACAGCCTGGCCTTTGGTGACGCAGCGGGTAGAGTGCCGACCTGGAATGCTGAGGTCGCTAGTTCTAAACCCCAGGCTTGCCCGGTCAAAGCACATACAAAAAGCAATCAATGAACAACTAAAGTGAAACAGCTATGAATTGATACTTCTTGCTCTACCCCTAACCCTCTCTCTGTAAAATAAATAAAATCTTAAAAAAAAAGTCTTTGATAATTTGATAATGAAAAAGTATCTCATTTAGTTTGTATTTCTTTGGTTACTGACCAGATTGAACAATTTATGTTTCTTGACTAATTGTGTAATTTATTTTGCGAAATACCTGTTCATGTCCTTTGCTCAAGATATTTGGAATATAAGATTAGTGACTTTTGTGTCCTCAATCCTGACTACCTTCATAATGAATAATCCCCTTTGCCCCTTCCAGTGATTTTTTTTTTTTTACCTGAACTTCTATTTTGAATGAATTAATATTATAACCTGTTCTGCTTTAGTTTATACTTGAGGGAATTTTTTTCTCTCATCATTTTACTTGTAACTATTCTGAGTTACCTTGTTTTGAATATGTCAATAGACGGCATGTGGGTGGATTTTTTTTTTTACCTACTGTGACAACTGACTTGAATTTTTTTTTACAGAGACAGAGAGAGAGTCAGAGAGAGGGATAGATAGGGACAGACAGACAGGAACAGAGAGATGAGAAGCATCAATCATTAGTTTTTTTGTTGCGACACCTTAGTTGTTCATTGATTGCTTTCTCATATATGCCTTGACCGTGGGCCTTCAGCAGACCGAGTGACCCCTTGCTCAAGCCAGCGACCTTGGGTCCAAGCTGGTGAGCTTTGCTCAAACCAGATGAGCCTGCACTCAAGCTGGTGACCTCGGGGTCTCGAACCTGGGTCCTCTGCATCCCAGTCCGACGCTCTATCCACTGCGCCACCGCCTGGTCAGGCTGACTTAAAATTTTTTATTTGATACCTATAAAAGAATATAGCAAATATGTTCGTTATTAAACAAGGTAGGTAAATCCATTTATATTTACTACCGGCTCTTTTCCATGTCTCTCTTTCTCCATGTCTTTCCACTTCCATGTCTGTTAATGGTCCTTTAACTCTCTATTCATAAGATCAACTTGACAAGAACGTTATAAAAATGTGAAGTGACTCTTACAACTCCATCAAATATGTTCTTTAGTTGCTCCATGGGAATGACTGAGATTCTCTTTAACAAAAAAAAAGATGACTTTTTGGGTCATTTCAAATCGTTAACTAAATGGCCGCACACAGACCATCGCAGGCCCTTATGAAGGACATTTGTCTAGAACGTGACCGCTCTGCAGCGGCTGCCGTTTTGCGGGCGCACCGCGGCCGCCGGAATCGGAACTGACCTTCTGCAGCCCGCCGTTCTCCTCCACCAGTGGCGGCAGCACGCCAGGGCCGCCGGCGGGCGGGGCCTCCGCATGGTAGTCACGGAAGCAGCAGAAGAAGGAACTCAGGAGGCTGCGGCTCCTCTGCTTCTTGAGGCTGACGTGGCACTGGGACGCTGGAAAGGGAAACACAGCACGCTGTAGCCGACGGCAGCCTGGACTCACAGCCGTAACGCAACGTGACAGCGCCAACGTGCAGCTGTCCCCTCCCTGCCCCAGCCCTGAAACCAGGGGACCTACTCGGGACCAGAAGATGAGGGGCCCCAGGAAGTTCCTCTGAAGGACTGTTATTCAACATGCGAATCCTAGAAGGCCAGCTGGTGGATGGAGTCCCATCCTGCTGGCTGGACGGAATTCCTCTGACCTCAGCCCAATGGGGGCTGCTTGCTCATTAAGTGACCCATCTCGGGGTCATGCGCCATCTGCATTCCTGAACCCAGCGGAGAAAGTCTTCTGACCTTGCAGGAAGCACTATTTCAAAACAAAGACCCTTTAAAGGCACAGAGCAGACTTGACACTCTCTGAGAAGTGTTTCTCTATTCGGGGTACCCGGAGTCACCCTGGAACTAAGTTCTTAGGAACTTCTGCTCATCATGCAAATGACTAATTTCATGGGTTCAGAAATAAGATGCGTAAGGGCACAAAGGAGCCCCCTTCTGCAACTCCGACACTTGTCAAGAAACTGACGGGAGCCTGGACTCACAGAACTTGGGGCTGAAGGCTTCCGTTACACTTAAAGCAAAACCAGCAGGAATGTGGGCCGGACAACACAGGCTCTGGCCTGAGCAGGGCTGGCCAGGGCAAAGTCCATCTTCCTGAGACCCAGGGCAGTATCGTGCCACGGAATCACTCCCTGTCCTGGACTAAAGCTCTGGGGCAAGTGAGGGATCCTTTCTGTTACCCAGGGTGAGGGTGCAGGACAAGCTGCCACAAGTCAGAAACCGAAGGCAAAGATTAGGATAGATGAAAAACACCCCTCAGGGGAGGAAACAGACAACTCGGAGGGGGCAAGAGCGCCTTGCCTGGGAATGCGGCCGGGGCTGCCCCACCACATACCACGTCTGGGCGGGTCGGCAGTGCTCTAAGGACAGGCCACCGGCAAAGGGACCCTGCTTAGGGCTCATGGGAAAACCACCCATGTAGGAAATGACTTAAGTCCACACGATAAATGTTGCAGTTTCTCTCTCCCAAAAAGCAATTCTGGCACGAATCCTATTTTCGAACACTTGAGTGATGCGTACAACACCTTCCCTCTCAGGAGATCACAAATCCTTTGCTAAAGTCTTGGGGCACTCTCCTGCCGGCAGCGAAAGCAAATGCATTCAGGAGGAAATTCTGAAAAAGCATGGAAAAGCTGTTTTGCCAGTGACTCCACAGGCACGGATGCATTTGGGCAAATGGCCCCCTGTAAGTGGGAATTGAAGATCCTATTCACTTAAGATGAGCTTTAGAGCCATAAAACCCTGATAAAGCTGGCTTTTTTTTTTTTTTTTTAAATACTCCTTGTGAATAATACCTGGGTGCATGTCACAGGGTACCATTTCAGGCCCCACATGCCCGGCCAGACCAGGCCACCGAGACCACCAGGCATCAAGGCTGTCCCGGCAGCTGTGGTGGGAAGTGATTATGACCATTGTTTACCGAGGACCAGCCTCTAAACCCCAGAACTTTACAACCTGCGCCTCATGGAATCTCTATAGCTACCCAAGAAGACAGGCGTTATTGCTTGCATATCACAGCCGAGAAAACACAACCATTACTTGTGTGTGCCAGGATTCAAACCCAAGTGCACCCGCTTCCCAAGTGTGTGCTTTCCCCATGTGCCACGAGGAAGACAATCTTTTTTTTTTTTTTTTTTTTGTATTTTTCTTAAGTTGGAAACGGGAAGGCAGTCAGACAGACTCCCGCATGTGCCCGACCAGGATCCACCCGGCATGCCCACCAGGGGCGATGCTCTACCCATTTGGGCATCGCTCTGCTGCAATCAGAACCATTCTAGTGCCTGAGGCAGAGGCCACAGAGCCATCCTCAGCGCCCGGGCAAACTTTGCTCCAATGCAGCCTTGGCTGCGGGAGGGGAAGAGAGAAACAGAGAGGAAGGTGAGGGGGAGGGGTGGAGAAGCAGATGGGTGCTTCTCCTGTGTGCCCTGGCCGGGAATAAAACCCGGGACTACTGCACGCCAGGCCAACGCTCTACCACTGAGCCAACCAGCCAGGGTCGAGGAAGACAATCTTGAAACCACTTAGGTCAGATTAAGAAGGACAGGAAGGAGAGGTCAAAGGGAGACACAACTATGACAATAAGCTCACATTTAATATCAATGATTAGTTCAAGGGTTTTGTTGTTATGTTGGGTGTTTCAGACTTTGTGCCACACTCAATCTAGTCAGAGGAGGAAAAAAACCCCTGTCTCTTCCATGGCCGGTAGCACATTTCTCTGCAAGTCAGCAAGCTATTTGTTCCTGTCTCAGCTACACTGGGCATGTTATCTATACCCAGGTTGGGCAGAAAATGGCTCTGCAAAAAGTACCTCGCTAGATTCTACTTTCATCCTTGGATCATGTAAATCTACCTATAATGAACTAATTAGCAAATTAACTTATATGCTAAAAAAAAAACCCTCCTAAACCTGGAGCCAGTGAGCTGCTTCTAATGTCGACCAAATGATTACTTATAGAGAGGCCATAAATAGAAGCTGTGACAGTCACTAAATGAGCCTGCGTCACTTGGGAGCCCACCATCCTTCGACGGGGAAGTGGTGGCCTATGCTGTCTCTCCCTCCTCTGTCTAAGAGGGGACACAGTGGGAGGGGTCTCACTTCCACAGCTGTGGGAGGGGCCAGGTCTCTTCTTGCTAACTCAGGTGAGTTCTAGGGCCTGCAGGTGTCCCCGGAAGACTGGGGGCTTTCTAATTCTCTAGTCACTTTTGGGTTGGTCTGGGGCTCTCAAAGTCATGCCGGCGGGAATAAGGATGGATTTCCTCAGGACTGGCACTGGCCTGACCCAAACCTCAGTATTCATTTGTTCCTAAAAGGGTTCAAGTCATGCGCTGTCTGAATCTAATGCCCCCATTGCTTTCTACCCAGCTGCTGCCTCTCCTCCAGTGACAGTCTGATAAAAGGGTTTCTGTTGATACATGAAATTCAAGTCCATAGTTTAATGGGAAAATGTTATATTCTAACATTCGATCAGAAAAGCTCAGTAAGTAACTGTGTATCTGACTTGACTATAACTGTGCAAAAACGAACAAAAAGAGATCGTAAGTAAGAAAGATTGGCAAAGAATATGTCAGAATGTTACCAGTCATGGTCAGGCTCTGGGGTGCTTACATTTCTTCTTTCTGTATTTTCCAAATGTTTTTCCGGTCATCCTACATGACTCTAACAGCAGGAGAGCCTGCAATCTTGGTACGCTTCCTTTCAGCACCCTGGTGATGCTCAGGAGAAACTATATCCTACTTCTAAATCTAAACCTTCAGACTTACTCCTATGCCTTTCCGCTCCGTGCCTGCGAGGCAAAAACTAAGCCACAGCAGTGTGGTTAAAGGCCCGGCAGGAAGTAAATGTCGCTATCATCGTGACCCGCACCCGCTCCTGGATGAGCCCACCAACCTCAAAAACCAGAGGAGGCCATGTGAACAGAAGGCACGGGCGAGTCTTTCCCCAGCGGAACGCTCCCATCGGGCTGCCCCCCCCCCGGCCCTCCCCCTCCCTGTACACAGAGGCCCCTCCCCCTCCCTGTACACAGAGGCCCCTCCCCCTCCCTGTACACAGAGGCCCCTCCCCCTCCCTGTACACAGAGGCCCCTCCCCCTCCCTGTACACAGAGGCCGCCCTGCTTCTTTGTTCTTAATCAGGACTCGGCCTTTCACCACCTTTCTTCACTCCCTTTGAATGTTCCTCCCGGTAACATACATCTGAGAGCGGTCTCACCGCGGTATCCTGGAACGAGGCCTTGATCAGGATTGTAACAGTAGGATATTAAAGACACTTTAATACACACATCTTCCTGTTAACGGTTGGGTTTAAGAAGACTGTGAAGGAGTGGCAACTCTGAACATCAGTTTAAAATATTACATCAAGATTTTCATTTTTTTTTTATCAGACTTAGGAAGAAAAAGGCATCGAAAATCATTCCAAAGTTTTCTGCGGCTTCCCCCCCCCCCCCCCTTCCCACGGCTCTCCACACCCACACCTGCCCACCTCACTCCCAGCTTCCTCCCTGGTGGCCTCCTCATCCCCTGACAGCCCACCTCCCTCTCCTCCTCGCCCCCTCTATCTCTCCACTTCTCAGAACATTCCTGTTCTTCAGGGGCTGGTTCGAAGCCCCCTTTTGGAGGAAGCCAACTCCAGTAGAAGAGATTAGATCCTTGGCCACTGAATTCCCGTGTGAATGCGTGTATGTCCGAGATGCGCCTGTTCAGCTCATTCTTCCGTCTTAACTTCCAGGGCACCAATCTCCTAGGCTAAACACCTCCCCTTCTCCCTTTGATTAAGTTGTTGGTTTTCATATCCTTAACAGTGTTTACATCTGTCCTCAACAATTCCCCATCCCTGTTCTATCCCAGCTGAGGCGCTCACCGTTTTGTTTGTGGACAACTGTAATAGCTTTCTGACTTGTTTTCATGCTGATGTTGTATAATTCAGGGGTTCCCAAACTACGGCCTACGGGCTACATGCGGCCCCTGAGGCCATTTATCCGCATCCTGTGCTCCTGGAGTACTGTATGTGGCGGCGCCACAAAGCACAGTGTTACTCAAGTACAGTACTACTTCCAGGTGACGCGGGATGCATGTGTCACGGCTCCGGAAGCGTGTCATATCACTTGTTACGGCTAGCAGTGACAAATATGGAACCGGACATTGACCATCTCATTAGCCAAAAGCAGGCCCATAGTTTCCATTGAAATACTGGTCAGTTTGTTGATTTAAATTTACTTGTTCTTTATTTTAAATATTGTATTTGTTCCCGTTTTGTTTTTTTACTTTAAAATAAGATATGTGCAGTGTGCATAGGGATTTGTTCATAGTTTTTTTTTTATAGTCCGGCCCTCCAACGGTCTGAGGGACAGTGAACTGGTCCCCTGTGTAAAAAGTTTGGGGACCCCTGTTGTATATTATAATTAAGTATCAATATAACCCGTCTAGGGAAAACTCAACAAGTGGACGGATTGGTCGTTATAAGCGTGGGCTCTGAAGTCAACTTGCTTAGGTACAGACTGCTGGCTTGACCAGCCACAGCATAGGACTGAGGTTAAGTTTATGGGACTTGTTTGTGCTTCAGTTTCCTTATCTGTAAAAGAGGGATAATAAAGACACTCATCTACAGGCTTGTTGTAAAAATAAAATAAGTTATTCTAAAGCACTCGGAACAGTGTCACGTACTGGGGAAGCACTTTATAAATGTTACCTCTTGTTATTATCATTAGTCTCTTAAAAGCATTTGCTTTTTAAAGCAGTGGGGGTTCTGAAGGTGAACCCTGAATCAAAGGCTGGATTCTGTGGGCATGCACTTTTCCCCGGCATCTAACAACGAGGAGGAACGAGTTACTATAACGGACCTTGGTTACATAAACCGTAATTTAGAAAGCAAAACTAGAACAAATCTGGGCAAGCGATTCTACTTAATTGTTCTACAAACTGGAGTAGAGATGGCAAAAGGGGAGGGTTCAGGGTCCCAATGAGCTCTGTCGGGGCTGCTACACTACATACCTGCCCCTTCCTCAGCCCCCTCTGGGGCTGGGGCTGAGCTCTCTCCTCCGCCCAGTCTGCATCTGACCCGGCCTGCCTGTCCCACGCTTGCATCAAAAACGAGTGTCCTCCTGCGCGAGGTGGACCACACGAGGACCGGGAAGAAGGCTGACAGGCCCAGCACGGGCCTCTCCTGCAGGCTCCCCTGCTGGGCCATTATTTGCTGCCATTTCCCCAAGGCTCTGGCAGTGCAGTCCTGTCAGAAGGACCAGTTCTTCTCCTCTCCCTCTGCCCTGCTAACGAAGACATGCCCCCGGCGGGTCCCAGCAGCTGCTCTTCTCCTCCTACAGGGGGTCGGGCCACACGCACGGACAGCCATAGGCGGAGTGAAGGGAGATCCCTAGCAGCAGCAGATGGGGTGCTCCTCAGACTTAACTCCCTCCATTTCTCTGAGCAGGCTTGGGTGGGCAGACACCCCGGGAAGGGCTGCGAAGAGCTGGAGATACTGGGCGTGGACCTCAGCCAGGCCTCCTGTGACCTCTGCCAGCCCCAGGGAGTGTGTGACACTGAGGACAAGCAGGCACATAGCTATTTTCTCGGAGACATCCTGGGAGCTAATGCTTCTGTCTAGGCCCTGGAACAGTGTCACTGAGCCCAGGAAGCAAAGCCCTGCTTCCCATTCATACCACTTGGCTCTCCCTCCTCCCAGGGCTGGGGACCTCCCACCCTCCAGCACGGCTAAAGAGGCGCCTAGGGAGGGTCCGTGAATGGGGCGGCGGAAGTGGATACACAGGTAGTCAGTTGCCTTCTTGGGACCCCACTCCCAAAGGCAAGATGGGAAACCTACAAACACCTTCTTGGTCTCTCCGGGAAGAGCGCTGGCCCAGTAGCAAGCAAGGACCAGCTAGCGTTGGAGAACATAGTAGACATGACAATTTTTTTTGCCTGTCGTAATTCATTACCCATCTTTCTGGTCCAAGAGCTTCAATTTTTCTCTCGAGAACCAGTCCCCTCCCTGCTCCCGCCCCGCTTCCAAGCCCCAGACAATCAGAGCCACGTGATTGGCTGACGGATGTGCACATGACCCAACCTGGGCCAAGGAGAGTCTGCCCCAAGCCTGATGCTATAGCTATTGGAAGAGTGGTTCTGATTGTGTTGGTTTCCTAAGCTGGCACAATGTAAGCCTGGGGCCCCTGGTGGCCATCTTTGCTACCAAGTGAGAAGCACCGATCTGAGCAAGAAGCTAAAATCGAGGAAAGAGTAGCTGATATACAGAATGGACCAGATCTCTGATAAGCTCACCGGAGGACCCAGTTTCATTAAAGCCAGGTTCTCCTGAGTTTTCGGTTATGTAAGAGAATTTCCTTTTTCTCTTAAGCCAGTATGAACAGGGGTTGTGTTCTTTGCAAATGGAAAGGGTCATCCCTAAAAAGGGGAGCTTGGAGGCCTGGTCGCGTAGAAATGTTGATGCAGCAGCACACAGGCACCGTCCCCAATCCATGACGTTCATGTCTACTGGGAGGGACACCAGATGAGCAATTCTGACGCAGCCCGAGTTGTCTTATGACTGGGCAGCATCGGACCCTGCTGGAGGCCAAAGGAAGGCACACAGTCCAGATTTTGGGGTTGGGCAGGGTGGTAGGAATGCCTTTTTGTTAGAAAAACTGTCTTCTAAGCTGGACTGAGAGTTTCACAAAATTGTCGGAGGCTACAGGGAAGCGGGGAAACAGCAGTGCGTAAAGGGCCTGACGCGAGCGAGAGCACGGGGGAGCTGAGAAACCGCAAGGGAGCAGCGAGGGCTGCGTGAGGGGGGCGGTGGGTTTGGATTCGATGGTCTGAAAATGGGGACCGCCATGACCAGGACCATGAATGTCACTGTTCCACTTCTATCCCTGGAACTGCTGACTTTAAATTTTAAATGATGACTAATGCAGGCTATCAATCTGCATCAAAGATTTTCAGGACATTTGTAAATTAGACATGTGGACTATTTTGTATTAAGAGTCTAGACTGGCCTGACCAGGCGATGGTGCAGTGGATAGAGCGTTAGAATGGAAAATTGAGGACCCAGGTTCGAAACCCTGAGGTTGCCAGCTTGAGCGCGGGCTCATCTGATTTGAGCAAGGGGTCATTTGGTCTGCTGTAGCCCCTGGTCAAGGCACATATGAAAAAGCAATCAATGAACAACTAAGGTGCCGCAACGAAGAAATGATGCTTCTCATCTCTCTCCCTTCCTGTCCCTCTGTCCCTATCTGTCCTTTTCTCTGTCTGTCACACACACACACACACACACACACACACAGTCTAGACTGGAATTTCTTATTTAAAAATTGACTTTAGGCCTTGCAGACACGGCCGTCCCAGAGCCGCGGCGCTCAGCTATGGTGAACCCCACCGTGTTCCTCCACCTGGTCACTGTCAGCAAGCCCTTTGGCCATGTCTCCTTCGAGCTGTTTGCAAACAAAAGTTCCAAAGACAGCAGAAAACTTTCCTGCTCTGCGCAATGGGGAGAAAGGATTTGGTTATCAAGTTCCCTGCTTTCACAGAATTGTGCTGGGATTTACGTGCCAGGGTGATGACTTCACACGACACAATGGCACAGGCGGCAAGTCCATCTACGGGGAGAAATGCGATGGTGAGAATCCCATCCTGAAGCATCCGGGTCCTGGCATCTTGCGCAGGGCAAATGCTGGACCCAGTACAAAGCGGTTCCCAGGTTTTCACCTGCACTGCCAAGACGGAGCGGTGGAACGGTGAGCATGTGGTCCTCGGCCAGGTGAGACAGCATGGATACTGCAGTGGCCATGGAGTGCCGCGGGTCCAGGAAAAGCCAGACCAGGAAAAACCACCATGCGGACTGTGGACCACTCTAATAAATCTGACTTGTGCTTCATCCTGACCACCAGACCATTCCTTCTGTCGCTCGGGAGAGCCCTCCTCACCCCGTCTGCTTGGAATGTTCTATAACCTTTGTGCCTTCACGGCGGTCCACTGGGTCCCACATTTCCCTTACCCCTTCCAAGTCTAACTGGACTGCAGAGCTAAGTTTATGATGATGAAATAAAAGCTAAGCAGCAACAACCACAAATTGACTTTAACTACAAGTTCCATGGAAAGAGAATGAACTTTGGAATGACATTTAGGTTCAAGTCTCGGCCCTGCCATTTGTTAAACAGTGTGACTTCATCTGACTAAAGCCACACCAGTAACCTGGTTATCATACTACCTACCCCACAGGGCTCATGTGTGGATGCGGCAAAAACATTATGTTTGTGTAAGACAAAAAATTTATCTGTAGCCTAGAACATAGCAAAAAAAAATTATGATTGGTTTCGATACAGTACAGTGTCCGACAGTGAACACTCAGAGGTTGGCTTGTATCCAAACAACAGTCCCCACAAAAACAGCCTGGCTTTACAAGAAGACATGTTGACAGAACCATTTTGTTTTTGGTTATGTGAATTCTAAATGTAGAACTTAAGTGTAGCTCTTTAAAACTTTACCACCTATCTAGTGAAGGTTTTTTTGTATAATAATAATGATGATATGGTGATATAATAATGATGACGATGATGATAGAAATCAAACAAATAAAAGGCAGCTCCACATGGAAAGGTTAAAGGAAACCCTAGGACTCAGACCTTTTGAAGGAGATCATATGACATACAGGTAGAAGGAAAGTGCTGTAATTACATGCCTGACCAGGTGGTGGCACAGTGGGTAGAGCATTGGGCTAAGATGCTGAGGACCCAGGTTTGAAACCCCGAGGTTGCCAGCTTGAGTGTGGGCTCATAGACATGACCCCATGGTCGCTGGCTAGAACCCAAAGGTCTTTGGCTTAAGCCCAAGGTCGCTGGCTTGAGCAAGGGGTCACTGGCTCAGCTGGAGCCCCCGGTCAAGGCACATATGAGAAAGTAATCAATGAACAACTAAGGTGCTGCAACTATGAGTTGATGCTTCTCATCTTTCTCCCTTCCTGTCTGTCTCTCTCTCAAAAGAAAAAAAGAAAAAGAAAGTGATATAATTAAAAACATGAAATGTCCAGGGAAAGTCCACCGAGGCTGTCAGGGAGGTTTGGCCCTTCAGCGGGACAAGAGGACTGCTCTAAGGAGCTGTGACACCATGCTTGGGCCGACACGGAAGGCACAACTGATTCACAACTGGTTACAGACAGGCTGAGGAGGCATTGCTACTCATCCCCTTATACTTCCTGACCTAACTGGCTCCCTTCTATATCTACAAATTACAATGTTGACCCCAAATAGCAGGTGCTTCCTAATCGGTGTGATAGCTACCCTTTTACAATTCCTGCGTTCTAATCTGGTTCGGTTTCCGGATGTGGGGAGGCTTTGGAACCCAAACCTCTGGGGTCCACACCAATTCAGGTTCTCGTTCTCACCTTTGTAAGCACCCCACCCACCTATATCTCTGATCTGACCTAGAACTCCCAATGCCCCCCCTCCCCATCTCTACACAATCAAAGTAACAAGTAGCTCAGGATGAAGATCCCAGTAGCTGAACACAGAGGTGGAAAGTTTTGCTCCTCACTATGAATCCATCCCCAATCATTCAAGTTCCTTCCCAAGTATAGAAACTGCATCTCTGCAGCTACAGAAAACAAAGACGTGTTTTCCATTTTCACAGTGTCAAGTTAGCCTGTGTGCCGGCACGGGGACCAGACTGCCCAACAGGCAGCGTGATAGCATCTCTAGGAGAAAACGGACTTATCACACAGAGTCTACTGCTAATGTGTCAGAAGCACCAAACCCAGCTCTCAAAACTAGCTGCTTTCTTGTCACAAGAGCAGAATTAAGAAAGCTGTTCCAGGGCAGATTGATATCATCCAAGTATTTACGGCAGAACATTAACAATAACAATACATCCTGTTCCAAGCATCAGTGTGGACACCAATGTTGTCAAGGCTGCAAAATGGCACAGCGGAGTTTCCCAAGATAGGGACATGTCTTCAAACACGGGGATGTCAGAGCACTTTACAACCTGGAGGGACGGACCACACGGATCAATTCACAACTACCTTACGATGGAATAAACTCAACACCCTTTTTTTTTTATCTTTTTTTTTTACAGGAGGAGGGGGAGTTTCCACTGAGGGCCAGCATTGAAATGAATGCACCATTTCTTCTCTCCTAGAGTTGGGCTGTAATCTCTGGAATGCCTCCCAGGACCGTGGTTTGCAATGGGTGTCTAACAGGAAATTCTGGGCAGTCTACGCATACATTACATTCCTTTCCCACCCTGAAAGAGTGGTCAACAACCACAACTTTCCTCTGTTTGAATATAAGGGGGGTGCTGAGGGCGGAGAGAGGCCAGGGCACAGACTGCACACAGTTCAAAAGCAGATGTGGCTGCTGAGAATCCAAACATCCTTTTCTCCTAGAACAAGGGCTTAGGCACCAACAGAGCCACTTTTTTGAGATATCCAGTGAGCCCCTATTCCAAGCGATACATTTCCCCCAGGGAACTTCCACCAGACACACTCTGAAAGAAACATACCTCTGAAAGCTCATTTTTCCCCCTGCAGCCTGGAAATGGCCACAGCTCCTCCAGGAGTGAGAGATCAGGGTAGGGGCGAGAGGAGGGGTGGTGGCTAAAGGTAGTGTAGGAGAAATTCTACTCTCATCTTTCCACAATAAGACATGGTTCCCCTGTTCCCTGTTGGCTCGTGACAACCCACATTAGCTGAGAGCTTCGTTTGTCCAGGGCTCCTGCCATGAATCAGCTCTGCCCTTTACAGTGTGCAGTGCCAATAGGACCACCTTTCTGATGAGAAGACAGACTCTGAGTTCTTACAACTCTGCAGGGAGGGGTTGGCGTTCAAAGCTGGGGCAACCTGACTGCGGGGCTCCCAGCCACCCCACAAGCCTTCCTGCCTCTCTACAGCACGCTTTTGGGTTGGGGTTGTAGTTCCGGGGAGACACTCTGAAGATGAGGCTTTGTGCCACCTGCCCTCACTCCAAACGCTACGTTTTTTTTAGAAACTCTAAAATGAACTAATGACATTCGCGGCAGCCCTATTAGATGAAGCTGGACACAGTGGTTGTCCCACTGTGCCCTGAATGTACCCGGGCCACCAAACTCTCCGTGACTCAGCCTCCCAGGAGAGCTCCTCTTCTAGGAATGCCCTTCCTCATCGTAACACTTCCCCAGGCCTCCGTGCCCGACATCACACAACTCCTAAGAAGCAGGGCTGGGTATAAACCAGGTCTGCAAGTCTAGAATCTGAGCTCTGAATTATCACTACACCCAGTCTTGTTTTTTCACATCAAGAGCCAAAATAATTAACGGAACAAAGGATTTAAACAGATAGTGCACTTAGAAGGAAGTAAAGGTTAAAATTTAACAGTAATCAAATAAATGAATGTTTAAACCATGGGCCAGTTTTGAACCTGTTAAATGAACAGAAATGATAAAAATAAAAACACAGAGCCAGTGATGGGAAGGTGTGGGTGGCAGAGGCCCATTCACTCACACATAGCTGGTAATTCTGCAAACCGGAACAATCCGTTTGAAAAGCAGAGGAGTGCTGTGTCAAAGACCAAACAATGCGAGTGTCTAAGAGAGTAGGAACGGCAGATTCGATCAGTGCTTAGCCACTGGAGAGAAGACTGTGTTGCCGTAAGAGACGACCATTATGAAGACACATGGGGAAGTATCTGTGGTCACTGGCAGGTGAAGCGTCTCAGACACGGCCCATGCCCTGTGTCTGTAACTTTGGAATGTGTCTCTGGACAAGCTCCGGAAGGTGGGTCCAGGGACGCAGGCTTGGAACCCATCTTGTTCACGTCTGGTACAAAACAGGCCTGTCATCACAGATGTTTACTGAATAATGAACGTTGAAACAGTGAAAAAGACTGATAAAAAAGAAACAGTTCCTATGATTCTTTGAGAGAGAGCTCAGCTCAGGCGGTACCATTTTCCTGGGAAGCCCTCCTGCCCACAGCAAGCTTCCCTCCTCCAAGCAGTTTTAACCTGTGCCACCCGCAGTTTTAACCATGGCCAACCCCCCTTGCAGGACCCAGACTGCAGCTCCCTGCCCTCTTTAGTGGAGAGGGCAACCCCTGCTTCCTATAAAACAATTACTGCAAGTTTTCAGAAAGAGAGATCGTGTAAAATTCACTAATATGTTAGGGAAGCATGGCAACCTCTGGATCACAAGAATAGATTGCTTACGATTTTTCTTGACCCTTTTCTGTTGTGTCTCAACGTAATGAAAAAATTCGTGTAAATATTAGAAATGCTTCTACTTAATAAAATATATGGGGACATTTTCCTATACCATCAGATCTCTTTCTACAACGTAATTTTGATTGGTTGTATTTTATTCCACAGTGGAGATGTGCGTTGCGCCATATTTAAACTAACTTTGGACATTCACGTGGCTTCCTTCAAAAACATGAGTCATAACAAATACTGCAATTTGCAACAGCAATGCTGAGAACAATCTAGTTGTGCATCAATATGGGACAAAATCTATCCAGCACAGCTGTTAACAAGGCTGCAGCTCCACATGTCCTGATTATAGCTAACGCTTTCCTGATTAACACATGCCAGGTGCTATTTTATGCACTTTATGTACACGGACTCATTTAAACCTTCCAGTAATCTTATGAGGTAAGCAGTGTTAGATTCATCTTATAAATGAGGAAACTAAGGCCCAGAGAAGTTAAGAAACTTGCCTAATAAGTAGTTTGCTCAAATCTAAGTAGTCTGTGTTCTTAACCTCTGCACTGTATCGCCTATTGATAATGGAGCTCACTTTGAGACATGTTAAATGAGAAAAGCAAGGTACAAATGGTACATACAGCACACTACTATCAACCTGCAAGTGGAAAATTACATAAATTAACAAAGTAATAAGCACAAGAGTGTGTACATTCTTGTATGTGTAAAGAGTATCTCTGGAAGGATTTATATGTAACTGGCTGCTTAGTGGGAGAGAAATAGAGGACAGAATGGGGTGGGAGGGATAATTAATTTTCACTCTATTCCCTTTCTTATTCTTTGAATTTTGCATCATGCATTAAAATAATAATTCTGTGTCATGTATTATGCATTATAATAAGTAAAAAGTAAAAATGTCAATAATAATACTGCAGTGAGCATCGTGTCCATGATTTCATGTGCATGTCTAATGAATCTCTTAGAAGAAAATCCTAGAAGTGTAATTGCTGGGACCAAGGTCTTTGAAAAAATGCCAAGACTCTTGACACCTATGGGCAATCTGCCATTTTGAGAGGCAGTGTAGATGGACTCCCACCCGTGGGGTGTCACACGAAGGCTGTGCCAATACCAGACTTGAAACAGGCTTTGTTGATCTGAAAGGTAAAAATGGCAACTCATTGTTGCTCTCACTGCTTTCTTTGATTGCCATCCAACTTCGACAATCTCTTGTACGCTTATTGGCCATTTCTATTTCTTCTTTTGAAAACTGGCTTATACATTCTTTGCCTATTTTTCTAGTCTTTTCCTTTGATGTGTATAAGGATTGCTCTGTCATATGTTAGAGACAAAACCCTTGCACTATTCTGTATGTTGGAAATGATATCAGTTTGTTTTAGGCATTTACTTTAGTTTATAATGGTTCTGGGTAACTAGAAATGTTATGTTTTGAGGAAGTCAAATCTCACAATCTTTTCTATCGATTCTTTCCCATCCTAATATGATACACTGTTTACTCATGTTTTCTTCTAGTTCTTTTTCAGTTTAAAGTAAATATCTGGTAAAGTAAATATTTTATCTGGAGTTTATTCTAGTATGTAGTAGAATATATGAATCTACCTTTTCTCCCCAAAAGGATCAACTATCTTAACATTTACTGAACAATTCATTCTCAAACCCTGGTTTGGGCCTTCCAGGTCACTCTGCTTGACTCCTCTGCTTCTGCCAGTGACACACAGTTTTGCTACTACAGATTTATTGTTTTATATTTAATAGTACCAGTTCCCCTATGCTATTTTTTTTTCCTCAAAAAATTATTGGCTAGTCTAACCTTTTATGCTTCCAGGTTAATACCAGAATCACTTTATCAAGTTTTAAAAAAATATCACTGGGATTTAGTTGCATTAGGCTCATAAAATATACATCTACTGATTATAGTTAATTTCATTAAAGCAATTAAAGGAAAGTTAAAATGAAAAAGTAAAAAAAAAAAAATCCATTTGTTTTACCTTGTTCCTAAAAACTGCCAAGATTAAAAAGTGGTCTTTGTTATCACTAGAACCGACTGTCATAACGAAAAGTTGTTTTATGTAAGTCCCATGGAAACTACAAAGAAAATACCTATAGAAGATGCATAGGAAAACGAGAGAAGAATGAAAGCATGTCACTACAAAAATCAAGATAACACAAAGGAAGATGGCGAGAAAGGAAAAGAGGGACAAAAATGTTAAAAGACAGGCAGAAAACACAATGCAATAGCAAGTCTGTTCCCATCCATAATTACTCTAAATTTAAACGGATTAAAATCCCTGGTCAAAAGATGTAGAGAGGCTGACTGAAACGGATAAAAAAATAAGATTCAACTAGATGCGGTCTATGAGAGACGCACTTTAAATTTAAGACACATGGCTGAAAGGATGGAAAAAGATATTCCATGAAAATGGTAGCCAGGGGAGTGACAATACTTACACGAGACAAAATGAACTTTAAGTCAAAAACTGTCACAAGGCAAAGGGAAACATCCAAAGGAAAAGGGTAAACCCACCAGGAAGACATAACCATGGTAAGCATATATATGTACCCAACGTTGGAACACGCAAATACATGAAGCAAACATGGGCAGCACTGAAGGGAGAAACAACAACACAGTCACGGGCTAGAGTCTAATGATCCAGTTTCAATTACGAAGAGAACATTTAGAGAGAAGACGAAGAAACAGGGGTCTGGAACAACACTCTAGGCCAAAGGACCTAACTGATCCATACAGAACATTCCACCCAACAGCGGCACAACACATTCTTCTCAAGATCACACTAAACACTCACCAGGAGAGATCACACATTAGGTCATAAAACAAGTCTTAACAAATTTAAGGTGACTGAAATCATACTAAGTATCTGTTCTGACCACAATGGAATGAAACTAGAACTCAATAAACAGAAGAAGAAGGGAAAACTCACAACTATTTGGAAATCAAACAATATACTCTCAAATAACCAATGGGTCAAAAAAAAATCAAAAGAGAAATTCGAAAAGGCCTCGAGACAAATGAAAATGAAAACAACATACCAAAACTTATGAGATGTAGCCCAAACAGTCCAAAAAAGGGAAGTTTATAGTGGTAAAACGCCTACATTAAAAAAGAAAAAAGATATCAAATTAACAACCTAATTTCGCACCTCAATGAATTAGAAAAAGAGCAAACCAAACTAAGCTCAAAGTTAGTAGAAGGAAGGAGATCACAAAGATTAGGGCAGAAATAAACAAAATATAGACTAGGAAAACAATAGAAAAAAAACAATGAAACTGAGCTGGTTTTTTGAAAAGATCAACAAAATCAACAAACCTTAACTAGACTAACAAAAAAGAGAGAAGACTCAAATCAAAGCAGAAATTGAAGAGGAGACATTACAACTGATGTCACAGAAATATGAAGGATTATCAGAGACAACTATATATAAACCATTATATTCCCACAAACTAGATAACACAGAAGAAATAGAGAAATTCCTAGATACATACAATGTACCAAGATTCAATCATGAAGAAATAGAAAATCTGAAGAGTCCAATAACAAAGGAGATTCAATTAGTAATCCCAAGTCTTCTTCCAACAAAGAAAAACCGAAGGCCAGATGGCTTCACCGGAGAATTCTACCAATATTCAAGGAAGAATTAATGTCAGTCCTTCTCAAACTCTTACAAAAAATTAAAGAGAAAAGGACACTTTAAATTCATTCTATGAAGTCAGCATTATCCTGATACCAAGCAAAGCCAGACAAACATACTACAAGAATAGAAAACTACAGGCCAATGTTCCTGATGATAAAACATGTAAAAATCTTCAACAAAATAACTTGCAAATCCAATTTAACAGCACATTAAAAGGATCACACACCATGACCACGTGGGATTTATCCTGGAATGCAATGATGGTTCAACATACAAATCAATCAATCAAACACTACATTAATAGAGTAAAAGATAAAGATTACAGGGTCATCAATAGATGTGGAAAAAGCATTTGACAGAATTCAATGCCCTCTCATGATAAAAACACTAAAGAAAACCTAAGAATAAAAGAACAATTACCTTAACATAATAAAGGCTATATATGAAAAGCCCATAGTTAAAATACTCAAAGTGAAAATCTGAAAGCTTTTCCTTGAAGCACAGGAACAAAGCAAGGATGCCCACCCTCACCACGTCTATTCAATAGAGGGCTGGGCAAAAGTAGGTTTACAATTGTATGGAAAACATAGTTTACTCTTGTATTATTAATTATTGTATTATTTTCCATATGAACAACTGTAGACCTGGTTTTACCCATCCCTGTATAGAAGGCACTCCCACAACTCAATAGCAAAAAGACGCCCAAATAATCTGATTTTAAAAATGGGCAAAAGACTTGAATAGACACTTCCCTTAAAGAAGACATACATAGACAACAGGTATATGAAAAGATGCTCAACATCACTAATTATCAGAAATGCAAATAAAAAAACCCCAACAGATATCACCATACACCTTTAAGGGTGACCATTATTATTATTATTATTTTTTTAAAGGTGACCATTATTATTTTTAAAAACCCAGAAAAGAACAGGTGTTGGGAGGATGTGGAGATTTTGGGCACTTGTACACTGTTGGTGGTAAAGTATTATAGCCACTGTGGAAAACTATAGGAAGGTTTCTAAAAAATAACAATGTTACTCAGATGATACAGCAATCCCATTTCTGGATATTTATCCAAAGGAATTGAAAACAGGATCTCAAAGAAATATCTACACTCTCATGTTCATTGAAGCGTTATTCAAAATAACCAATATACGGAAATAACCTAAGGGTCTACCAAGGATTGAGTAAACAGAAAATATGGTATACACACATAAAGTATCAGCCTTAACAAAGAAGAAAATACTGTCATATGTGCCACATGATGAACTTTGAGGACAGTAAAGCAACGAAATAAGACACAAAAGGATGAATACTGTTTGATTCTGTTTATATGCGGTATCCAAAGTAGAAAGCAGCAAGTAGAACAGTGTTTGCCAGGGGCTGGGGGGAGGGGAGGCGGAGAGTAGCTCTTCAATGGGTGCAGTTTCAGTCACACAAGATGAGAAAGTTCTAGAGATCTGATGTACAGCAATGTTCATAAAGTTAACAATACTTAAAAATTCGCCTGACCAGGTGGTGGCGCAGTGGATAGAGCATCGGACTGGGATGCAGAGGACCCAGGTTCGAGACCCCGAGGTCGCCAGCTTGAGCGCAGGCTCATCTGGTTTGAGTAAAAGCTCACCAGCTTGGACCCAAGGTCGCTGGCTCGAGCAAGGGGTTACTCGGTCTGCTGAAGGCCCGCAGTCAAGGCACATATGAGAAAGCAATCAATGAACAACTAAGGTGTTGCAACAAAAAACTGATGATTGATGCTCATCTCTCTCCATTCCTGTCTGTCTGTCCCTATCTATCCCTCTCTCTGTCTCTGAAAAAATAAATAAATAAAAATAAAGTTATAAAAAAATTCATTGAAAAGGTAGAGTTCGTGTTAAAAAACTTTTTTTAACCACATTAAATAAAAATGTGGCTTTGGAGGACGGCTACAGCTGACAGAATGCCTCCTGTGTGGCGCTGGTGGCTCACATGCTGGACCTTACACAAGCCTGACCTCATGCAGGCATCGTCCCGTCCCCATTGTGGTAGCCAAGAAGTGAAGCAGTTAGACTTCGCCCAAAGATGCACAGATCCTAAGCGAGAGAACCGGAATTTGTCCTCAGGTTGTTCAACTGCAAAGCCTATACTTTCCTGCCCGCTACCTTTATGACTAACGCCCCACGGGGTAGCTTTCTTATGCCCTCTGTTCTGTAAGTGACCCAAGTGCAGTGGCGGGGCTTGCTCCACCTGGCTCACCACCACCATGGCCCAACAATGCGCACCGTAAGTGTTCTTTAGGTCAGTGTTTTTCAACCACCAATCTGCCAAAAATTTTGTGCTGGTTCCTGAAAGACTTAACCATCTGCTATTGTATGAAGATTATAGACCCAACGATCTTAGTCAAATTTGCTTATGCTCAAGGTGATTTCAGCCTTAGCGGTCCCTGAAATAATTCTCCTATTGTCACCAGCTCCCAATTGTAAAAAGGTCGAAAACCACTGCTTTAGGTAATGAATGCATTCGCTTCTTATTCTTGTTGACAAAAGCCAAAATTCCACTAAAAACTGTTATTACTGGGTCAAACTTCTTCCAGTGTATTTAATTAAAATTGTTAGCTAAGAGAGCGAGCCAGTTCACCCAGAATATTCTACTGCTGTGTTGGTTCTGCAATTCAAGTGTAACCATATCTATATTCTGCTCTCTGTCCAATCATACCAAACACTGGTGCAAGACTGAAAAAGGAGTCATCACCTCAAATAAGGCTTCAAGGGTCCTCAGTAGTCCTCCTCCAAGAACTGACATTTCCCTAGGCCAGAAATGGAACAAAAAAGCTCACATCTGTCAGTCTGTGAATCTCCAATTCCTACATCAGTTTTGCTACTACTAATCAACTAGGACTGGATGTACACCCTTCAGCCTTGGAGTCTCTGTTATCTATGAGGTAAGACCTGGATGTCTGGACTCCCTGTTATCCTGCTAAGAGGGTTCCCTTGGTCAACTGGCCACCTGTCTCTTGTCACTTGCCCAAGGTATTACAGACCTCTCCCCAGTTACCCCTGGTCATAGTCCTGGTCTCAAGTAGCAGCACTATCAGCCCCCAAAGGGCAGTGGGTTCATCCAGCACAGGCTTATTGAGTGTCTACTGTGTGTCAGGTCACGATCCACATGCTGATGAATAGAGCAGTGAACCAAATTTACAAAAATCCCCGCTCTCCTTGAGCTGACACTCCTATGGGAACAGACATTAAACGAACATGTAAAATATGGAGTATGTCGGTGTTAAGCTTAATCCGGAGGGACCCCAAACATTGAAGACACGAACAAAGTCCCACGCCTACCTGTCAGGCCAGTGTACCTGTCATGATATGGGAACTAACATTCATCAATCAGTCCCAAAGATCCACCTAGGCCTTCAACTACCCAGCCAGTGTCCCCAACCTTTTTTGGGCCACGGACCGGCCTTTAGGGTGGGACGGATAAATGTATCACATGACTGAGACAAATGTCAAGAGTGAATCTTAGACGGATGTAACAGAGGGAATCTGGTCATTTTTTAAAATTAAAACATCATTCAGACTTAAACATAAATAAAACGGAAATAATGTAAGTTATTTATTCTTTCTCTGCAGACCGGTACCAAATGGCCCACAGACAGGTACCGGTCCATGGCCCGGGAATTGGGGACCACTGTACCCAGCGACCACACTGAGACAGCCCGCAGGATGATCTGGTTTTCAGAGCTGAAGGGATCTCAGAGGTCACTGGAGTGGGTGGTTTGTGAGTGAGCGCCTGGGGCGTTCGTTAGGAACAGGGGTCTCGGAGAGCCTAGGGCCGTGGGTGCACGGGCTCACATGGAAACACCACGCACGGTTACAGCTGGGAGGTGGCACAGCTATGCGGCTGACAGTCACCAGCTGGTTCTGAATTACAATGTTGAATATCTACGTCTCTATTAACAAATGAGAACAAAAATGAATTCTTTACTAAGTCATTTGCTAGCATTGACTGCTACGGGGTCCATGGTGGGGGCAGGAAGGAAAAAAGTAAATGTTTCTAGTGTGGGCTGGAGCCCTCCGAGCCCAGCGCCAAGCGGCTCCTCTCAGTTTGACTCTCCGAGTTTATCCCCACGTATCTGTGTGCTACCTTTTAACCCTGAGAGGAGTGAGTTTTCTTCATGCTTGTTGACTTCCAGGAGTGAGTTTATTTTTCAAAAAATGAAATTAGTTACAGTGTTATTAACTTAAAATCATGTTTGTTTGGTAACCAATTTATGGAAACAAGAACATACATTTGCATTTTTTAATGTAGCCGTCGTACATATATGATCGTCCTCTGGATGGTCAGAAGGCACCAGGACGTACATGAACGTTCGTACTACTCAAAAGGTTCATTTCCTTTGGCCAACTGGCCGCCTGTCTCCTCTGTCACTTGCCCAAGGTATTACAGACCTCTCCCCAGTTACCCCTGGTCATCGTCCTGGTCTCAAGTAGCAGCACTATCAGCCCCCAAAGGGCAGTGGGTTCATCCAGCACAGGCTTATTGAGTGTCCACTGTGTGTCAGGTCGCGATCCACGTGCTGATGAATAGAGCAGTGAACCAAACTAACAAAAATCCCCGCTATCCTCGAGCTGACACTCCCGTGGGAACAGACAATAAACGAACATGTAAAATATGGAGTATGTCGGATGGTGATGAGTACTGTGGGTCAAAGCAAAGCAGGTAAGAGGTTAAAGATGGTGTGTGTGTGTGTGAGTGTGTGTGTGTGTGAGTGTGTGTGTGTGAGAGAGAGAGTGTGTGTGTGTGTGTGTGTGAGAGTGTGTGTGTGTGTGTGTGTGTGTGTGTGTGAGTGTGTGTGTGTGTTAAAATAGGGTATTTGGGAAAGACCACACTGATAAAGTGACATCTGAGCAGAGGCCTTAAGGAGCGAGGTGAACCTTCTGGGGAGAGCGCAGTAGGGCTTCAGAGCAGAGCAGGTGCCCTCAGGCCGGGGCGTTCTGGGCATGTGCATGAACAGCAAGAGGGCCAGTGTGGCTTCAAGAGAGGGGCTGAGGGGACAGGGGGAGAAGAGGAGGTCCGTGGTGAAGGGCGAGGTCAGGTAGGGCTTGCAGGCCACAGGAAGGACTCGGCTTTTCCTCTGACTGAGATAGGAAAGTTGTTGGCTTGTGACAAACTAAATAAGGCTATTTATGGCCAAAGTCAGGTGCTGTGGAGCCACCTCG
This sequence comes from Saccopteryx leptura, assembly GCF_036850995.1. Classification (NCBI taxonomy): domain Eukaryota; kingdom Metazoa; phylum Chordata; class Mammalia; order Chiroptera; family Emballonuridae; genus Saccopteryx; species Saccopteryx leptura. The sequence goes on from NC_089512.1 coordinate 14,761,446, forward strand.
CCTGAGGTACACTCCTGGCTTTGGAGAACTCTCACCCGTGCAAGGAAGGGACCCCACCGGTGATGTATGTCCCCCACCCGCCTCCCGTCCTGTCACCCCCTCTGCTGGACTCCGTACATCCCTCCCCCAGCGTTCCCCACCCTTACCTGTCTGCCAGGACCTGCTCTGTTCCCAGGACCAGACATACACTTTGCAGGACCCAGGGCAAAATGAAAATGGTGGGCCCCTTGTTCAAAGAGTAAGAATCTCAAGACAAAGACGGCAGAGCACTGAGCCAGGTGCGGGGTTGGGGGAGGCCAGGAAGAGGGACCCCTCCGGGTAGCCCAGCCCATTCCCGATACTACTGGGGAAGAGAGATGACGGCAGGTGAGGTGAATGCAGGCCCCGCCCCTCCGACACAGCCCTGGCTGGAGGTGTAGGGTAACGGCAGCCTTTGCTACCTTCTACAAAGAGCTGAGTGTGTCTGGGGCGGAGGGAAAGGCAAGCCCAGGAGCCAGTGCTGGGAGGGCAGCCTTTCAGAGAGCAAGGAGAGCTTGCAGGAGGGGGAAACCCGACACTGAAAGAGAGGGCTGATCAGAATGTTTCCTGAGTGTGTCCTCTGCGCCGGGCACTGAGGGAAGAGACCGCGATGGAGGCTACAGGCACACTGCGGGGGCTGGTCAAGGCTTCCGTAGGGCAGGGCCGTCTCCCAGGGGAGAGGGGCTGCAGCTGAGCCGGAAGGAAGGACAGAGGGCCGAGGGAGGGATATTTACATGAGAAAATGGAAAGTTACAGAGGCAAGCTAGCAGCCAGTGTGTCTGAGGGGCAAGGAGAAGGAGGAGGCCAATGTTGGGTGGTGGCAGAGGATAGATGTCCCATTCGGTGAGACCCGAGCTGGGGGGAGGTTTTAGCCTGAAGGCACTATGAGAGGGGTGTCAGTGAATGCTCTGAGGAGGGACAAAGACAGGACAAGAGCGAGAGCGTGCTCCCGGAAGGCTTGACATGCGTGAAGGACAGAAGGCAAGCTCAGATCCTCATCTATGCAGGAGTCACGCTGGTCTGAGGGCAGGGGGGCGGGAGCCTACCAAACTGAGCTGGGCAGAACCTTCCTACCCTCGGCAGTGGGTCTGCACAGAAGGACAGACTTGAGAGAAGGTCTCGACGCACATTTCCGAGCAAACAACAACAAACAAGAGAACTGTACATCCCTGAGACATAGTTCTCTGGCAGCGTGCCTCAAGCCACGTGCATCCCGCAGAACTCCTAATTTTAGAAAGCAGACTGGAACTTGTCTCACCAAAATAAACCTGGCCCCAAATATTTACTTTTATCATTATTTTGCAGTTGTGGAGGCAGGAAGATCAACATGAGCCACAGGCCGTTTTCCACGTTGCCCCCCAGGATAATGCCTCGGGGTGCCACTGGTGTGCCTCGCTGGAAACGCTGGCAGTGACAATAGAAAGGGGGAGGGTCCCTAAGTAAAAGTAAACACGGGCAGCACGGGGTCATTCAGCACTGCTGCTCAGTCTCTCACATGTCAACTCTGGACTTCAGAACCCTGCGAATTCCTTTTCCACATGCGTAAACAAGCCTTCCAGTGGTGGGACGGCAACCACAAGGGACAAAAGAGCAAACGGCAGGCCTGGGGACATTTATTTTCATCGTATAAACAGGACACACAGTACTCCTCTCTTTAACCTTCGACTGAACTATAATGAACTCTGGATCCTTACCTCCAAAACTTCCAAAGAAAAACCTCACCTTGGCCTAGTGTGAACGCTATTCCTGGCAAAAGGCCTCCTGCCCCTGGTCTCAGTGTTCAAACATAGAAACTCGTCCCTGTTTGAACAAGAGAAGGGTAAGATACAAGAGTTCAGGCTTACCACGTTCTGATTAAAACAGGCATCAGCTCTGATGCCTACAGACAGGTGTTTTCAGGTTAATTCTGAAAATTCAGTAAAACATATGTTTGTATTGTTTCCTTTCTGCTATTACTGTAGTTTTCTGGGAGCCCAAATGAGTGACTCAATACTATTTGGATTTTGTATTGGTTTGTAAATGTGGGGTTTCATTAAAAAAAATAGAGAAAAGCAAGGAAACCTTTGAGGCTTCTTTGTACTAATCAGCTAACAAATTAATAATTCCGATAGAAATATGCACATTAAAATGTCACTGTCAACAGCCTATAGTTGTTAACTGTACAATTTGAATTCCTGTAACAGTATGACTTTATAAGGAATGTTTTTTTAGTTATTTGTTCCTCTATGGAATTTTCTAGGATATACAACCTTTATAAAACGGAAAAATATTAACAAAGAAACTTCGCTAGATAAAAATGCATAAAACACACATTTCAAAATAAATACCACACTTTGGGGACTGAACATGGAATAAGAAATACCATGTGATCCTTCCCACACAGAGTTCCACTCTGCCAAGCTCAGATATTTTAAGAACACACTTGAACTATCAGTTGGGGTGGCAGTCCTGTTGGTCTTCACTGCATTTTCAGGGTTCCCCCCCAAAAGACCCCAGGGCTCCCTTCTCCAACTGACTACTCCGATGTCACCCCCAGAACACCGGAAACGTGGACACCAGCTCCAGCTTTTCCTCCGGCATCGCCCACGGTCCATCAACGATCAGGCCCTGCTCTCCTCCCCATCTGCTCAGCCGTCATCTGGGCCACGCCCCCGCCGCCCGCCCGCCCTGGCGCCTGCGCAAGTCTGACTGCTGACAGGTCTCTGCTCACCCACTCTTTCAGTGATCTTTTCTCCAATGCAGGTGTGGCTGGGCCCCTGTCCTGCTTCCAGCCCCTCGGTAGCCCTACTTGGCTTGGACTGGGTTGCTGTAATGTTACACAAGATCAGGTAACACAGGGAAGTAAAGGATGCTTGGTGGACTCACCCTTTACTGTCCACCATGGAAGCACTGACCTGGCTTGTCCAATGCCAGCCTGTGGGCTCTGAGCCTGGGCTGGGCTGCAACCCCGAAACCACGAGCCCTTACACGACAACACACACTTCAGTGCTTCGGGCCGGGAGGTGGCAAGGCCCTGGCTGGTGAGTGGGCCGTGTTCATAAGCCTCGCTTGCCGGTCACTTGTTTGGGACCCGGAATGCTATTTCCCGTAAGTACTGTGTGATAAAGAGTGATATGGCGCCTATGCTGGCCCATAAGATCTGACTGAACCCATAGATCAGCAGACGACCCACTTTCACTTTGGGAATCCAACCGGTCACTGCTGCCCCTGCTGCAGGTTCAGGACGCTTGCTCCCAGACCACTCGGGCTCAGCCTGGGGACAGATCCTGGCCTTCCTGCTCCACAGCGCTGCACATGTGAGGACAGCATTTAAGAATTAAACTCAGAGTTACCTCCTGGGGCTGCCGGCTGTGGCTGCCTTCGGGCTCCTCGCCATGGGTGCTCTATGCGGCCGTCCCCGGCTACCTGTCCTCCCCAAGGAGACAGCTGCATTCCCCAAGACCTGGGCAAAAGTTTGCAAGCACATCTGAACTCGGCAGAGACAAGGCCCAACACAACAGGGCACAAGGGGGAGAAACAGGATGTCTCAGCATGGCCAGGAGTTGTAATGACCACTCTCTGACAGGGCGTTTGTCCCCTCACCACAGAGATGAGGCCTCATAACAGTTCTACATCAGCACACAAGTTGCATACGCTGTGTGTGTGTGTGTGTGTGTGTGTGACGGTGGTGGGAGGGGTTGGGATTGTTTTCTCACACCAAATACGTGTGACTAGGCACTGAGAGATTAAAAACAGTTAAATCAGGTTAAAGTGGATGTGTGATCTTAAAGTAGACACTAATCCCATACCTCCTGCAACCCAGATGGACCCTGGGGGTGGAGAGTGATGGAGACCCCATTATCCCGAGGAAGGGGAGGCCTGGCCCCTCTCCCACCTCTTCCCTGCTCACGCTTCCTCAGCTGCAGGCTCCTAGCTGCTTCCGTTCCAGCTCTCGAAACTGCAGCCTCCCACAAACTCAACTTCCCCAGGACCTGGTTTGGGATGAGAAAATACCTACTGTCATGAAATAATCCCTCCTGGAAACGGTCCTCAATGCCTACTGCCCAGTTTCCACTTTCCACTTCACTTTGAAAATAAAGATGGAGGCGAAAATGCACTCAGAGAATCTGTCTTTCTGTCAAGCCTAATATCATTTTGAGGCAAAATTCCAACCCTGTTTCCCCAGAGAAGGGAAAAAGCTTTACATTCTATCTTAAGGATACAGTTGCATATGTCCAGTGGGGAGGGGACCTATCTTGGCATGGCCACCAGAAAACAAGGGACCCTCCGCTCATGAGACCCTTCAGGGCACCTTCCCGAGATCAGAGTCCATGGTCAAGTGCCTTCTACGGGAAAGTCTACTTTTCAAACTTTAAAATATAATGGGTATCCATTTTTAAAAAGTTATACAAGGACACCTAATATAAAACACTAACAGCTGAGCGGAGCTGCTGTGTGTGTGAGGGAGGGGGTTGGGTGGGGGCGGAGGGATGGAGCACAGGCAGAGCTGATTCTGATCCACTCAGCCCGAGAGATCTTAGAGTCATTTGAAAACCACTGATGTCACACCTAGTTTATTTCTTATATTCTGTCTCATCTTTTTAGTAGTAAATATTCCCACTGACACACATCCTATTACATAAAAGGTCTTCCTGCTCTTTCCACAATGTCCCTTAATCTTCTCCTCTCATCCATCAATAGGGACTGTTTCTCCTTCTAGAGTGGGGAGCTCCTTAGGGGCAGAAAACAGTGTTTTCTTCAAGATTCTGACCAAGCTAACTGCAGAGGGTCCAGATCCCATGTAGCTCTTCACGTGTGTTGGGTGAATGATTCCAACTGTTTCCCAGCTCCAGGTGCTGTACTTTATTTCGGACCCTGTCCATCTGACGCAGAAAGACCAAGAACAACTTAAAGAATGAAATCTCTTAGCGTCGCTGTAAAGCAATGCAAGTTTTGGTCTATCCAGTTTGCGATCGTTATTAAATCAAGAGAGCACGTGGGACGACTGTTCAGAGAACTGACTGACATGAAAACAACGTGCTTGGAAGGACCGCATGAAATTACAGTCCTCTAGTAGAAGTGCGGGCCCCGACGACACTCCTAGGGAGAGGTGGACACTCCTAGGGAGAGGTGGACCCTCAGAGGCTGGAGGGCTCCAAGAAATACAGTCAATGCAAGAAGGTTTGGGAAATATTCCACACGTGTCCCTGAAGGTAGTGAGCCAACCTGGGTGCACAGGCATGAAGCTAAGAAGAGACCAAGCCCATGGCACAGGGGGCCTCAAGGACCCTGGCTAGCCTCAGCAGACACAGGCACTTCTTTTTTTAAAAAAGATTTTACTTATTCATTTTTAGAGAGGAGAGAGAGAGAGAAAGGGAGTGAGGAGCAGGGAGCATCAACTCCCATATGTGCCTGGACCAGGCAAGCCCAGGGTTTCGAACCAGCAACCCCAGTATTCCAGGTTGACGCTCTATCCACTGCGCCGCCACAGGGACTTCTAAACCTGACAAAGGCCTCGGCTGGATCAGGCGAGCAATGGGGGCAAGCCGGACGGGGATGGGAGGGGCTCTAACAAATTAGACTTTGAGGAAGGTTCTGGTGCCAGGCAGATTCTTGAGTTTCTTAGTAAAGGTGCAGAGAAACTTTGTGACCTGCACAAAGTCAGGGTTGGTTAGAGGCAGAGAGAGACTGTAACTTAGCCTTCCAAGGCCCTGAGCTCTGTTGTTTCATTCAACGAAACAAGTATGCCTACAACTGTCCCTCTGGAGCGCCCTCCTGCACGCTTCCAGCTTCCTCCCTGCCTCTGCCTGTTTCCGCTCCCCGTCTCTCCTCACCAGCTGCTCCCCCCTCTTGCCCCTGTCTTACCTTTCCAGGTCCGATTCCATGAAGCTTTCTGAAATTCTTCCCTAAAAACTCCACCCCGCACTTCTCTTCCCGAATGCCTACTATGCCTTTGGGTGCCTGGCTCAGCCAGACCTTTTCTCAGACTTCTGCTGTTAAACACAGCAGCACAAGCACTGAAGTGTATACTTTGCTCATTCACATCTTACTCGACACCATGTCCCCACTGCATGGCCATTCAAATCAAGGTTGGAAAAACGAAAGGATCAGGTTCTCCCCACAGTTTTTCTCTGGCTGAGCCCAAGAGCTGCCTGACGTTCCCTTTAAACCCCTTTGAAAGTTCTAGTAAAAACTTGGTATCTGAGTAACATGGTGTACTAAATAGAAACGTTTACGAGGAAAACTAGATCTAGTCCACTGTGGTCTGGCATTCGTTGTAAAGCGACATCTTTAACTAGATGACATCAACCTAATAAGGTCTAAATTTATGCATCTATATTGGGATATAATTTGGGACAATTTATCAGCAGATAATTTTCTAAATAATTACTGCGACAATGTCTAACGCTTCAGGGCAAAGGATGCGCCATAAATATTAAACAGGATACACAAATGCTTTCTTACATTTCGTTTGTATATAAACCGGAGTGGAAGATTCACTTTAAATGAGTAACATTATTCATGCTCTGCTCATCTCTATCTTAAAAGCTACAATCGTGTGTAAGTGTGGACGTGAATCTTCTCGGCCTCTGGACTGTGAGCTCCCAAGGAAAGGGCCCGAGTCCCTGCTCTGTCCCTCTTACATGGGTCCCCCTCTGGACTGGGCCCCTGCCCTCATCCAGGCATAGGTCCTTGGTGCTCAGTAAGTGTCTACTGAACAAAGGAATGTGTGCACCACCCAGTCAAATAAACGTCCGTCTTTTCACCCACAAAGCCATGGCCATCATGGGGTCACTGGGAGCCTCTTCACACTAGAAAGAGGGGATGCAGTTGGACAAGAACTACGGCACCTCAGTGGGGCAGGAAGGAGCGGGCAACTCGGATATGCCTACGCTTCGCCTGCGCCTGTGGTACCCGGAATGGGGATGCCTCCTCCCGGGCCTCCGTCTCTCACTCCGACCTTATCCAGCACCACCCGTCCTCCCGCCTGCCTGTCGGGAGAGTTGGGCAGAATGGACAAGGCGGTTCACGGGCAAGTACAATACTTCGTACACTCTACAGCCCTGTATTAGTGTCCTTGGGCTGCCACAGCAAAATACCACGAGCTGGGTGGCTTAGCACAACAGAAATTGTCTTGTAGCTCTGAGGGCTAGAAGTCTGAAATCAAGGCGTTGGCAGGGCGATGTACCCTCTGAAACCTGGAGGGAGACTCTTTCGCCTCTTTTATCTTCTGTTGTTTGCTGCCATCCTTGGCGTTCCTTGGTTTGTAGACGCATCGCTCCAGTCTCGGCCTCCATCATCACACGGCCATTTCCCTCTGCGCGCCTCTACCTACCTCTGCGCGCCCCTCTACCTACCTCTGCGCGCGCCTCTACCTACCTCTGCGCGCGCCTCTACCTACCTCTGCGCGCCTCTACCTACCTCTGCGCGCGCCTCTACCTACCTCTGCGCGCGCCTCTACCTACCTCTGCGCGCGCCTCTACCTACCTCTGCGCGCCTCTACCTACCTCTGCGCGCGCCTCTACCTACCTCTGCGCGCCTCTCTACCTCTGCGCGCCTCTACCCACCTCTGCGCGCGCCTCTACCTACCTCTGCGCGCGCCTCTACCTACCTCTGCGCGCGCCTCTACCTACCTCTGCGCGCGCCTCTACCTACCTCTGCGCGCCTCTCTACCTCTGCGCGCGCCTCTACCTACCTCTGCGCGCGCCTCTACCTACCTCTGCGCGCGCCTCTACCTACCTCTGCGCGCCTCTCTACCTCTGCGCGCCTCTACCCACCTCTGCGCGCGCCTCTACCTACCTCTGCGCGCGCCTCTACCTACCTCTGCGCGCGCCTCTACCTACCTCTGCGCGCCTCTCTACCTCTGCGCGCGCCTCTACCTCTGCGCGCCTCTCTACCTCTGCGCGCCTATCTTCTCCTCTTCTCACAAGGACAGAAGTCACATTAGGTTCAGGGCCCACTCTTCTCCAGTATGACGATATCTTAACTAATAACATCTGCAATTACCCTATTTTCAAATAAGGTCCCATTCTGAGGTACTGGGCATTAGGACTTCAACATATCTTTTTGCAGGAAAACAATTTAATCCGTAATAAGTGTCATGTGAAAGAAAGCACCACATTAAAAACCAGTGAAATAATGATAGACTAAGCGCTTCAGACCATCCCTTCTGCTGAGAACCATGAGAAAAGGTAGAGAAGTATTTCCAAACTTCTGCTTGAAGTTACAGAGAATTAGCAGGTAATGAAGAACAACCAAGCCAAGGTTTAGAAGAAGAGAGGAAAGAATCTAGAGAGGCGAGCCTGGCATTTGGGGGCACCTCTCCTCGAAGAAGGCCTGCCACCTCTGGAAGAACTGGCTAAGAGGCTCCGCAGCATTCTGGATAGCTTGTAGAGCTAGAGAAACTAAAGTGGGGGTCCCCTCAGGTGTCGACCCTGAATGCCGAGGCTGCTGGTTTAAAACCGCAAGGTCATTATGGCTCTAAAGCATGGGCTTCTCAGTGTGGGGTCTCTGGCTTGAATGGGGGAATCATCCACACGACCCCAGAGCTTGTTGGCTTGAGCCCAAAGGTCGCTGGCTTGAACAAGGGGACACCGCACGGCCGCACTCAAGGCACGCACACCAAGCTCAAGGGACAACAAAAGTGAAAGTGACTATGGGTTGATACTTCTCACTTTCTCTCTCTTCCCTCTCTCAGAAGCAGTCAAGGCACAACTAAAGTGAAAGCAACTATGAGTTGATGCTTCTCACCCTCTCTCTCAAAACAAACAAACAAACAAACAAACAAACAAATAAAGTGGGGGCCCCATTCCTAAAGTAAGAGTAAAGGTGACCACAGGCAGACTGGTTCTCGGAGGTCCAGACACCCTCTCGATCCCCTGGAACCAGAGGACAGTGATAACAGACCGCCGGTGCTCCAGGGCCTCCCAGAAGCAAATACACATTCTCCCTAAAGGACGATAACACCATCCCCAGCCTTGAGTTACTTCTGTACCTCTTCATCTATGAGGTCTTACATTCAATCAAAAATAACCAGGTATATGAAGCTATAAGAAGATAGGACTGGATTCCAAGTAAAACAACAGGCAATAGAAACAGACTCACATGGGCTAAAAATAAAGGTGTTACCAGACACAGAATTAAAAAAAGACTACGCTTAATTTGTTCAAGAGTTAAAAAGAGTGAAAAGTTTCTCAGAATACTAGATACAGAACAAAAAAGAATACACAGACATCCTGAAAATAACTGAAATGAAGAATAGGTGGGTTTAACAACAGCTGAAATACAGCTTGAAGAGAAAATTAGTCAACCTTAATAATAGGTCCAAAGAAAATATCTAGCTTGAAAATCAGGCAGACAAAAGGATAGGAAATAAAAACGAGAGAGTAAGAGATATAGGGGATGAGGAAAACAAAAAACAAGCCCAATCAAAAAACTAATAAATATAAAATTAGAGTCACTGGAGAGAAGGGAATGAATTTGGCAGAAGAAATAGCCAAGAATTTTTTAAAACTGAAGAAAGACATCAAACACAGACCCAAGATCTTAAATGGATGAAATCTGCACAGGATAAACAACAGGAAAACTGTATCTAGGTACATAGACTCTACTGTGCACCAAAGACAAAGTGAAAATCTTAAAAGCAGCCAGAGGGAAAAAAAGACAGATTATTATTATCAAAGGAGTAACAATAAAGCTGACAGTTAATTTCTTAATGAAAATACTGGAAGCCAAAAGACACTGGAATGTTGTCAAAGTACTGAAAGAAAACATCCAAATATTTAAAAAACAAAATACAACAATTTTAAACAAACTCTTAAGGAAGAAATAACACCAATCTACACAAGCTCTTCCAGAGAACATAGAACATGTTATTTCCCAATTCATTTTATAAGACTAGCCAAACCATGGCAAAGACACATCAAACAAATTATAGGCAATCCTTGTCATGAACAAAATATTCAGAAAGTGAATCCAGTAATATATAAAAGTGATAATAGAAGACATCTCAAGCTAATGGGCTTTAATGCAGGATTGCGGCCCATCACATTTACAGAATAAAGGGGGGAAATGAATAGATTCAGAAAATGACTTGATGAAAGTCAACATCCTTTTACAATAAAAACGCCTAGCCTCGCAATCTAGGATTAGAGAGGGACTTCCCGAATTAGATAAGTAGTATTTACAAATACCTATTGCACTCATCACACTTGATGATGAAATGTTGATAGCTTCCTGCTGAGATCAAGGACAAGACAAGGATGCCTGAATCACCACCTCTATTAAACATCATATTGGGGAAAAGAGGAATGAGAAAGAAGGGAGGCCCTGGCTGGGTGGCTCGGCTGGAGTGTCATTCAGATACACCAGAGTTGAGGGTTCAATCCCCGGTCAGGGCATATACGGGAAGTGCATAAATATGTGGAAGTGCACGACAAATTGATCTTTCTTTCTCTTTCTCTCTGTCTCTCTCTCCCTTCCTCTCTCTGAAATATATTAAAATAAATATTATATTAAAAAAATAGAAAGGGAAAAATCTCATTCACAGATATTCTGATTGTGTGCATAGAAAATCCAAAAGAATCCTCAGATAAATTTCTAGAACCTATAATTAGTTGGAAAATAAAAGGTCAGTCTGGAAATATCTCTTGTATTTTTTTTTAAATTTTTTTTAAATTTATTTATTCATTTTTAGAGAGGAGAGGGAGAGAGAGAGAGAGAGAGAGGAGAGACAGAGAGAGAGAAGGGGGGAGGAGCTGGAAGCATCAACTCCCATATGTGCCTTGACCAGGCAAGCCTAGGGTTTCGAACCGGCGACCTCAGCATTTCCAGGTCGATGCTTTATCCACTGCGCCACCACAGGTCAGGCACTTGTATTTTTAAACACTAAGAAAAACATTTAGGCCTGACCAGGCGGTGGTGCAGTGGATAGAGCATTGGACTGGGATGCGGAGGACCCAGGTTCGAGACACCGAGGTCACCAGCTTGAGCGCAGACTCATCTGGCTTGAGCAAAGCTCACCAGCTTGGACCCAAGGTCGCTGGCTCGAGCAAGGGGTTACTCAGTCTGCTGAAGGCCCACGGTCAGGCACATATGAGAAATCAATCAATGAACAACTAAGGTGTCACAACAAAAAACTAATGATTAATGCTTTTCATCTCTCCCTAGTCCTGTCTGTCTGTCTGTCTGTCCCTATCTATCCCTCTCTCTGACTCTCTGTCTCTGTAAAAAAACAAAACAAAACAAAAAACACCAAAACATTTAGAAAAAGAAAAAAAAATTAAGTTGTAATTTACACTAACATCCAAATATAAACTATCTTAATAATAAGTTAAAAGATAGCAAAACTTGTATGCAGAAAATTCCAAAATTTTATTTGGAGAAAATTTACAAATCCATAAAAAATGGAGGGACATACCATATTCGTGGTTTTGAAGATTCAACATTGTAAAGATGTCAGTTCTCCCCAAACTGGTCTACAGAGTCCACGCAATCACAATAAAAATGATAGCAGTTTTTGTTTGTTCATTTTTTGGAAACTGGTAAGATGACTCTAAGATTTACACGGAACAGCAAAGGGCCAATGATAGACTTGTTCCACTGAATAATGAAACTCATAGCAACAGTGAGAAAGAAAGTGTAATTTTAGAGAAATAGACCAGTGTAATAGAACAGAAAGCCTGGAAACAGTCTCAAGGCATATCTGTGTTCACACAGAAAGACAGTGTCGTCAGATCCTGGAGCTGTGCTCTGTGTAATCCTGGGCAAGGCTTTTCCCCCTTTTGGACTTTAGTTTCTTCATCTATAACATCTGTAGTTTGAACTAGCTCACAAAATTCTCATTTGAAATAAAAAATAAACATTAATAGTCATTTCCAGTTTGTAGGGTCCCCCCAATTCTCACTTACACTTTAAAGCAAGACAACCTTCCAGGAAACCACTCCTCCTCTGCTTTTGGGGGGAGAGGGGAAAGGGAAAAGTAGGGATTTATGCCCAATGTCCTGCTGCCTACAGACGTTAATCTAAAATATTCCAGATTCTGAGTATAAAGGGTATAAACTGCTGAGTCTTGCAATGTTCACTCATTTAGGAGGCATACATGGTAGTGAGCGGATGAATCAGGTAGGCCTTGGTTCTTTTTTTATTCATTCATTCATTTAAAATAAGTGAGAGGTAGAGAGGCAGAGAGACAGACTCCCACATGCACCCAGACTGGGATCCACCCAGCAAGCCTCCTACCAGGCAATGACTCTGCCCACCTGGAGCCACCACTCTGTTGCTCGACAACCAAGCAATTTTAGCACCTGAGGCAAGGCCATGGAGCCATACTCAGCAACCAGGGCCAGTGTGTCGAGGCATTCAAGCCATGGCTGTGGGAGGAGAAGAGAGAAAGAGAGAGAGAGAGAGAGAGAGAGAAGAGAGAAAGGGGAGGGAGAGGGGTGGAGAAACAGATGGTTGCTTCTCTTGTGTGCCCTAACTGGGAATTGAATCTGGGATACCCACACTCTGGGCCAACGCTCTACCATTGAGCCAACCAGCCACAGCCAGACCTTGGTTCTATATACTATTTTTAATTTACAAATCTATCAAGTTTCTTTTTTTTGTTTGTTTTTTAGAGTGAGACAGAGATAGGGACAGACAGACAGGAAAAGAGAGATAGAGAAGTATCAACTCATAGTTGTGACACCTTAGTTGCTCATTGATTGCTTTTTCATATGTGCCTTGACCAGCCAGTGACCTTGGGCTTCAAGCCAGCAACCATGGGGTCATGTCTATGATCACATGCTCAAGCCAGTGACCCTGCACTCAAGCTGATAAGCCTGTGCTCAAGCTGGCAACCTCGGGGTTGAACCTAGGTCCTCAGTGTCCAGGTTGACACTCTCTACACTGTGCCACTACCTGGTCAGGCAGTTTAGCAAGGTTCTAATCAAACTATTTATGCTCTCTGAGCTGCTGTTATATCCTTATCTGTGAAAGGACAGTTATTGTTAAGATTAAATTGACTAATGCTTGTAAAGTACTTAGAACAGTGTCTAATTCATAGTAAGCACTTAAAAAGTGAAAGCCATTATCGGAAATATATTTGGGCTGGGTGTTGGGGCTGTTTAGTAATGATGAAGACAGGATAACGGAAATAACAAACCAGACTTGTAAGGATTTATCACATAGTGCCTCATGTGTGGTTAATGTTTAATAAATATTGTGGAATGGGGAAGTTACTAATTTACCAGGCTCTCTCACAAATCCTGTAGTTAATGTCCCCTTGTTTATAGTGTCAGGCTTGCTTTGAAATGATAATTGAATTCCTAATACAGTACATTTCTGCTTTCCATTAAAGACTGGGCTCATTCCCAAGACCCCAACTCCAAATACACACATGCGTGTGCGCAAACACACATACCCACCCTTCGCTAACATCTTTTCCATTCTTCTCGTCCTGAACAATAATATAAGGGGCCCTCTCCCTCATGTGGTCAACTTGCGCTTTAGTGAGGGTCTACCTTACCCAGAGAGTTCTAACACAAAACAGCCTATAAAGGAAATAGCTCAAAGCCAACAAGAAGCTGGTTACGCCCTGGCCGGTTGGCTCAGCGGTAGAGCGTCGGCCTGGCGTGCAGGAGTCCTGGGTTCGATTCCCGGCCAGGGCACACAGGAGAGGCGCCCATCTGCTTCTCCACCCCTCCCCCTCTCCTTCCTCTCTGTCTCTCTCTTCCCCTCCCGCAGCCGAGGCTCCATTGGAGCAAAGATGGCCCGGGCGCTGAGGATGGCTCTATGGCCTCTGCCTCAGGCACTAGAATGGCTCTGGATGTGACAGAGCGACGCCCCAGATGGGCAGAGCGTCGCCCCCTGGTGGGCATGCCGGGTGGATCCCGGTCGGGCGCATGCGGGAGTCTGTCTGCCTGCCTCCCTGTTTCCAGCTTTGGAAAAATGAAAAAAAAAAAAAAGAAGAAGCTGGTTACTTTGTACAAAGCCCTATTTTAGAGCTTATACTTTAGGCCTGACAACATTTGCCAGGACGGGAGGAGTGGCCAGGGCTGACGGTAGGAAGGAGCTGCCTTTCCCTACTGGGACAGTCATATGACATTTGGACCCTACCAAGGGGGAGCAGTGTGTTAAGTCTCCTGACTCCTAAGACACCATAAACCAAGGTGCTTTTAATTTTTAAAAAAACTTACTGACTTTAGAGAGAGAGGAAGGGAGACAAAGAAAGAAACATTAACCTGCTGTTCCACTTCTCCATGCATTCATTGGTTGATTCCTCTAAGTGCCCTGACGGGGGAATCAAACCCACAACCTTTGGTGCATCGATCACAACTGCACTACAAACAACTGAGCTATCTGGCCAGGGCTAGAAACCAAAATGCTTTTAAAGTCACAGATGAACATGCTAAACTGCAACTAACTGAAGAGGTTCTCCTTTGATAGTTTTTGACTTGTCAGCATAACAGAATGCTGCTCTTCCCTCTCCCTGCAGAGAGGGGGTTACACCTGCCACCCCGATGTTTGGACAGCTTCCTGACTCTTGCTGCTTATTCCTCCTCTTGCCCTTCCCAATAAGAGAATCTGAACCTGCTTCGGAAATCTGGTAAAACGTTTTAAAAAAACATTTTCCCGAACGATGTTTTCTCCCTGTTATTAGTTAAAGGCTCTTCTTGTTGGATGTTGGGTGGAACTAGAAACAGCTGATCTGCACCCCAGGTGAAGACATCATTCATTGTTCAGTCATCCTCCGCCTTCTCTGTTCTAGCTACACAGCTCCACCTCCCTCGAGGGTCTGCCCTCCCGGATCTTGCTGGCCCTTCCCTGAATTCGCTCCCAGGTCTTGCTGAGTAAAAAAAAAAAGGGAAGTCCAGACTCAGTTTACACTGCAAAGTGTTACCAAAAGTTTGTGATCTCCCTCAATTTATAAAACCCAAAGAGTACTATGCTCTGAGTTAGTATTCAGTCACCTCGGCAAAGCACACTTCTCCGCGCGGAAAAGTGAATGCAGCAGCGCTGCGGCCGCATCTAGGGCTCACCCTTTGCTTTGATTTCCTGAATCTGGCAATAGATCAA
Source organism: Saccopteryx leptura (assembly GCF_036850995.1). NCBI lineage: Eukaryota > Metazoa > Chordata > Mammalia > Chiroptera > Emballonuridae > Saccopteryx > Saccopteryx leptura. The sequence goes on from NC_089512.1 coordinate 14,776,500, forward strand.
GCCAGTCTCCTGTGATAAAGTGTTTTGAAAGGAGCAAGGGCATTAAGTGATCTAAATTACCTACACGCTCAGTGTAATCTCCGCATCGGTCCAGCACCCTCGGGAGAGATGGGACGGCCCCATCATCAACAAAGCTCTATGTACATAAGGCAGGGCAGAGGCTGGGACTTTGCACACAGGGCAGGGGCCTCAGCCTCGGAACCACTGGAGCTTGAGAAATGCTGTAACCCACCGCTCACCTCCCCCAGATCAGGGCTCACATTCACATGTGGTGAGCTCACACCTCTCACCCTGTGGAATGGAGTAACTCAGCCTCTGTGTTTCCCTGGGACAAAGGGACATCTATTTAAGCAGCAAGCAAACTTTTTTTTTTCCATGGGAATATAGTCCTGAATTTTATAAATTAAAACCAATGGGAAAAATATTGTATTTTTACAACTAATTATAGGAATATATCTACTATAATCTTGATGCATAGTCTTCATAAATACCATCTACTTATAATGAGCTGAGCTATTTCACCAAATTACCTTTAAATTGAATTTCCAGATCTCTGACTAAAATGCAGTCCAGCCTCTGAGTTCCATAGATTCAAATGTAGTTTTTACAAGTAAAACCTTAAGACCTGCTAACTATTGTATGGTTACTAACTACTATGTGGTCTAGACTTCTCTTAATACTTGACTCACCTGACCTCACTTAATCCTCACAACAATCCTAACAGGTACTTCCTATCATTCTCCCATCTTATGGATGAGGAAACTGAAGCCCAGACAGGCTAAGTCACTTGCCCAAAGTCACAAAATAAGCAGAGGGGCACTTAGAATCCCGGCCCCTGGCTCCAGAGCTCGTCTTACTCTTCCCAGAATGCGACGAGAACGGGAATGTGTGATACACTCACGTTGTGGGAAACAAAAGTTTAATGTTTAATCGGCATACGTTTAAAATCCATCAGCATTAGTTCATGGGCCCCACGACCCTGAATTTCAAGTAATGGCGATTTGCCGCCCCTTTCTGCATCCCCTCACCGCTCTGCGGGACCTGGCGCCACGGTCCTGCTCAAGGTCACACCGTCTGTGACTGCGATCACGGGGAGTCCGTGGTGGAAAGCGCCAGACTTTTTTGCTGCAGGAGGCATTAGAGAACTGAGGTTATCCACCCAGGACTGTTGCTCTCCCTCCTGCTGCTGACTAAAAAGAACAACACCACACCAGGAAAAACAGGAAGCTGGTTACCAGATACGCCAGAACAACAACCCCACTGTTCTGAGCCACTGGCAAGAAGTACAGCCACCGCTGTGTCCCTGGGCCTCCTGCCTGGGAGGAAACAGCCAGCCCCAGGCTAGTGTCGGGCTTGCTGCAGCAGTCTTGGGTGAGCACCGCGGCTTGTTTTAACCAGCCACTCGGCCACCCTGAGCAGCCTGCTCCACCCCAGGGCCTGGAGGGCAAGGAGCGGGCAGGGGATCCATGTTTACTGGCCACCCGCTATGCTACTGTTTGTTCACCATCCAGGTCCCATACCTGGAGGGTGGGTCATAATTTCCATGGCGTAAATGAAAACAGAGAGGCTCAGAGAGCTGGACTGATTTGCTAAGTCAGAATGTCATGGGCGGGGCTTGGAACCTGGCTTTGTCTACTTTCAAAACCCTCAACTTGATGCATTTTTCATCGTGACATGCTGTAAAGTTTTTCTCCAACTTAACCCACAGAAGCCCCTTTTCCAAGCAGGAAGGTAATCAGCCGCCCCACACGGGCAGCGCCATCTTTAACAAAGTGAGCATAAAAATCACGTTAAACTTATTTGTCCAGCATGGTACAAGAACACACGACTGCTGGAAGTGTAAATTGCTACTATCCTTCTGGGAAAGCAATTTAGTAATTTATACTAAGAGTCGTAGAAGCTTTTGTACACTCCTTCCCCCAGTAATTCCATTTCCTGAGTCTATCCTAAGGGATTAATTTAAAATACGAAGAAGTTATATGCAGTGATATACTTTCTTTTCTGCATTACTTATAAGTGGGGTGTAACTGACATACAATGTGATTATGAAGACGTGATATCACTTTTGAAAAAAAAAAAAGACAATTACCCATGACATGATGAAAATAATAACGCCAAAAAAAGAAAGGAGAGTATATTAAAAATATTTTATGCAGGCTCTTCTGATAGTTGACGCGCATTTGCCTATCTCTCTGCTTTCCAACAGGCACTTTGGTTTTTTAACAAGGGAGAAGCAAAGCACACTTGGGATCCTCTCGCCTGTTGTGAGGGCCACTGGGCCACCTGGCAGGCACTGCCAGGTGGGGAGTTTCCAGGAGGCAGCCTGCAGGGCGGCTCACAGCATCCCTTCTTTCATGTGCTTTCTGGGCGGCTCTTGTGCTGTTGTTTGTGTTCTGACCCTATGGAGGTCACTTTTGTTCCCTGAACCACTTGTTGTGTGGGGGCTACATGGAGGACTAGGGGGGGGGAACCACTACAGATTTTAAGCAAAAGCTCTTTTAGGTTGCTTTTAAACCCTGAAAGAAAGACTGAGGACTTGATTTGTTTTGCACCTCAGGAGCTGGGGGCATTTACCAGCCGCAATAGTTCCCGGCAGGTGATTAACACTGTCTGGACAAAAGCCCCGATGTATATACTTTTATTGCCCTTTTATCCCTACAGGCTGCTCCCATTCCCCACAGGCAAACTTCCTAAGGTGCTTGAGGTGTATCTTTGTTTGCAAGAGCGATCACAAAATGAGCAATGAGTTTTTCTATTTTTAACTTTACAGAACTATCAGTGCGTGCTTCCCGTTCTTCTTCCCGTTCAGCACCATGTATGTTCTTGAGGTTTATTCACACTGCCAAGTGCACGCTTCCTAACTGCTGCGTAATAAATAGTGAGGCATGTGTCCAGCATTTAATGCTATGGACTCTCCCGGCTAGCCACCCCAGTCCCTTTCCTCCTTCCTCAGCTCTCCCACTCATCTTGCCTATGAGCTGCGTGTGGACTGTGGCATATGGCATGACATAATAGCAACAGTGCCAGGTGAGTATAATTAATGTTCTTAAAGCCCTTTTGTTTTCTTAAAGAGAAAGTTGCACTTGAGACATGAGCTCTCAAGAATGTATTTTTCTTGTATGTCAAGAAGTCCGTGATAAATTTAATAAAAAAAGTTTAAATTAAAAGAATTACACTCTTTATTCCTGCATCCTCTCTTAGACATATATCAGAGCTGCTGCTTTTAGAAGGACCATCTGTGACCACCTAAGACCCTCAGGGTCAGGATCGGAATTCCAGAGATGTCAGAGGCTGCCACGGCTGTTGGATGGCATGATCCTGCATTCTGGTATCTCTGAGGTCAAGCTTTGATCCTGAAATTGACACTCTGGGAGCCATGTCTCTCTCAGCAGGTGCGCACAGCAGGAAAGAGAGAAAGAACGCCGGTTTTTAAGCTGGGACAGGGGCAGAAGTAATGTCCCCCCTGGGCTCTGTGCACTGCCTGTGACCCCTACCACAGTAAAAGCTGTTTATGACTGCAACTCTCTTCAGTCCTGCACTTTTTAATGTTCGACAAAGCAGTTTCACAGACTGCTTTTTTTGCACCTCGTAACAATCACGTGTGGGCCAGGGTAGGCTCTGGGTGGGTTTAGGAGGGAAAAGTGAAAGCTCAGAGGGTGAAGTGGCTTCCTCACAGTCAAGTCACAGAGGCAGAAAGGACTGAGTGACAGGTATGATCATCCCTGGCTCTGTCCCCTTCCCCACAGTGGCACAGCAAACCTGTGTGCTCTGGAAGTCAGGATACAAACAGTCTGTGCCTACTAAGACACCAGGGATGCCTGTTCTCAGGAGCCTGGCTCTAGAGATTATATTTCCACCGGTCCCTCCCTCCCATGATCCTGGTGAACCACGCCGGGAGGCACTGGTGAAAAGTGGGAGCCCCAAAGGACCAGCTCCTCCCGACTTGCAGGCATCTTTTTTCGGAGTTGGAAAAGATCTTAGGAACCATATCCGCCAGGGTTCTGGCAGGAAACAGATGGCACTCTCAAATTGGGTAATTTGAGGAGAGTTTAATAAAAGGGGCCATTTATAGAGGGGTGGGCAGGGGTAGGGGAGCCACAGCCTAGGGCTGTGGGACCAGTAACAGTGTCACATTTACACCCCTATGACCAAAGGGGTGAGAGAGGAAGGCTACTGGGACCCTGAGACAGAGCGCCCTGTGGAGAGGGCTGCCTGCCAGGAGCCAGGACCTGGTGATACCACCGGGAAGAGCCAGGAGGCTCAATACGCGGTCAGTCCTCTCCTTCCCTCCTGCTGGGCCAAGAGCACAGTATGGGGCCAGGAAGTATATACAGTCCCCACTGGTCAGCTAGGGCAAGGCCAGGGTGGAGAAGGGTGGAGTGCATCTTAGGGGCACGCAGAAAGCATCCAGCACAAGGAACTACCCCAGCCCCCTACCTTGAAAGGAACTGTGTCTCAGGGGGAATCAGTGGATGAGCTGCGGCCGGGCTGGAAACTCAGTCCCTGGGGGCCGGCCACACTCCTGCACTCTCCATTCACCTGAGGATTCTTTTTCTTTAAAAAAAAAACACTTTTCCATTGATTTGAGAGAGAAAACGGGGGATGAGGGGAGGAGAGGGAAAGAGAGAGAGAGAGAGAGAGAGAGAGAGAAGCATTAACCTGCTGTTCCACTTAGTTTTCCATTTAGTTGTACACTCACTGACTGCTTCTTTATGTGCCCTGACCAGGGATCGAATCAGTAACCTCAGTGCGCCAGGACAATGCGTTATCCACTGAGACACCCAGCTAGGGCTGGATTTTTTACCCAGTAAGCATGACTCAAACCTTGAAAATGAAGAGGCCTTCAAATCAGGTGGCAATTGTTGACTCTCACGGAGGGTATATTCCAAAGCTATCCCACCAGGGTAGAGTCTACACTTCCCGCAGCTACTCCCCAAATGCCGACTTTGAGCAGACCTGCGTGCTACACCTTGGACAGGGGAGTCAAGGGTCCCACACTTCAATTCAGCTTAGAAAAAAACATTTTGCAGCAGGTATGTGCACACAAACCCAGATGGGTGAGAACATGTACGTGGCTCTGCAGGGAAGAAGAAAGGCACAATGAGGGAAGGAGAAAGACCTTCCATGCAACCTCCCAGTTCGGACAACCAGGCCCCTGGCCTCCGGGGAACTAACAGAGCACTCTCCCTCTCTAGCTGCACAGCATATATAAATATTAACAGCAACCGTGCATTGATCCACAAGTTGCCCAGGCCTGGAAAAATCCTCTAGGATATTTTAAAAAATCACAGGTTCTTCCAAGCCTTTTAAAAGTTGACTGGCTGGCTAAAAAAGAAGCAACTTCTTGAGATCCTTTCTATAGGCACGATCTTATCTACAACTTGAAAATGGAAAATCAAAATGTTATGTGACTCCCAATTTTCTTATATATTCTATAAACCTTGCTTCCTTTTAAAGATGAGAAGCTTCTCAGTTCTTTGCATAATAGGCTTATTTCAAGAAAACCATGAAAAAGACTATCAATGATTAATCTCATGCAGATATTAGCATGATACCTCTATTTAACGACAAATTGAAAAACACCAGAGGACTCCTGTTTGGCTTCCTAAATGTTACATTCATTCATTCGTTCTGTCATGAATGTCTCCTGAGTCCTTCTGTTTGGAGCCGTAGGCGGAACCAAGTGCACCGGGACTCAGACGGGCAGCTGCGGGCCAAATCACAAAGGAAGGTCCTCCCACCTGCTTCTGTCTCTGGTAGGTGGAGGTGACACATCGAACACTTGCGCACAGAGGAGTGACTGGAATGCGTCATGTGTTGGCACGTTCTGCTGGACAGACAGAGGGGATGACGACAACGAGACCGAGGGGCAGGAAGCCTCACGAGGAGGCCGCTGTGACAGCGCAGTTCAGGTGTGAGGGCGAGCAGACAAACAAAAACCCCTTCCCCAGGTCAGAGAACGTGGAGAAGGAAGCCGCAGAGGTCTGGACCAGGTCTGCATGACGCAGCAGGAGGAGGTGTGTCCTGAACACGCAGAGGGGGCTGAGCAGAGAGAGAGCCGCAGGCTGAGTGCCATGGGAGCTGTGCCACCCCCACTCAGTCTCAAAGCCTGGTGCCCACAGGTGCTGCTTCCGGGGAGTTAGACGGGGCGCTCCTGCCTCGACAGGCTCCCGCGCTCCCATCTCCACTCCCTGGGTCACCGCTGTGGAGAGCTGCTCTCCCTCTGCACACCAGAGGTTTCTCCAGCTCGGGTGGAGGCAGCCCCGGGGCCCTGCAGCCACTGCTGTGGGGCCTTTCCTCCGAAGCCGGAGGGAGCGCACTGCTCCTTCTCCTGTGTGTCTAGAACGGGGCCGGCGGAGGACCCTCCCCCAGAGGGAACGAGAGTGCTAAAGACCCAATAAATAAATAAACAAGTCAAGGCGTCACGACCACCACCACCGTGGCTCTGCTCAGCAATCTGGCTTTCTTCTCTGCTGAAGACGCAGATGCCACATAATCCCGTTAGTTCCGGGCTTCGGCGGACAGCTGTGCTACTGACAGCCTGGTGGCAGCCAGCCCACGGAGCCAACTTTATTGCCCAGAATTCTTCATGTTAAGATTTTCTCTACAGCCCGCAGCCCTGGACAGGCTCAACAGTCCTGAGGCCACAAGAGTGTGTGGCAGGGATCTCGTGAGGCAGGCAGAGCCGCTTCGTTATTGCCCGTAGGTACTGATGTGTCCCATACACGAGCTGCTGGATTAAACTACGTACTTACCTAGAGGCAGTGGCAGCGGGGACCTCGCGCCAGCCAGGAGCAACTGCGTGTGGATTTGGCCAGAACTTGGCTGGCCCCAGGAGCAGCAGCGCCCCGTCCTACTGGCAGCTTCTCTGGGGAAGAGTCTAAACGCAGGGCGGACAAGAGAAGAGGGCTCCTGGGCTTCTGTCCCGACAGGCTCTGGGCTCGTGCCTGGTTGACTATGAAGCCAACTCGCAGCCCAAATCGAGAGGAGTCTAGTGAAGGTCTGACATACCTACGGCTGACTGGTCCCGAGACCGCCCTGTGATAACTCTTGTGTCCCAAGGGCATCCCTGCCTGGCTCTTGCACTTCACTTTCAGGGCCCAGATGTGCTCTACCTCTGCATCAAACATTGCACAAAAAACCTGAAACCACTACTGAGGACACAGAGAAGCCTTATTCATCCACCCTCCTCGTGGCCCCTTCCCGCATCCCTAGAGGCAGCTCTCAAGTCCCGTGTTGCCAGCATTGTCCCGCACCCCCTGCCCCTACCTCCGAAGGCGGTCTCACCTCAGGGCTCCACGCTGTTTTACAGCGGTAGCAGCAGCTGTAATAACAGCAACGTGGAGGCCTCTCAAGTGAGTCACCGCTTCCAAATATGTGCACAAACATTCCGTCATTTGTCCTAACAACTGCCCTCACCTCTCGGCAGCTTGGGGCAGAGAAGAATGTAGCTACCAGCAGCTTCCTTTTCAAACGACAAGGTCCTCCTCAGGAATGTCAGCAATCGGATCAGCTGCTCTTTCCCAAGACCTCTCGCCACCTTCCCACGGAACCCATCCTCTCCACTGTGCCCGGGGTTAGCGTGCCCGTGGCCCAGGCTGGTCATCGGTTCTCTAACGGTCAGATGACAAGAAGCCCACCACCATCCCAGATAGTCTCAAACAACACCTGAGGCGCACCTGGGACTCCTCCCCCCCCCCCCCCCCCCCCCGTTGCTCCACCTCAGGGAAGGGTGTTTCCTGGGAAATACCTCACACTCTCACTACGGATGCGGCCCCTACACTTGCGCCCGAGCCTCTCTGAGGAAGGCACTGGAGAGGAGCTGCAGTCTGTTAGCTCTCGCCATAGCCATGAGTCTCTGTCGAGGAAAGAAGCCACAGTGTGTCCTGTGACTAAAGGATGACTGGTGACCGCCGGGATAGCCTGGCGCAAGACTGCCTGACTGTGATGCTCCTCACTGAGTGGTGGCTGACCAATCCAAGACACTGTCTCCTTCTGGGGGTGTGCTGGGAGAGAGATGCGGCAGTAGCAGCAGAGAAAACACAGTTGGGGTGAGGCCGCAGAGAGAGGAGCAGAAGCAAGAGCAAAGAAGGGGGCACAGATACCCACTAGCCACAGATGCCCAATTCTAAACGGAGGGCATGACAGGGAGTCCCCAGAGCTTTGGGGACATCCTGAACGGCGAGGTACCAATGGGCTGGCTGGGAAGTACAGAAACCCACGGGGAATGCACTGTGTGTCACTGGCCTGAGTGTGCCCATGTCCCTGGGCATCTTCACAAGCAGCTCTCATCCCCCGAGGCAAACTGGGCACACCTCTTATAAATTCAAAGGGCCTGACTAGAATAGGGAGGAATTATTACTAGAGGAATAATTGAGCTTCAAAGAGATTAAGTGGCTTGCTGATACAGACACTGATGGCTGCTTACCCATCAAACATTCTCTTGTCTCTCTTGCTAACAGAACCCTGGTCTCTTTAGGGATGGCAGTGTGCCCAGCTAAAACTTCTCCCACAGCGAACCTTATAGCTAGGTGGCCATGTGACAAAGGCTGGCCAATGAGACATAAGCTGAGTTTCAAAAGAAGTTTTTGCTTTCCTGGTTGAACTCCCCTCTCCCCTATACGCCTCCTCCTTCTCTACTTCTTCCTGCCTGGGTCATTCAGATATGAGACCTCACAACGCAGCCGCCATCTTGGAACCGTAAAGATGAAAGCCATGTGCCAAGGACGGCACAGGTAGGAAGATTAAGAGAATGGATGGGTCTCTCATGACACTGCATGAGCCCTGAACTGGCTTCCTCCAGAATCCTCATTATGTCTGAAAAATAACCATCTACCTGTTTAAGCCACTCTTGATTGGGTTTTCACTATTGGCAGCTGAAGGCATTCTTAACTGATACGCCTGCCTAGGTCACAGAGCTGCTCATAAATGGTGAAGCTGGGAATCTCGCCGAAATCTCTACAACTCCAGATTGCCGATTTTCTCAGGACGACACTGTAAGGTCGGTGGATAATAGAGGGATGGTCACGTAGGAACTCAGACCCGCCCACTTTGGCTAGGACCGCCCACAATCAAGCCCGCCAAAGGAAGCTTCCCAGGAACCATTTGGAAAGAAGCGATCGTCTGCCAGCCAGTGAAATTTCACCAAGTCATAGTAGCTCCACTTCCCTAGAGGGACCCTTTAAATATCTCCCATGCGGTTTAATCCGTGCAACTTCCCTAGCCTCCATTTTTTACCTCCATTTCTCTTTCTTTCCTCGGGGCCAGGGAACCTTGCCGGGCGGGGTGTGCGCTCTGTACTCAATAAAGCCATTTATTATTTCTACACTTTGCGGCTTCGGCCCTCTTCCTTCCTTCTCGGCGGGGAAAAATACTTTACAGACACCACCTCTAGCTCTCAGAACAAGGAGTCTGGCAATGTAACAAGATGCTGTACGTAAAGCACCTGACATATTAGGATGCCCAATAAATACTAGCCGGTGCTACTACTATTATTATTAAGCCAAGCCACTTAAATCTCCTGTTTTAGGAGACCTCAGACCTTAGACCAAAGACAAACAGAAACCCAGAAAGAGGTGTCTCTCTTTCTGAGGAAGAGAGAGTAAGGAAGGGCTAGAGGAGTGGTCCAGTGAGATAAACTCCCATTCCCAGAGCCTGCTTGTCCCCGGGAAGAGCGGCACAGATACAAAGTGACCCCTGGCGTAATCGGTGGATCTGAGTAACCCCTCCCTGTCCCTTCAATCTGGACCCAGGTCTCCTTGGAACACACCTAGGAAGCCAGTCAGAGGTCCTGGAGGAGGGCTAAACAGGTTCAGTTAGCGGATCAGGCACTGTGGCAAACTCCCATTTCTCCTCCTTCCCCAGACACAGAAGTGTGTCTCCTAATACAACAGACAACTGCCACTTTTACAACAGAACATTGGAAACAGCATGTACAGTATATCTAATAATAAGGTACTATTCTAAAAGTGATGTTACGTCTGCAAAATGAAATAAACATTCTGGCCCTGGCCGGTTGGCTCAGCGGTAGAGCATCGGCCTAGCGTGCGGAGGACCCGGGTTCGATTCCCAGCCAGGGCACATAGGAGAAGCGCCCATTTGCTTCTCCACCCCTCTGCCGCGCCTTCCTCTCTGTCTCTCTCTTCCCCTCCCGCAGCCAAGGCTCCATTGGAGCAAAGATGGCCCGGGCGCTAGGGATGGCTCTGTGGCCTCTGCCTCAGGCGCTAGAGTGGCTCTGGTCGCAACATGGCGACGCCCAGGAAGGGCAGAGCATCGCCCCCTGGTGGGCAGAGCGTCGCCCCATGGTGGGCGTGCCGGGTGGATCCCGGTCGGGCGCATGCGGGAGTCTGTCTGACTGTCTCTCCCTGTTTCCAGCTTCAGAAAAATGCAAAAAAAAAAAGAAAAAAAAAGAAATAAACATTCTGTACTCATCAAATACGATATTCTCTAAGGGTTTTTATAACATGGAAAAATTCTTTTTTTATAATTAAATTTATTGGAGTGGCATTAGTTAATAAAATTATATAGTAGGTTCAAGTATACAATTCTATGACACATCATCTGTATATTGCATTGTGTGCCCACTACCCAAAGTCAAATCTTCTATCACCATATATTTGACCCCCTTTACTCTTTACTAACCCCATCCCCCTCCCTCTGGTAACCACCATCCTGTTGTCTGTATCTATGAGTTTTTGTTTGTTCATTTGTTGCTTTCAGTTTTATATCCCACATAGGGATGAAATCACATGGTTCTTGACTTTTCCACAGGACTTAATTTCGTTCAGCCCTGATATTCTCAAGATCTATCCATGTTGTCACAAATGGCAGTGTTTCATTTTTCCTTAAGGAAAAATTCTTGTTAGGTGACAAATAGCTGGCATGCTAAACTACACATGTGGCATGTTTCCCAAGATTCTGTTATAATATTTATGCAAATACATATGTAACAAAATTAAAAAGGCAAGAAGAAAAATCTTGGAAAGCTGACAGTGGTTAACATCTTTAACTTGCAGTATTATGGATGGCTTTCTTATCTTGACACTTCTCTATATTTCTAAGATTTCTATAGTTCCATTTATAGCCATAAGAAAAATCCTTATAAAGAAGTGGAGGAGAGGCGAAACTGTGCTCATGACAGAAGTTGCGACATAGTTTTCATTATTTGGACAGGATATCTGGAGTCTAAACATGTTGCTTGCTAACAGCCAGAAAACGAACATTTCAGTGAAATATTTCTAAAATGGCAGAGTCTCTGGTGTGGCACTGTCTTCTCCCAGGAGAGCGGAGCTGCTTCCTCCCTCTGCTGGAGCCTGGGTCTGGGGGCCCATCCCTTCCTCCTCTGAAGCAGCTCTGACCTGAGACCTCTTTCTCACTGAGCTTCCCTGAGAGAAGACCTTCCTGGTAAAAGACCCTGGTGGTTCTGAAATTACTCTAGACTCGTTCCATCAATAAAGCGGAATACGAACCATCTTTGCCCAATTCAGAACACAGATATATAAGACACTTGCAGAAGTGTGGCTTGGTGTTCGTTCAAATGGTTTTGATGAAGTCAGGACCTGGTTTTTCTCTCTAATGAGATGAAATGTGAATGACATGCTCAGAAACACGTTTTCTCTGCAACAGAGCTATCTGTATAACCAGCCCTCCATAAAGGATCAAGCTTGTGTCTTTGGAACTGGGTCTAAGCCAGTCATCGAAGTCCCAGAGCAGGGGCAAACTTACCGATGGGAGTGCTGTGGGCCACCTTTCTAGCTGTTTCTCCTCCCAAAGGCTTGTGCTCCTCCATCACACAACACATAACACTCCTGTAAATACTATTTCCAGCATCTTGTCTTATTTTTGACACAGATGTCTAGCTAGACCTGAATGCTTAGAGATGAAAAGTTAATTTTTTAAAATCGCTCACCCAATGGTTCAATATATTGTTTGGGACTCTTTTTTTCCCCCTGGGCCAAAGATCAAAATATTCAATACTTAGTACATCAGAGATAATGATAAAACCATAATTAAAAACTCACACGACAATAGGTTTTCTTCTCAAAACTCACACGATCATAGATTTTCTTCTCAACGAAAGAAATTGTATTGTCTCATACAATTTCGAGACTTCATTTCCTTGCACTTGGGAATTACCAGAATGATATAAGCATTCTGTGCAGAGTCTAAATTCAAGTTCAGATTATTCAGACTCATCTGTGACATATACAGAACTACTAAATCCCATTTGAGACAAGCGCTGCAAGGCTTCCCCTATGACCCTCATCTGGCTTAACAACACAGCCATTTTTCATAATGTGGAGTTCAACAGCTTGAAATGTTACAACTCTGCAAAAAATAAGATTACCATACAGCAACCATTTCTGAGCTCTGCCTCTCTGAACATGGAATCTGTACTACATCTCAAGTACAATCCAGACTTTATATAATAAAGAAAGAGTTGGCTAACAGAACAAAAAGCGTTGCAAGGGGAAATATTTAATCTAGACAACAAGTTTTTCAAGCAGCCATCTGACTCAGAGAATGCTATATAGAATCGGAGGGACGGTGGAGATCAGCTAGTTTGACTCCTTCAACTTAAAGTCTGGGCCTGGGTACCCCTCCAAAGGGGGGATGACTAGAATAAAGCCACACAGTAAGTAGGGGTGGGGCTCCCTCCTGGGCCTTCAGAATTTTTAGAGACCAATAAATAACATTAATGTTGAAACCTAATCTCCCTCCCTTGCCCAAAGACACAATGTCTTCCTCTGATCTACTGAATAAAACCCACCTTTGTAGCTTTATTTCATATCTCTCCAAATATCTGCACAGGCTCCTCTGTGAACCTGAGATACTGTCTCCCCTGTTGCAGCCCTCTGTCCTGATCGCATCTAAAATATACCCTCCTCTATGCAGCCTTCATGGTTTCTGTACTTCGGGATAATGCTCTAACCAACTGAGCTATCCAGCCAGGGCCAACGGTTTCTATAACCTAATATGCTCTCACCTTCCTGAACAAATACACCAGCTTGTCTATACCTCTGTTAGAGAATGTACCTTGTTTTGCACTTTTATTTGAATGTTTGTTTTATATACTGCAAGTTTCCAGAGGTCAGGGAGAAATGATTGATTCATATTCATTATTCTATGATCCTCTGCTTATAGTAGCTCTTAAAAAACTGAGAACAAATGTATGCATAACACACTTCTTAAATTTATTAATTTTAGAAGGGGGGGGGGAGAGAGACATCGATTTGTTGTTCCACTTATTTATACATTTATTGGTTGATTTTTGTATGTGCCCTGCTTGGGGATCAAACCTGCAACCTTGGTGTATCAGGACAATACTCTAAGCATCTGAGCAACCCGGCCAGCACAACACATTTTTCTTGACTATAAAAGCCGATCCCAATGAAGAGTCAACTAACGTCGCTTCAGTAATTCTGTGTACATGGACTTAAAAGCACACTTTTTCCTTACCTTTTCTTCCCAACATTTTATTATAAAGATTTTCAAATATACAACAAAACACATTTAAGGCAGCCTAGGTTCTACCATGAACATTTTACCATACTTGCTTTATCACTTATCTATACACCTATCATTCTTCTGTCCATCCATCAATCAACCCATCTAATCCTTGGAAGTATTTCAAAGTGAACTAGAGATATCGTTCTTCTTCTCCTAAACAGCTCAGCATGCCTACCATTAACCACAACACAGTATTACATTTTCACCCTGGCTAGGGAGTTCAGCTGCTTCGAGTTTTATCTCAAAGACCAAGGTTGCAGGTTCGTCCTCCGCTCAGGGCACATGCAAGAAACCACCAAGGAATGCATAAATGTATAAATAAGCGGAACGACAAATTACTATCTCTCTCTCTGTCTCTCAAAAATAGATTAAAAAATTTTAATATTAATTTTTCTTTTCAGGTAAAATTTGTATTTAATGAAATGTCCACCTCTTAACTATACATTCCCTGAATTTAGACAAATATATACTCCTCCATATGGAACCACCGGTTTGTTCCTCTTCCCCACCACAGACTAGTTTGCCTGTTTTAGGATTTCATATAAATGGAATCATACAGTATGTACTCTTTTTGTGGCTGGCTTCTTACATTCAGCATGGTTGTTCGTCTTATACATGTTGTTGCATGTATTAGTAATCTTCCCTGGGATATTGCTGAACAGTATTCCACTGTATGAGTATAGTGTTTGTGTACCCTTTTCCTATCGATTTCCTATTGACCTAGGTGATGCATATGTTTATTTATCAAAATAGATTTAAACAACCATGAGTAAAATTGTTGAGTCAAAGAGGTTTATATTTATACTGCTCACAGAAATTAGGGGTTGAAATATCCCTTAATTTTTGTGAGCAGTATAATTAGATAAGAAAGGACTTTTTCCCAAAGTGATTATAACACTTTACATCCCTACCAACATGGTCTGAGAGTTCCAAATTCCTGTTGGAAGGGTTTTGATTGATTTAAGATTTGAAATGACTTTTTTTTTTTTTTTAAGTGAGAATAGGGGACATAGAGAGCCAGACTCCCGCATGTGCCCTGACCTGGATCCACCTGGCAACCCGCGTGGGGGCTGATGCTTTAATCAACTGAGCTATTAGAGCCTGAGGCTGATGCACTCAGACCAGCCGAGCTCTGCTCAGCCCCGGGGCTGATGCTCGAACCAACTGTACCACTGGCAGCTAGAGGGAAAGAGAGAGAGAGAAAGGGGAGATGGAGGGGGAGAGAAGCAGATGGTTGCTTCTCTTGTGTGCCCTGACCAGGAATCAAACCCAAGACGTCTGTCTATACAGCAGGGCTGATGCTCAATCCACTGAGCCAATTGGCCAGGGACTGTATAAATTTAAATATATGTGTGTGTGTGTGTGTGTGTGTGTGTGTGTGTGTGTGTGTGTGTGTGTGTATATATATGTGAGATATTTTATATATTGATTTTACTGAAAAAGGAGGGAGAGGAGGGAGGTGGGGGAAAGAGAAGCAATTCACTTTAGTTGTTCATTGGTTGCTTGTCGTATGTGCCTTGACCGGGCAGGTCCAGGGCTTTGAACGGGAACCTCACTCAGTGTTCCAGGTCAACACTCTATTCACTGCGCCACCACAGGCCAGGCTAGTATCAGTTTGGATGAATTGTATTTTTCAAAGAATGTGTAGACTTCATCTAAGTTGTTGAGTTTTTTGACATAAAGTTGTTCATAATATTGCCCTACTAATTTTTTAACATCTGTAGGATAACCCCTCTTTTATTCTGGATATTGATCATTTGCATGCTCTTTCTATATTTAATTTTTATTTATATTAAAAAAAACCAAACATTTAGTTTTATGAATATTCTCTATGTTTTTGTCTGTGTTTCACTTCACTGATTTATGCTCTTATCTTTATCATGTCCTTCTTACAGTGACTAAAGTTTTCCACTTAAAGAAAATAAGTAGTAAGACTTTACTTGACTAAAATTAAATAAAGAGCTTTGATTAAAGACATGACAAAGAAGTTTTGGTACCTCACTGATATGTTGAAGTGTACAATGAACTATGCTGCCTATTTATTTGGGTGTTAATAGTAGTACTGTTAATTAAGGTCCAAAAACTAACAGCGTCCATTAGAAGTTTTCAAGTTCCATGTCTTTCTCTATTTATAGATATATTTCAAACTTGCTCATTCAAACTAATTATGGGAAGAAGCAGCTTGTATTTTAAATGTTCTTTAGAAAGTATATTGTCGGTTTTACTTCTTGTATAGTCAAGTAAGCTCCTCCTGGACTAACTATAAATTCTGTAAACGCGAGGCCAAATATAAGAAACACCCATCTAAAGGCACTGCAGAAAGACAAAAAGTTAGGTAGATTCTGGAGAAGAGTTGACACTTGGAAGAAAAGACCTAGATATGTTTCTCAATTTTACAGCTTTTAGCCCAGTGACAGGCTTCAGTCAGTGCCAGACTGGGTGGCTAAAACTCCAACGTCAAAAGCATGAACACCTGGGGGACAGATTTCAGTACAACCACAGCCACTGGAAAGAGAAGAGGGAATCCCACCAAGTATGGAGTCAGAAAGCAAGAGCCTCAAGTTCCATGTGAAAGCTCTGCCCAGCTTTCTGGCTGACTGCTGAACCACGCATGTATGCGGAGGCCTCTAAGCAACCTAGTGAGGAATAAAATAGCCGAGCCAAGAACTGAGGTGCTTCCCAAGAGACAGAGTTCGTGGTGTTAGTTCAACTAAGCTAATTGCTGGCTAAGGCAAACCAAAATAAACAACAACTCACCCCGCTCCCAAATAAATCTCTTCAGCAGAATAGAATCCAGATTGTCCATAACAACAGTGCAAGGTTCAAAATACAATATAAATTAAACAAAGAAATAGGAAAATGCAACCTATCCTCAAGAAAAAAGACAATCAATAACAACCCCAAGATAATCCTGATGTTGCAATTAGTAGATACGAATTTTTAAGCAGCTATTATAATTATGCTCAATGGCATAAAAGAACATATGAAACCTATAGGAAACCTGGGAAGAGAAATAGGAACTATAAAAGAGAACCAATTGGAAGTTCTACAACTAAAATAAATAAAGTATTTAAAACTTAAAAAAAATTCCTAGATGAGCTGAACAGAATGGGGAAATGATACAGGAAAAAGTCAGTGAACTTCAAGATAGACCAATAGCAATTATCCAGTTTGAAGAACTGAGAGGAAAAAAGATTGAAAAAAGACTGAATAGGATTTAAGGCCTTTAGGACAACATAAAAAAGTCTACCATGGGTGTAACTGTTGTCCCGGGAGAAGAGAGAGAATGAGATAGAAAAATATTTGAAGAAATAATGGCTAACAATTCTTCAAATCTGGTATAAAACTCATATTTATAGATTCAAGAATCTCAATGAACTACAAGCAGGATAAATACAAAAAAACCCAAATATAAAAAGAATAAAATATTGAAAGTAGCCAGAGAAAAATGATACCTTACATGCAGGTAACAATGATTCTAGTGACCACTGAAGCCAGAAGATGGTATAACAGCATCTGGGGGGAAAAAAATCCTCAACCTAGAATTCTATATCCAGTGAAAATATCCTCCAAGAATGAAGGTAAAGTAAATCTATATTATATTCATCATATGTTTTAATCATAACTTTTAATTTTATACTGAAAGTTAGGCATGCAGCAGTTTACACACCAATTCATAGAAACTTTAAAACACGTTTTTAAATAGTAATTAAAATACCAAGCAAACTGGGAGGAATCAACAAAATCTGTCCTCAGTTTTCCTTTAATATTGAATAGTCAGTAAGAAGTTATTTTTATGTAATCTGAGTCTTTTACATTCTGCCAAGATTTTCTGTATTAAAGTATCTGTCTCTTCTTCTCTCTCCTTTCCCACAATTATGCCACTAGGAAAATGAAGAAATAGTTAAATTTCACTCCTAAGCATTTTTTCAGACCCAGAGAAAGAATTCAGAACTGACCATTAAAAACTTACTTGCTAAGAGTTCAAAATAAAGGTGGGCAAACTATTAGGCAAGAGGAAAGAAAACATATAGGCAAAGATATCCTGAAAGAACACATTCAAGTCGGAGAAATAACTGCAAAGATTGAGACTGAGTCAATATTTGCATTAGAAATCTCAACCTGAATTAACACATTTGTTGGACTTGTTAGCTGAGAAATAGTTCCCCCGGGAGCTCTGGAAGTCTGACCTTCTCCTGCACATCTGCTCTTTTATGAGTTCTCTTAATACTTTTTAAAGCTGCTGCTAAGTGTTAATTTTTGTTCAAAGAAGGATTACCAAACAACCTGTTGGTAACACAAAACAAAGATTCCCTTCATACTGGCCTTCCTTAAACCCAGAAGCAGACGGTTTTCCAAACTGTGAACATCCCAAGCTGACTGCCAACCTCAGTTATTAACCAGCCTTTGACATCTAAACAACAGCTGTGTTCTGTCCTGCAAAAGGGCAGCCTCGCCCAGACAGTGGCTCTCCAAAGGTCAGCTGTATCCTGCAGCAGGAAGCCCACTCCGTGGTTGGTGGCACACGCCGGCACAATGGAATGGCCTATGTTTGTCCCAATTCCCTTTCCTCCCTTTTGGCTAATCTTCCCTGGTCGTAAATGTTCAGCTGGCCTTGCACAGGAAGCAGGGGCCTTAAACTCCATCCTGCTCACACACCGCTGCTCTCGCTCTGACACAAACTCTTTGCACTGAGGATCGTCTCAGTGTTGCCACTGGAAATGGTGCTGATGACAACAGACCAGAAGATCAAGTAAACATCCCTGCCTCCAAAGCGAGCACATTTATTTAGTGTCAGGCACCGCTGCAGTGCTTTCTTACGATCATCGCTCCCATTTTACAGGCAGGGAAGCTACAGCTGCTCAGGGAAATTATATGAACTTCCCATGGTCAGGTGGCTTTGGAAGGACACCATGTGAACATCCAGTTCTCTTTGACACACGTCCAAGCAAAGGTCATTCTACTCTGGCAACCTTTAAAAGTAGAGACACCCTTTAAAACGCCAACTGGATTATAAAAAACTTGTCATATTGATGGGAAGTAGGTGGCAAGCTGATTTTAAAATTTACCTGGAGGAGTAAATGAACAGAAATAGTTAATTTCATTTTAATAATAATAATGTAGTACTTGCCTTTACAGATATGAAAATTTGTTATAAGGCTAACACATAAAAACAGTATATTTGTTTATCTGTACAGTGCCTCGTTGATAGTAAGTACTCAATAAATGATTATCATTATTATAATATGCTAAGTGCATTACATGTATACACATATTACCTCATTTAGCTTTTTTTTCATAGGGAAGCTGTAAGGACAATTTTATCCCCATTTTACAGATCAGGAAACTGAGGCACAGAGAGTTTAAATAACTTGCTAAAGGACACAAGGTAAATAAGTGTGATATCTGAACTAAGGCCGTCTTACTTCAGAGTTAAGGGTACTAATAATATCAAAAGAATCTAAATGTTCATCAGTAGGTAACAAATAAATCCAAGTATATCTGTATAAAGAATATTCCTGAAATGAGGAAGATCTATACATGAAAAGATGTCTAGAATACATGTAAATAAGCAAAAAAACAAGTTCTGTTTTGTAGGCAAAAATGTCATTTTTGTTGAACAGTAATTATGTATGTGTAGTCATAGTTGTTTATGAAAACATGTGTGTACATGTTATATATATGTACATACATATGTGTATATGTGTTGTATAAAGTACTACATACACACATATATATTATCCTTTTCTAATCTTTTTTTTTTTTTTTGTATTTTTCTGAAGTGAGAAGCAGGGAGGCAGTCAGACAGACTCCCACAGCGCCTGACCGGGATCCACCTGGCATGCCCACGAGGGGGCGATGCTCTGCCCATCTGGGCTGTTGCTCCTTTGTGGCTGGAGCCATTCTAGCACCTGAGGTGGAGGCCATGGAGCCGTCCTCAGTGCCTGGGCCAACTTTGCTCCAAGGGAGCCTTGGCTGTGGGAGGGAAAGAGAGAGATAGAGAGGAAGGAGAGGGGGAGTGGACAAGCAGATGGGCGCTTCTTCTGTGTGCCCTGACTAGGAATCGAACCCGGGACTTCCACACACCAGGCTGATGCTCTACTGCTGAGCCACTCGGCCAGGGCCTAACATATTTTTTTATTGTTTCCATCTGTTACAAGCATATAATAAACATGCTGTGTAACAAAAAAAGATTTTTAAAAATAGTTCACTACCTAAAAAAATAAAAGATTCTTTTTTTTTTTTTTTCCCTTTTTTCACTCCTCCGAAGCTGGAAACAGGGAGAGACAGTCAGACAGACTCCCTCATGCGCCCGACCGGGATCCACCCGGCACGCCCACCACGGGGCGGCGACGCTCTGCCCACCAGGGGGCGACGCTCCGCCCCTCCGGGAGTCGCCATGCTGCGACCAGAGCCACTCCAGCGCCCGAGGCAGCGGCCACAGAGCCATCCCCAGCGCCCGGGCCATCTTTGCTCCAATGGAGCCTTGGCTGCGGGAGGGGAAGAGAGAGACAGAGAGGAAAGCGCGGCAGAGGGGCGGAGAAGCAAATGGGCGCCTCTCCTGTGTGCCCCGGCCGGGAATCGAACCCTGGTCCTCCGCACGCTAGGCCGACGCTCCACCGCTGAGCCAACCGGCCAGGGCCAATAAAAGATTCTTTAACATGGCCTGTGGTGGTGCAGTGAATAGAGCACTGACTGAACACTTTGAGGTCACCGGTTCGAAACCCTGGGCTTGCCCATTCAAGGTACATACAACAAGCAACCAACGAACAGCTAGAGTGAAGCCACTATCTCTTGTCCCCTGCCCCCTTCTCTGTAAAGTCAATAAATAAAATCTTTAAGAAATAATAATAAAAGATCCTTTTCTTTTCGAAGGAAAACATTTCTACAGACAGGTTAAACTGCAACTAATTTAAAGTACAAGGGGTCCTCCCCAAATAGAAGTTTTAGTACAGCCGTTTTCACTGTAAAATGGCACTCCAAGTCTAGAAGAGAGGACAGTCTGGGCTTTAATGCAGGCCAGTTTACACAAGCAGCTGCGTCTTCGCCGTGTCTGGCCTGGTGCCCTGCACACCTGTGTGTAGGATTAGAAAGGCTCTTCCCTGTACAATCACTTCTTTCAGAGAGCGCTGGTCAACAGGCATAGGGTTTAGAGAAGTGAATGGCTGCTTGATTATTGCCATGATCTGGGTGGTCCAATTCTAACCAGACTCAGTGAGCCCAGACATTGATTAGTCTGAACCGAGGCAGGCCCCAGACTTCTGACAAGACTGAGCTTCAGTCAGCAGTCGGCAGTGGTGGTTGGAAAGAAGTTGACCCCCTGGGTGTGGGGTGAGGATGGAGGGTAATCTGGTCCAGTTTGTGTTCTCTATATTGACCACCGGGTTGGGCCAGCCTGGAAACTTGAGTACATTACAACACCCCAACCGCATCGCAGAGCGGGGGTGGGATTGGGAGAGCCTGGTCTGCCCACTGGTTCACCCTGCTCCCTGGGGCTGGCCTGGAGACACACTGCCGAGTCACACCAGCAAGCATCAGGTGGTGAAGGAGTGGAACCGTCACTTGATGCCATGTTCAGTTGCGTTTCAGATAAAATTTCCCCGAAGCTGTCTCAATAGCAAAGTGGCAAATTCTTTTCTAAATTCATCTACCAAGGGATTTTCTTCTTTCCTTCCTTCCTCCTTCCTCCCTTCCTGTTATGAGACATGTACTCCTGCTCAGCCTTCTAACCTCATCTGAAACTTGGTATGACTCTGGCAGGAGACAGCTCAGTCACCTGCCAAAGGACAGGGAGGATATATCCTGTGACAAAGAACCGGGACACAGGGAGTCCAGATTTGATCAAGACTTTGTGTGCTACCATCTAGCATGATGGTGATGACAGTAGGTGATGAGTTTCTCATTGATGGTCAAACTTTTGACCTTTTAAATTTATTTTCATTTTTAGCATAGAAAACAAAATCACATTTTAAATCAGGCTGCTCAAAAATACTGATATCGAAAATCACTACTTTGAAGCAAATACTTTTCAATGCTTTTAGTTCCTTTTTAACCAAATATGTTAATATTGCCATTCCTTGGCTTATCTATTCATCTATTAACTTCCTGTTATAAGTTTAGATTTTAGCTCCTGACACTGCCTACCACATTTCCCCATCCCTTATATTACTGTGTGAAGAACTGTTCACCGAAAAGCCAAGGACTTTATTCTGATATTTATTTCCTTGTACAATTTTTTTCTTTGCATTAACATTTCCATATTTATTTTATTTACTTATCTCCTTCCTTCCTTCCTTCCTTCCTTCCTTCCTTCCTTCCTTCCTTCCTTCCTTCCTTCCTTCCTTCCTTCCTTCCTTCCTTCCTTCCCTCCCTCCCTCCCTCCCTCCCTCCCTCCCTCCTTCCCTCCCTTCTCTCTTTCTTTCTTTTTTTATCAAATGAGAGGCAAGGAGGCACAGAGACAGACTCCCGCATGTGCTCTGAGTGGGATCCACCTGGCAACCATCTTCTAGGGCCGATGTTCTGCCCATCTGGGGCTGCTGCTCCATTGCTGGGCAACTGAGCTATTTTTAGTGCCTGAGGCAAGGCCTTGGAGCTATCCTCAGTGCCCAGAGCCAACTTGTTCATTTAAGCTATGGCTGCAGGAGGGGAACAGGGGCAGTGGGGGGAGGGGTGGAGAAACAGATGGTTTCTGCTTGTGTGTGCCCTGACCAGTAATTGAACCCGGGACTTCCACACACCAGGCCAATGCTTTAC
Source organism: Saccopteryx leptura (assembly GCF_036850995.1). Classification (NCBI taxonomy): domain Eukaryota; kingdom Metazoa; phylum Chordata; class Mammalia; order Chiroptera; family Emballonuridae; genus Saccopteryx; species Saccopteryx leptura. The sequence goes on from NC_089512.1 coordinate 14,798,763, forward strand.
TCCTGAGCCAACTGGCCAGGGCCTATTTATTCACTTTCATATGCACTTACATTTGAATTTTCCAAATATTCTATCTGAACTATCAATTTAAATAATTATTATTTTCCAAATATATGGTCAAGTATATCTGGTAATCTGTGAATTCCAAGGTCACTGGACCTATTTTTTAAACACATTGGGCTTCTCTAGGCTGTTTTCCTATGTTGGTTCCCTGCTTTCTGAATTCTGTTCTCCTCTTCTTTTTAATTTATTTCCTCATTTTTCTAAAGTATTCTAGTTGTTTCCTAGAAAAGGATCTACAGGAAGCAAAATTTTGAGCCCCGCAGATTTAAAAATGTCTATGTTCTATGCCTACACTTGACTGAAAATTCAAATGAGTATAAAAGTTCTAGAATGAAAGTAACGTTCTCTCAGGATACTGTTGAATTTGTTCTATTATCTTCTAGCTTCCAGTATTTTTTTTTTTTATTTTTTTTTTAATTCATTTTTTTTTTTAGAGAGGAGGGGGAGAGACAGAGAGAGAGAGAGAGAGGAGAGACAGAGAGAGAGAAGGGGGGGAGGAGCTGGAAGCATCAACTCCCATATGTGCCTTGACCAGGCAAGCCCAGGGTTTCAAACCGGCGACCTCAGCATTTCCAGGTCGACGCTTTATCCACTGCACCACCACAGGTCAGGCTAGCTTCCAGTAGTAAAGAACTCTGATAGCATCTGATTTTCATTCCTTTGTTTGTAACAAGTTTTCCCTCTCTAAGCTTTTATAATTCATCATTTCTGAAATTTTAAATGTTGATGATATGTCTTGGCATGGGTTAAATACTTTTTATTTCCCAATTCATGGGACCAGGCATCTTTCAATATTGAGAGTTTTGACCTTCAGTCTTGAAATGATTTATATATTTTATTATTTCTTTGATAATGTCTTTTTCTCTATTTTCTGTATTCTTTCAGCATGGAATTCCTATTAGTCAGATATTGAAATGTCTAGACAGGTCATTTAAATTTTTTATTTATTATTTCACCTCTATTTTATTTTTTTATTTATTTTTGTATTTTTTTGAAGTTGGAAACGGGGAGGCAGTCAGACAGACTCCCGCATGTGCCTGACTGGGATCCACCTGGCACGCCCACCAGGGGGCGATGCTCTGCCCATCTGGGGCGTCGCTCTGCCGCAATCAGAGCCATTCTAGCGCCTGAGGCAGAGGCCACAGAGCCATCCTCAGCGCCTGGGCCAACTTTGCTCCAATGGAGCCTTGGCTGTGGGAGGGGAAGAGAGAGACAGAGAGGAAGGAGAGGGGGAGGGGTGGAGAAGCAGATGGGTGCTTCTCCTGTGTGCCCTGGCCGGGAATCGAACCCGGGACTCCTGCACGCCAGGCTGACGCTCTACCACTGAGCCAACCAGCCAGGGCCTCGCCTCTATTTTTTATCTCTTCATTTTTTCGTTTTACCTTTGCAAACTCACTGATGTTTTTTGCCCTATTATATTTAAAAATAATTTAAATTAGTTATACTTTTATTTTTTGAGGTCTCCTTCTTGTTCTCAAATATTCACTTTAAAAAAACTTTATCATGAAAATTCCACTTTTGCCCTGGCCAGATAGTTCAGTTGATGAGTGTTGTCTGGAGGTGCAGAGGTTGCTGGTTCGATGCCTGGTTAGGGCACATACAGGAAACAGATTGGCATTCCTATCTCTCTCTCTCTCCTTTCCTCTCTCTCAATAAATTTTAAAAATATTTCACTTTGATATTCAAAATAACGCCGTACACATTTGTGCTCAGCAAGACTTCAGAGTCATCGTCTTCCTAGATAGCACTGGGTGGTCCATGTCCTAAATTAAGGAGGTTTTACGTCAAAAAATAAAGGTGGTAGCCAGTTACCTTCCTGACTACTGCCTGCCACCTAGACATCAAGCTAGCATTCTGATCCCCACGTTGCTTGGGCAGGCATCAATAACAAAGAAGAGATTAATCTTGCCTAACCAGGTGGTAGCACAGTGGATAGAGCATCGGACTGGGATGCCGAGGACCCAGGTTCGAGACCTCGAGGTCACCAGCTCGAGCGTGGGCTCATCCGGTTTGAGCAAAGCTCACCAGCTTGGACCCAAGGTCGCTGGCTCGAGCAAGGGGTTACTCGGTCTGCTGAAGACCCGCGGTCAAGGCACATATGAGAAAGCAATCAATGAACAACTAAGGTGTCGCAACAAAAAACTAATGATTGATGCTTCTCATCTCTCTGTCCCTGTCTGTCCCTATCTATCCCTCTCTCTGACTTTCTCTCTGTCTCTGTAAAAAAGAAAAGAAAAGAATAAATCTCAAATTTTGCTCATTGTAAATATTAAAAAATTACTTATTTTAAGATTATAGATTTCAATCCGAGAAAGTTTTCCTGGCCTCATCCATTCCTAGGGACTCATTCCACAGCAACTTCTCGGTAAGGCCAGGGCTGCGGCGGAACCAAAGCTTTTAGCCCGGTCTGGCTGGCGGCAGCCCCCTCGAGTCCTCTCCCCATCCACAGATCTAAAGAGCCCTGCTTTGAGCATCATCTCTAACATGTTTGGGCAATGAATGAACTCTTCTGGCTCCTCCAAGGAGATGAGGATGATGCCCGGCCTAAAGATAGCCCCAGAAACAAAACGGCTGTCTGCTCTCTGGAAGTTTGAACCGTATGTTGTGACAAACACCAAGCAGTCTATTTATTTAAATAAATCAGTCTTCCTTTAAAGAAATATTGCACAATTCAAATAGGGCTGTCTAAGAAGTATTTTAGTGGCCAGCACCTGAGATCACTTCCTAATTGCTCATGGACTAGCATCTCTCATCTCAAAACAGAACTGAGCCACTGGAACCTGCTTTCTAACACCACCCAGGGCTCTCCCGTGCTTGGACTCCGAGGTGTGGCACCCTCTAAGTCTGAAGCACCAGGTAACTTGGCCATGTGATGCAGGAAGGTGCCGTGTTGACAACTCTGTAGTTGCGTTTCTTTTCTTTCTTTCTTTCTTTCTTTCTTTCTTTCTTTCTTTCTTTCTTTCTTTCTTTCTTTCTTTCTTTCTCTCTCTCTCTCTCTCTCTTTCTTTCTTTCTTTCTTTCTTTCTTTCTTTCTTTCTTTTCACAGAAAAGTTTGATAAAACATATGATTTCAGAGAATTAATTCAGCTTTGTGTCACTTTAGAGACTGATGCAATCTTACTTTTAGCTTAAAAACCCTTCCAAGGGGTGAGGAAACACTGGCAATATGGCAAACACAGGACAGACTTTCATACCTCCCATTGGTGTTAGCCTGATAGCAAATGTCGGGAGCTGTTTTTCCTGCTGTCCAGCCAACATGTGCCCCCCAAATGGCACAGCGCGTGCACGGATCTCCCAGAATCAGTTACTTTATGCGGACTGCAGCTGCTCTGAGTCCTTCATCTCTCGCACCCCTCACTCCAGCAGTAACACAGCTTTTAAAAGCACCCGCCCTCCCACCTTTGGCTCTGCTCATCTGCGTGGTTGCAGCCCGTTATGTAACTGCCACCTTCTCAAAGCACCCAAGTGCTGAACTTCTGTCTGTTCCTTAAATTATGCAAGGCTTGACCTTATTGCTAGAAAATACCTAGCATATGTTCATTGTCCTCAGAGGTTCAGGCAGCATTTTATAGAGCTATTACTACTTTATTCACCAGTCCTCTGATCTACGCTTGTGCAACAAGGAGGGAATTCATAACTCGCAGACTGGTAAGTGGGTAGAGTAGTGAGTCACCTCTGTAGAGTCCCATTAATTCATCACCGTCTTCATGAAATAATTATATTAATTGCAGTCCCTTGTTCAGCCACGTAACTATGTGCCAAACATTATTTCAAGCGCTTTACACGCATTTATTTGTTATTCTCCCAGCTAGGAATTATTTTTATTTTTATATATAATCATATTATTTTTCTAATGTTTAGTCTCGCTTTAAAGACGAGGAAACAGAGGCAAAGGGATACAAATGGTGGGATGGAAATACAAAGCCAGGCAGGCCGTGTGTCCACAGTCTCGCCCGGATCGTGGCACAAACTGCTTTCCCTCCTTGTCCCCCTGGTCCAGGGCTGCGCGTGCTGGGATTTGGAGGGCTCTGGGCACATGCTTGGCTCTGGTTTACTTGAGTGTCCTGTGGCATTGGCAGTTGGCAGGCCAAGGAGGCTGGGGCATCCACACTACAGAAGGTGCTCAGAAACACCTTGGCAAATGGGGTGTTTCCAACAAGAATTCCACTACGCTCACTATTTTTCCAAGGTATGCCCCAAAGTGCTTTGAAAAATAATTTGGCTCCCGGGAAAGACAGCAGCTTGGCCCCAGGCCAGTTTGAACCTGAGAAGGTACCCAGGCTACAACACTGAGCTGTGGGTGTTACATTCTGGGTGGGAATCAGACTGTGGGCTAACCCAAACCTGCTCCTAAGATGGGAAGCTGCAGAAAGGCCTATAGGCATCCACACGGACAGCATCAGGGAACTCAAAAAGGAAGCAAACACCGAAGGTACGAGCTGTACTTCTCAGACGGTGACCTCTGGGCTCCCTATATCAGGATCATCTGGGGAGGTATTTTGTTTGTTTGAAATGCAGATACTCAAGTCCCACCCTGGGTCTACTGAATCAGGGCTTTCCACTATTGGGCTTAGAAGTCTGGATTTTAGAAATATCCCCCGGTAATTCTGATACATTCCAAACACTGAAAACCATTGCTTTGGGGCTCTGTGGTTTCATGTCAGGCATCAGAAAAGAGATGTACATTAAAAGCAATACAAGGATCTGGCTGGTTGGCTCAGTGGTAGAGCGTCAGCCTGGCGTGCAGGAGTCCCGGGTTCGATTCCCGGCCAGGGCACACAGGAGAAGCGCCCATCTGCTTCTCCACCCCTCCCCCTCTCCTCCTCTCTGTCTCTCTCTTCCCCTCCCGCAGCCAAGGCTCCACTGGAGCAAAGTTTGCCCGGGCACTGAGGTGGGCTCTGTGGCCTCTGGCGCTAGAATGGCTCTGATTGCGGCAGAGCGACGCCCCAAGATGGGCAGAGCATCACCCCCTGGTGGGCATGCCGGGTGGATCCCGGTCGGGCGCATGCGGGAGTCTGTCTGACTGCCTCCCCGTTTCCAACTTTGGAAAAATACAAAATAAATAATAAATAAATAAATAAATAAATAAAAGCAATATTCAATTCAAGTAGCCTTAGGGTCTGAAAATCAGGGTTCTAGGTCCCAGTTCTCCTAATAGCTTGCTGGTTGACTTTGGGGATGTCCTTTGGCCTCTGCGAATCTCAGGCTCCCCATCAGTAACATCATGGGACTAGGTTCCTTCCAGATAAGAATCCCGTGCTTCCTACCTAAGAGCACCTAACAACTCGCCATGCCTGAGTTGTTACTCAAACAGAAGTGCTGAGGTCCTAAAAGGAGTGGTCAGATGAGTACCTGGAAGGGCCAAGACCGGCCAGTACGGGCTGGAGTAGGGCACTGGGCTTGACAGCGGGGGGGCGGGGCCTGGACTGCGGTGGCCATCCTGATAGGGCAGGCATCACGGTGAGGGGAGGGGCCAGACGTGAGGACAGGGGGCAGGGGAGCAGGGAGGGAAACGAGGCTGGGCTAAGTGAAGGAAAAGGTGTGAAAACCTGGGTGGGAGGTCAGCAGGTTCCAGATTCCCGAAGCCCTTGGAAGCCAGGGAGGCAATGTAGAGCATGAGGGAAACTACCGAGAGGAGCGACAGTGGGAAGGGGTGATTTGGGAAGACGACAGACAGGGTGGCCCACGCAGGGTGGGAAGAGCGGGAGAGGGGTTGGGGCTGGCCTGGTGGGCCAGCTCGGGAGACATTGGTGATCCAGAGGGCGGCTTATTCCAGAGATGATGATGTGGCCCTGACCTGGGTCTGTGGCCGTGGGAAGAGGGGGGGAGGAATGGATCGATGGAAGAGCTCCTGGACCCTGGGATCGTGGGTAGTTTTTATGGTTCTTTCAGTTTACTTGTTTTTTTGCTTATCTGTACTTTCTGTTCTCTCGGTAGTGAGCAGATATTGCTTTGCGATAACAAAAACATACAGTTCAGCACTTCCTTTGGGAAACCAGCGAGTCATCTTCATCCCTTTGCGCCTGAGCCCCTCCTCTCACTCGTCCGTTTCTCTTAAGAACCCCCTTTCCCGTACTTCTTACCAGCTCATCTGCATCCCATCGACACCCCTCTGCTAAAAAGGCTTCTGCAGAGCAGCTCCCCTTTCCTGGACCCCTCCTCCTGCCAGCCTCCTATAGTGCAGACCTGGCTTTCTCCTCTGCCCCTAGGGGAGCCCGGGGTGTCGGCAGGAGTGGAGGTCAGAGGCCAGCAAACTCCCTGCTACCCCACAGTGGCTCCGGACCAGGACTCGGACTTTCTCTTCACCAAACATTCTCTGAGGAGTTCGCCTGCTTTCTGCCCTTGAAGCCCATCTCATAGTATCTGCCTCAAAATCTTCTCCAAAAGAATTCCTGTCGTCATCCTGGGAAATGCTGCCCTCCATGAGGAAGACCACGGAACCTCCCAGCATCACAGCCCTCTGACCATCCCGATTTTTGGACCATTCCCCCACACCCATGGCCACCTAGCAGACCTGCAGGTGCCCTAGATCTCCTATAACATGTCAAACTCTGAAACTCATTCTGACCATGGACGCCTGACTTCCGACTTCTTGGATGTCGACATTCCAACTTACTAGCCAGTTGTTGGTACTCTTTTCTTTTTAGATTTTACTTATTTATTTTTAGAGAGAGGGGGAGAGAGAGAGAGAGAGAGAGGGAGAGAGAGAGAGAGAGAGAGAGAGAAGGAGCAGAAAGCATCAACTTCCAAATGTGCCTTGACCAGGCAATCCCAGGGTTTTGAACCGGTGACCTCAGCGTTCCAGGTTGACACCACAGGTCAGGCTACTGGTATTCTTTGATTTCACTTGCCTGCCAAGCATCATGGCTTCTAAGCCCAGTGTTCTCTGAAGCTCCGCTAAGCCTGGTACCAACTAGAGAAAAACAGTCTTCCTCCTAGAGAAAAGCTGCCTAGCATACCACTGGGTTCTCTTACAAAAGTTTCACTACGGCCCCCAGGTCAGCTCAGCTGTCTACACCCCATTTAATCTTAATCCTACTGTCAATTCTATGGAGACCTTACCACTTTCCTCAAGACCCTTGATCCGCTCTCTTCCTCCTTCGTGCAGATGGTCTTACCCCCAGTTTTACTAAGAAGTTGGCAGCCACCAGTTATGAACATTCTTATTTCCCTTCTCTCCCCCTGTGAATTTCTGCCTCTCTCCAATCATCTTTTCCTCTTTTCTGGACAGAAATGTCATCCTGTCTCTTTAAGTCTAATATTGCTGTGTTTGAGACCAGCCCTTGCTGTCCTTCTAAAACAGGCGTCCCCAAACTAGAGCCACCCATGGGCGGGGCCGCATGCGGCCCCCTGAGGCCATTTATCCGGCCCCGCCACACTTCTGGAAGGGGCACCTCTTTCATTGGTGGTCAGTGAGAGGAGCACTGTATGTGGCAGCCCTCCAACGGTCTGAGGGACAGTGAACTGGCCCCTGTGTAAAAAGTTTTCTAAAACTTTTACTGTTTCTAAAAGATTTACTCAAGTTGATTATTCCTTCTTTCTTTTAGACTTCAAGCTCTCCTCCATCATGCAAGAAAAATGCTTTGACCTTCCCTTCCCCCAACACCCTCTCATTTTCTTACTGCCAAACCCTTTAGAGTTTTGCTATTTTCATTAAAGTGATGCATGTTTATGCAAACATTTTAAACAATGCAGGAAGCAAAACAAAAATAACTGTTACCCAACATCCTACCCCTTACATAGATAACCACTGTTAGAAATTTGGTGGCCATGCTTCCAAATTGCTTTTTAGATACACACTCACATATAGAAGTGTATATTTAACACAGAAGCGTATGTATTTAACATTGTACAGGCTCTTCTATGACTTGCACCTTTCCATGTCAAAATCATGTTTTCTAACTAAGGAAGGTATTCTAGTGAATGTAAGTAAAATCACTTTCCTATCTTCTATTAATTTGTTTACAAGCTGGTTTTATTTCTTGCTGCTATAGATTATACTGTGTTGAATATTTTTCCACTTGTGAAAATTTGTGAATTCCATTTGTGGATATTTTTCCATTTGTGAAAATGGCAAAAATTTGCCATTATTTACTTATGGCAAATTCCTTTAAAGGGATTGTTGGATAAAATATACCTACTTTTTATGTTTGATATACACTGTAAAACACTCTTCCAGAAAGATTGTACTAACTTAAACTCGTATCAATGGCTGCCATTTTCCTAAACCCTTAAGAGCCCTAAGTTTTGTTAATGTTTCAAAATTTCACCTAGTATCAAGAATAAAAAAAGAGGACAGCAATACAGAGTCTACAGTCCATTAAAAAAATAAGAGAATATTTTGAACAACTTTCACCCATTATTCTGAACGTACATGAAATGAACAAATTCCCAGGAAAAAGAAATTGCCAAGATTTATTTGAGAAGAAAAAGAATATCTGAATAGTCCCGCTTCTGTTAAGTTCATTAAATCTATATTTAAAAACCTAACTATAAAAAACAACAACCAACCAACCAACCAACCAACTTCCTGGCTTCAAGGGCTTCACCAATGTATTTCATTAAATGTTTAAGAAAGAAATCATACCAACCTTACACAAATTCTTTCAGAGAATATAATTTTCCAGTTTATTTTTTGAGGCTTAGCATACCTTAACATCAAAAACTCACAAGGACATGTAAGGGGAAAGAAAATTACAGACCTATCTGTTTTGGACATAATGAAAAAGTTCCAGGCACTGTTAATACAACAGTGGTTTGTTGTCAACCACCTCTGTGAGGAAAATGCTAAATTTTAGTTAGAGGTCAATAAAAATTAAGATGTACTATCTCTGAAGTCTATTCATGCACCACTTGGGGATTTGGGGACTCCAGGTTAAAAATTCCTGAACTAAAAAGAACAGCGCTGGAGGCAGCACAGACTGCTGGGAAACCGGAGCTAGAGCCCAAAGGGAAACCCCACCAGTTCAAAGTCGGGGGCACCTCTGTGTTAGGGATGCCACTAGTCTTCAAACACTCTTTCAGCTGATTTCTTTTAAGACGACTCCTCTTGATTTTGCATTTCACACATTTCTTTGTTCTCCTTCCAATGTGATTTCACTTTGCTTAATATAAAGGAATTGACTAAACATTTCAGTTCCTTTATTCCCAAAATAAATTCCCACGATAACGGGGTAGAGTTGGCAAGTCAAGCAAATCATTCCTTTGATGACACCCAGGCTATTTGACTACACATTTGTAAACAGAACATTTGAAAACCAACATGGACTTTTGTGGCCAGAACTCTACACAAAGCCAACTTGGCTCTAGACCAAGCACTCATGACACCCCTTGGAAGGTCACCTGAGAGAAACATAATAGGACTGGGGTGTGACCTGGCTCCAGCTTACAACCTGGCAAAGTCTGTGTGCGCACTGAGGGTCACTTGAACCCCCTCTGAAAAGCTCAATGACCAAGTTTTTTGGATATCTTCCTGAACACTTTCCTAGAGGGAAAAGACCCAACTAAATTCAATAACTGCATTTTTACCACTTATTTTGAATTCACCTCTATGTGAAAGATGTAATCTCTAAAAAAAAAAAAAAAAGTATCTTGCCCTGGTAGATAGCTCAGTTGGTTAGAGTGATGTCCTGAAGCGCAGAGGTTGCTGGTTCGATCCCCGGTCAGGGCACATACAGGAACAGATCGATGTTCCTGTTTCTCTCTTTCTCTCTCCCTTTTTCTATCACTAAAATCAGTACGTAGAAATATTAAAAATAAAAAGATGCTTTAAAAATGTATCTTAATACCCTAAAGCCCGGGATTAAACATTTTTTTAATGTTTAGTCTTGACTTTAGAGAGAGATCGAGCATATCTTAACATTTTGCTGTATTTGTCAAGAAAATAGTTCATAAAAACACAAAGCATTAAAGATACAACAGAAGTTGCTGTGCACCCTTCCCTGATCCCAGTCCCTTGCCTATCTCTCCAGAAATAATCACTTCTATGAACTTGTTCATCATTCCTAAAGATGCTTTTATAGTTTTCTAATATACGCATATATCCATATACTATACAGAAAGTATTTTTACAAGTTATCAAACTTGTTATTACGGTATATCCACTGTATGTGTTGTTATAGAACTTCCTCTTTTGGTTCAACATTACATTTTTTTTTTTTTTCTGAAGCTGGAAACGGGGAGAGACAGACAGACTCCCGCATGCGCCTGACCGGGATCCACCCGGCACGCCCACCAGGGGGCGATGCTCTGCCCCTCCAGGGCATCGCTCTGCCGCGACCAGAGCCACTCTAGTGCCTGGGGCAGAGGCCAAGGAGCCATCCCCAGTGCCCGGGCCATCTTTGCTCCAATGGAGCCTTGGCTGCGGGAGGGGAAGAGAGAGACAGAGAGGAAGGAGGGGGGGTGTGGAGAAGCAGATGGGCGCTTCTCCTATGTGCCCTGGCCGGGAATCGAACCCGGGTCCCCCGCACGCCAGGCCGACGCTCTACCGCTGAGCCAACCGGCCAGGGCCTCAACATTACATTTTTTAAATTTAGCCATATTAATAGATGTGGCTCTAGTTTATTCCTTTTCACTGCTATACATGATGTCATTGTTTAAACATGCCTCAATTTGTTTATCTAGGATTTTCCTTTTATAAGATCTCTTTTAACTAGATCTCACCTCAGCTCCTTGAGCATTGCATTTACCTAAAGAGAATCAAATACGCCTATAAGAATTGGTTTTATTTCTAGCAGCTCCTAGAAAATGAGCACCAAGTTTAAGAGAGAATAAGTACTGTGACTCTGATGCTTCTACGTTCAATCAGCAGCAGGGGAGGGGGCAGCAGTGGATTTTACTAGTTCTAAGGTGTAGTTAAGCATTTTTTCCTGGTGATGAAACGGCCAAATCTGATTCTTTGGCCATAAGAGAAGATCTACAAGCCCCTAAAATCTTTTGACAAACTCCTTTCCGACTACACTAGTTTAAGCGGATTCTGTATTTGCCACTAATAACTATGACCAATACTATGAGATTCAAGCATCTTTAAGAGCCTTTTTAGCACCTTTTCCTGCTTAAAAACATCTTTTAAAAAAAAATTCTAAAGTGGGATATTTTTTTTGATGAATTGCCTTAAGCCTTCAGAACATTTGCTAGAACTCTAGAAAGAGGCAAGTATTCACCTAATATCTTAGTCTGTAGTCAAAAAAAAGGATTTCAGAATAAAATACGTCAATGTAGTATCTGGAAGAATTTCTGTATAGACTACCATACAGTGCTCAGTGCTAGGGTTACTTACACTCGATTCTCTTTTAGTTAACAATGCCTCATTTCCACTAAGTAAAGCCTGGTCTCCAGTTCCCCTATCCAGTGCCTGCCTTACATTATGTGGTACTTCAGGGTACCACTTAAAGTGATTACATTATAAAAGGCCTCTAGATTACTTGGTTCAAATGTAATAGTTGGTTTCATTAATGTTCCAGTAGCAAGGGAAGCCTCCCCAATCATTCTCAGGTTGATAAATTTGACTTTCCAAGTATTCTCCACAAAGGGCAGTGAATGAGTCCAAAAATTTGTTTGGGCGCTCTCCCTCCCAGGGACACGCCAGAGCCTTCCTCTTCCTCCTCCTCCTCCTCTTCTTTGCCCTAGGCGTGTTTTCCTTGCCTGTCTCTTTCTCCTAAGCTCTAAGGGACCCCACGAGGCTTGCAACCAGGGGAGCAAGAAGCAGTGGCAGCTCCTGCAAGGCTAACCCCTGAACCTGTCTCCAAGACCCCCTTTCCTTTGCTTGCTCAGGCCCTTCTGAGTGTTCCTGCATGGACAATAAATTATTCTTTTAAAAATAACTGTTGCAAGGCCCTGGCCAGTTGGCTCAGTGGTAGAGCGTCGGCCTGGCGTGCGGGGAACCCGGGTTCGATTCCCAGCCAGGGCACCATAGGAGAAGCGCCCATTTGCTTCTCCACCCCCCCCCTCCTTCCTCTCTGTCTCTCTCTTCCCCTCCCGCAGCCAAGGCTCCATTGGAGCAAAGATGGCCCGGGCGCTGGGGATGGCTCCTTGGCCTCTGCCCCAGGCACTAGAGTGGCTCTGGTCGCGGCAGAGCAACGCCCCGGAGGGGCAGAGCATCGCCCCCTGGTGGGCAGAGCGTCGCCTCTGGTGGGCGTGCTGGGTGGATCCCGGTCGGGCGCATGCGGCAGTCTGTCTGACTGTCTCTCCCCGTTTCCAGCTTCAGAAAAATAAAAAAAAATAAAAATAATAACTGTTGCTCAAAAATGCCAAAACAACTCCAGCGATAACCTGACCACGGGGAGAAGCAGCACACTTGAATTCGCGTGAATCAAGGTTGGAACTAAAAAGATACGCTTCTTTCACTAGTGACAGCGGTCAAAGGCTCACAGCTTCTGCTCCTTGTTGTCTATCACATTTTGTTCGTATGTGTTGTAATAAAACCTAAGCTTGCCATCGTGCCAGAAGTGCTGCGCCCTCGTTCATCCTGCAGTGGTCCAAGAAAAGGATTTTGAGAATTAAGAAGTTCAAAGAACCAGTGACAGGATTCTTCTCCCAATCAATGAAAATCAACTTTTTCAGCTTTTTAAAAATCTTCTTTCTCCTGCTGTTGAAAGAGTCTAATGTCCTCAAAGATCTTAACTGGCTCTGGTGCTTCCTTCAATTTCAGATGTAATTGCTTTTTCCCCAGTAATCCTTTGCATGCTGGATAAGATTGTAGCTGGAGGTATAAAAATCCCTTGTAATGCCAAGTTCTTAAATAGGACATCTCAGTGGACTTTTTTATGCCTCATGAATTCTTCTACATTCTGTACACTAAATATTGCACGAATAGCGTCCTGGTGGTCCTCAGGTGACACTAGGCGGTTGGTGGTGGGGCTGCGCGGGGCCATGATCTCGTCGTTACCCAGTAGGCCAAGCAGGTTACGACAGCCCTCTCTTTCTGCATAGCAGAGACCCGACATCTGAACCCACAGGAAGGGGGAAGAGGACGATGTCCATAATGTCCCCCCTTGAGGCCCACAGGGCCAGCGCCTTGGCAACAGGCACTGGAAGTGCCTGGCTGGTACTTTGCTGCCAAATAGCCTCTGGTATTACAAACCCTCGGGCAGACGTGGTGGCCAATGAGGTCAATCAAGGAACACAAACACGATGCTCCAACGTTGTGTTCCAGGCTGGCTGGCTGGAGCAGAAGGCCACGAATCTTACTTTAGGGAAGCACCGTATTTACACTGAGAACATGGACCTTCCACAAGGGAGCTGGTTGCGGAAAGTTACAAACATCTTAAAACTCTGTTTTTGTTTAGTTATATACCTATAGTGTGTAAGTGATGAGTGAAGTCTATCACTTCTTCCAGAATTTTAGAGATAAAAGCTACTGGATTTTTGACCTATAGTCTAAATGTTAAGTCCTCTCATTTTTACTATTGAGAATATATAAGTGGATATGGAAGAGGTTTAAGAGTTAATAGCAAGACTCGAGGAAACAGAATTTGTTATATAAATAACAGAGCATGAATTGTAAGAAAATGTGGCCTGTCAACTTGGGTAAGCCCTAGAATTTATCCCGTTAAATATGCTGCCTCTGGCAGAGGTAGAAAGAAGCATCTTTTGGAAAAATATGGTTGTGCCTTTCATCTCAAAGGGCTTATGGTATTCTCCAAATATGTTGTAAGTTTCCTTTTAACAGAGTCAGGCCAACTCGGTTTAACTCTTGCCTGTACTATCCGATAGGTCTATTCCTATGTTACACAGGCAAGTTACGTAACCTCTCTGCGAGTCAGTGTCCGCAGATGGGAATTATAATACCTACTGCTTAAGGTTGTGGGAGGGTAAAATGAGATATCATGCAAAGTGCTGGGCATACAGTTATCATGAAATAAATGGTAGCTTCCATGGCACTTTGCATACCTTCTTCTTAAAGGACGACACTTGAGCACCTCAAATACGTGGTCAGGTCTCATTCGCCTGAGCATCCCAAGCACCTGGTACAGGTGGAGAGCACATAGCGGGTACTCAGTAAATGTTTACTGAGCAGATGAATTAGAGATAACATTAGTAAGAATACATGTTTACTAAATACCTATATATTTTAATATGTACTATATAATAACCTCATAATAACCTTCTGAGGTATCTGCTACTGTAAAATCAAGTCTCAGAGAGATTAAGTAACTTGTCAAAGTTCACACAACTCCTAAGTGATGGAGGTGGTATTCAAAGCGAAGCCAACGAATCTTGAGCATTACACTCCAGTGACTGCATCCTGCTCAGGCAGTGCGGGAAGGCGTCCAGAGGAGGTGGCTCTTGAACTGGATCTCAGGGGGTGACTAAGAATCCATGGGGCACCTAGGGAACAGGCGCCCCGGTAAGAGAAACCAGTACACACACCGGGGAGTGAAAAAGCACAGCATGTTTGGGTTCAGCAAGTAGTTCATTACAGCCTGAAGGGGATCCCTGGGGAAGAGGCTGTCAACACGGTCCAGAGTCAACCTGCGAAGGGCTACAGGCTGTGAAACGTCATGTTTTCGTCTTGGGGCCAATGGGTAACCATTGAGAAACAGCTGGATCAGGCAGCAGTCTGAGCAGACCTGTGCTTTAGAGATGCATGTGCAGCAGCCTCGCCAAGGGAGAACTGGAATGAGAGCCCAGAGAGGAGGGAGGAAGACAGGAAAGCACGTCAGCCCTCTGCCCAGGCTTTTCCCATCTCTGAGTCTCTGATCATCTCTCCATTAATTTCTAAGTGATGTCTTAACACTGGTGGCAAACAGATCTGAGATCTCTATGCAAACTGGGTCACACTTCCTGGATGAGGATGTCATTCTCAGAAAAGTTACACCTGGCTTATTTAACTGGTGGCACAATAACTCAAGCTAGCCAGTGAATGAGCCCAGCTCCTCCCTACAGTTCCAGGTAGTAGAAGCACTTCCTTTTTCCCTGCAGACATCTGTGGACAGTCTGAAAGGTGTCCCCACACCCTCCGTAGCCCAGGCCCTCTCTACTGAGCTGGGACGTCAGCACATTTATTTCTGTTCCAGCGATACTCCATTCCTTTGTTCTCTAAGCCTCCATCAAGATAGTCACTATTTTTACACTGTTGTATAACTATGGGAGACTATATTTTGAACTCAAATGCTTATTTATCTTATCTTGTACTTTTGTATTAGCTCTCTGCAGAGGCATATGCAAGAGTAGAAGAAATTCTCAGCCCCAATGTTAAACCTGAAAAAAACGATATACTGTACAAAATATGTTTGGGTAAGTTCCTTAAAAAAGAGTGGAGAGAGTCATAGGTTTTATCTTTCAGAGTCTCTCGCTGCAAAGTGGAGAGTAAGTCTGCCCTGCCAGATTGTAAAATGTCTTGATCTTCTCTTCTGCTTAAAACATGACCCAAAATTTACTTCTGAGAGAGGGATGGTACTATATTAAGCTTAACACTGCTTCACATTAAGGAGGCTGATCAAAATTTAAGGAGAGAATATGTCCAGAATAGACCCACACAAATGTAGCCAATTGATTTTTAATAAGGTTCAAAGGTAAAACAATAGAGAAAGAACGGTCTTTTCAGTAACTTATGTGGATACAACTGGATATTCATATGCAAAACAAATAAACCTCAATTTCTGTTCTTCAAAACATATCTTTAATATCTCAAACCCATCAGGATAGCTACTATAAAAAAGACAGAAGCTGACCAGGTCATGGAACAGTGGGCAAAGCAGTCAACCTGGGATGCTGAGGACCCAGGTTGGAAACCCCAAGGTTGCTGGCTTGAGTGTAGACTCTTCTGGCTTGAGCACAGGGTCACCAGCTTGACCATGAGATCACAGACATGACCCCATGGTCGCTGACTTGAGCCCAAGTTTGCTGGCTTGAGCAAGGGGTCACTGGCTTGGCTGGAGTCCCCTGGTCAAGGCACGTATGAGAAAGCAATCAATGAACAACTAAGGTGCCTCAACTACAAGCTGATGATTCTCATCTCTCTCCCTTCCTGTCTGTCTCTGTCTCTCTCTGTCTCTCTCTCTCTCTCTCGCTTAAAAAACAAAAATAAAAAAAGACAGAAAAGGCCCTGGCCGGTTGGCTCAGTGGTAGAGTGTCGGCCTGGTGTGCAGGAGTCCCGGGTTCGATTCCCGGCCAGAGCACACAGGAGAAGCACCCATCTGCTTCTCCACCCCTCCCCCTCTCCTTCCTCTCTGTCTCTCTCTTCCCCTCCCGCAGCCAAGGCTCCATTGGAGCAAAGTTGGCCCAGATGCTGAGGATGGCTCTATGGCCTCTGCCTCAGGCGCTAGAATGGCTCTGGTTACAACAGAGCAACGCCCCAGATGGGCAGAGCATCGCCCCCTGGTGGGCATGCCGGGTGGATCCTGGTTGGGCACATGTGGGAGTCTGTCTGACTGCCTCTCCATTTCCAGCTTCAGAAAAATACAAAAAAAAAAAAAAAAAAAGACAGAAAATAACAAGTATTATGGAGGATGTGGGGAAAGTGGACCCTTTGTATAGCTGGTGGGAAATGTAAAATGGTGCAACTGCTGTGGAATACAGTATGGGTGTTCCTCAAAAACTTAAACAGAGAGTTACCATATGCTGCAGCAATTCCACTCCTGAGCATAGTCCCAACAGAATTGCAAGTAGAGACTCAAACACTATTTGTACATCCATGTTCACAGCACTATTCACAATGGCTAAAACATGGAAGCAATGTAAGTTCCACTGAGGGATGAGTGAATACACACAAAGTGGTGTATTTTAGATAATACATTTATAAACATATATAAAATATGTATACACACACGCACTATACACACACATAAAATGTAGTATTATTCAACCTTAAAAAGAAAAGAAATTGCCCTGGCTGGTTGGCTCAGCGGTAGAGCGTCGGCCTGGCGTGCGGGGGACCCGGGTTCGATTCCCGGCCAGGGCACATAGGAGAAGCGCCCATTTGCTTCTCCACCCCCCCCCCTTTTCCTCTCTGTCTCTCTCTTCCCCTCCCGCAGCCAAGGCTCCATTGGAGCAAAGATGGCCCGGGAGCTGGGGATGGCTCCTTGGCCTCTGCCCCAGGCGCTAGAGTGGCTCTGGTCGCTGCAGAGCGATGCCCCGGAGGGGCAGAGCATCGCCCCCTGGTGGGCAGAGCATCGCCCCTGGTGGGCGTGCCGGGTGGATCCCGGTTGGGCGCATGCGGGAGTCTGTCTGACTGTCTCTCCCCGTTTCCAGCTTCAGAAAAATACAAAAATAAATAAATAAATAAATAAATAAGAAAAGAAATTCTGACATATGCCACATCAATTAACACTGAGGATATACTAAGTGAAATAAGCCAATCAGAAACACAAATACTGTATGATTTTGCTTATATGAGATACATACGGTGGTCAGAATCAGAAACAGAAAGTAGTTGCCAGAAGCTGGGTGGGGCGTGGGGGGAATGGGGAGTTATTATTTAATGAGTACAGAGTTTTAGTTTCACATGGTGAAAAAAGTACTGGTGATAGATGGTGGTGATCGTTGCACAGTTTTAATGTACGTAAAACCCCTGAACTGTACACTTAAAAATGGTTTAAAACCTGGAAAAATATTGCTAAGAGAATGAAAAGACAAACCACAGACTGTGAATAAATACTTTAAAAAAGTCAAGAGAAAACTTGCATCTAGAATATATATACACAAAGAACCTTCAAACTTAATAATAAGAAATGAAATGATTCAATTTTTTAAAAAACGGGCAATAATTTGAATAGATATTTCAGCAAAGAATTTAAATGGCAGACAACAACATTCAGCACTATCAGTCGTAAGGGAAATACATATTAAACCACAAGATAAGCACCAGATACCCGTTAGAATGGCTAAAATAAAAAAATTGACAATGCCAAATACCGACAAGGATACAGAGCAACTGCAACCATCATACATTGCTGGTGGATATAGGAAATGGTGCCCTCGCTTGGGAAAATGATTTGATAATTATTTATAAAGTTAAATACACACTTGCAAACAGTAGTCCATCCATACAGTTGAGTACTACTTAGCAACAGCAACAAACTGATTTATAAAACCCTCTGAATGAATTTCAGAAGCATTATAGTAAGTGAAAGAACCCAGACTCAAAAGGCTGCATACTGCATTAGTCCATTCATGTGACACTCAGTTAAAGGCAGAGAATGATGGAGAAAAGCACTCAGCACAGTCACTGCTGGGGGCTGAGTGGGGAGGGAGGCGAGCTGCAAAGGAGCACAGGTGATACTCTCTATCTGGACTGCGCTACATGACTGTGTCAAAACACACAGAACTTCGTAACCTTGGGTAACACCAAAAAAAGAATGCTTTTAATTGTATGCAAATTTACCTGAATAAAAAAAAAAAAATTAAAATTCCAGAAGAGAATTCAGGCCTATGGCAGTGAATCAGAGTATGCTGTAGAGCAGAAAAATTAATGCTCACCAGCAAGTGCTTATACACTTGACAGAGTTAATAGCTACTCAAATTATACACTTGTTTGATGACTGCTATGAAATGTATTTGTTCTAACCAAAACAAAAAATGATTATGTGAAGCCATTTCCTCAAAAGGAGGAAAGAAAATACGGCTCTGACTGAAATCTATGAAATTAAACTCAATGGTTTCTGACTTGAACATAAACGAGCCAAGTACTTAGAACAAATTTATGAAATGCTAAGCATGAAAGCTAACTCTTAATCAGAATGCAGAGGGAGACTGATATACAATTTAAAGTACAGTATGAATTCTTATTGGAATACTGACTTCTCTCCGGGACTAAAAGGCTACATTTATTCAAGCCATGTTGACAAGGCAGAGCGGTTTGTTCTTCAAGATACCTTGAAACACCGAAAGCTTAGGTTAAATACTCATTTTGAAAGGTAAGAATAGTATTAGTCATCAAATGTTAAGTCAGCTCTCTTCAGTTTTTAAAGTGCTTTAAGTACCAGGATTCTAAAACATTTTGGCAAATAGCCTTAACACAAATTATAATTACAAAGAAACCTTTCAGTTTTTAACTTGAAGCAGCTACTCAGAATCAAAATGAGCTATTACTTAGGTGATTACATAATCTTCAGCATCCATAAAGACCACTGTTTAGAGGCCCTGGTTTCAGAGAACTATGCCACCAGTGTTTTCAGTCTCGATCCCAAATACAAAACTGTTCACATCCCAACCCAGTGCTACAAGCAGTTCCTAAATCTTTGCTCCATTATGGTGATGTTATTTCAAAGGCACAAAGGCAAATATTTGCTTGATTTTATTTTAAATAAAGCATTAAATATGCATTCTCATTTTTAAAAACAAAGGAAAATGTACGTTAGAAAATTAAAAGAGAAGAAAACTATTAGACAGTAGGTTTTTCAAAAGAAAGGTCATTAAAAATACTGAACTTTAAATGTCTGATAAACCAAGATCTTAAATCTGGAAAATCAGTTCTAGGGTCTGTATTAATACCTTCAATATTACCCAAGAGAATCCTAATACTCCTCTCTGTTTTAGTAGCTATATGCTGCTGACCTTGGCACTATACATTACTATCAAAACAAGTGAGAAAAAAAAGTATACTTACATCTAGAGTCATTTGTGGCCAGAGTGTTTCCTGATCTCTGCCAACCCCTGGCTGAAAGGGCCCAGTGAACCCACTGGCATTGCCAGGTATCTCCTCTCGCCACCCCCAACACCATTAAAACAGAAAAGGCCACCTACCTCACTTCTGGGTATATATCTGAAGGAAATGAAATCATTATCTTGAGTAGATATCTGCACCCCCATATTTTTATTACAACACTATTTACAACAGCCAAGGCATGAAAGCAACCTAAGATGGTTGAATAAATAAAGACGGGACATACACACTCAATTCATAGAAACCCCAAATTCATAGAAAAAGAGATCAGATTTGTGGTTGCCAGAGTCAGGGGGTAGAAGATAGGGGAATTGGGTGGAGGTGGTCATAAAGTACATACTTCCAGGTATACAATAGCCCTGGCAGGATGACTCCGGAGATGTAGCATCAGCCCAGTGTGTGGCTGTCCCAGGTTCAATTCCCTGTTAGGGCATACAGGAGAAGCCACCATCTGCTTCTCTACCCCTTCCTCTCCCCCTTTTATGCCTCTTCCCCTCCCGCAGCCAGTGGCTCACTTGGTTCTAGCGTTGACCTGGGAGCTGACTGGTCTGAGCTCCGTCAGCCTCAGGTGCTAAAAATAGCTCAGTTGAGGCCCTGGCCTGTTGGCTCAGTGGTAGAGCGTCAGCCTGGCGTGCAGGAGTCCTGGGTTTGATTCTCGGCCAGGGCACACAGGAGAAGCGCCCATCTGCTTCTCCACCCCTCCCCCTCTCCTTCCTCTCTGTCTCTCTCTTCCCCTCCTGCAGCCAAAGCTCCATTGGAGCAAAGTTGGCCCGGGCGCTGAGGATGGCTCTGTGGCCTCTGCCTCAGGCGCTAGGATGGCTCTGGTTGCAACAGAGCGATGCCCCAGATGGGCAGAGCATCACCCCCTGGTGGGCATGCTGGGTGGATCCCGGTCGGGCGCATGCGGGAGTCTGTCTGCCTCCCCATTTCCAACTTCAGAAAAATACAAAAATAAAAATAAAAAAAATAGCTCAGTTGATTCAGCATGGACCCCAGACTGGGGTTGCTGGGTGGATCCCAGTTGGGACACATACAGGAGTCTGTCTCACCATTCCCCTCTTCTCACTTAAAAAAAATAATTCAGATTTCCTACAGTTTAGAAATGTTAGTTTTTTGCATAATTTACATGTCATCATTTAATATGTTATAGGTGCATTAATATAATAAATTCTAAGAATCTGAAATATATTATATTAAACAATCTCTTTTAAATATCCCCAATAAAAGCTGCAAAAAGATAGAAAAAAAAAAGTACTTGGGATGTAATGTACAACATGAGGACTATAGTCAATGATACTTACTATATGGTATATTTAAAAGTTGCTAAAAGAATAAATCCTGAAAGTTCTCATCATAAGGGTAAAAAAATTTTTTTGTAACTATATGAAGTATTTGGTGTTAACTAAACATACTGTGGTAATCATTTCACAATCCAGACATATTTCAAATCATTATGCTATAAAACAGGGGTCCCCAAACTACGGCCCACGGGCCGCATGCGGCCCCCTGAGGCCATTTATCCGGCCCTCACCGCACTTCCGGAAGGGGCACCTCTTTCATTGGTGGTCAGTGAGAGGAGCATAGTTCCCATTGAAATATTGGTCAGTTTGTTGATTTAAATTTACTTGTTCTTTATTTTAAATATTGTATTTGTTCCCGTTTTGTTTTTTACTTTAAAATAAGATATGTGCAGTGTGCATAGGGATTTGTTCATAGTTTTTTTTATAGTCCGGCCCTCCAATGGTCTGAGGGACAGTGAACTGGCCCCCTGTGTAAAAAGTTTGGGGACCCCTGCTATAAACCTTAAAGAGTATTGTATGTCAATTATATCTCAATAAAACAAATACCTTAGAATGAAACTGAAAGCTGTGTGGTCCCTCCTGAAATACAGTCCTGCCATTTCAAATGGGGTTTCCCTCTGAGAGACACCAGTCCAGCACCGTGTGGGGCAAGTTTCTGAGCCCACAGACTTAGTTCCAGGGAGCATAGCCTGGAACCAGTCTTTCCCAGTCACGGGCCAGAGGACCCTGTCTTGTGGTCAGGACTGCTGAACCCAAAGATAAGCTCCTTTGTGTTTGTCCCCTGAAGACATTTCTACTTACTTAAGTGAATTCTCTCTTCAGTGAGTAATAAAATGAAAGATAAGATATGGGTTTAAACATGCCTGCCAATCAAACAGAATATCAGATAAAAAAAAAATACATTTCAATCGGGATAATCATGAACTCTGATTGAAAATTTAGGTGTTAAGACCAAAATTTATGAATGCATTCTTTGAAGAAAGACCTGTGGTGGTGCAGTGGATAAAGTGTTGACCTGGAATGATGAAGATTGGTTAAACAACAGTTGTCACTGAAGCCCCACTGATCAAAGATGATTTCACATTGACTTCATTATCATTTCTCTTTTTAGGGGACGATCAGGATTTTCGAAGCACTAATTCAATTAGACTCTTCCATAGGTCACTAGCACAATGTTGAAATAAACCTTTACAATGACAACTTTACAACTCTGGTCTTCATTAAAATACTCACTTTAGATAGCTCTAAAAGTTCATCAGGGGACTTCCGCTTCCTGGAAGATGAAGCAGACAAACTTCTTCCTATTCTCCTCACTAAGTACAACTAAAGCATCCTTTACAAAGCAAACATTAAGGAGATTCTGCAAGGTGGAGAGAAGGCAGAGTAGCTGGGGACTTTGAGATCTGAAACAACATGGTGGTAATCGTGGGCTTTCTTTTTGCCTAATAGAGCCCAAACTTAGAGCTGAAGAGGCTCGATATAGAGAAAAACCAACAGCTGCAGACAAAGAGTCCTCTCAAAAGCCTACTCTTTGTAACCAAAGGAACAGATAAAAGATAGCAAGATGGAAAACGTCTAGACAATAACTGCTCTACTGCAGACTAACACCACACAAGCACATTCATGCTTATTATGGCCCTACCCCCACCCAAGCCAGAAAAACCCAATAGGGGCCTAGAATTCCATCCTCATCAGGGTGTAAGGAGGCACCCATCACTCCTGCTGAGTGGTATCAGAGAAGGCCAAGAACTTCATCCCTGACAGCTGGTTATGAGTCTTCTCCTATCCCACATGGTCAGTGCAGATCACACGGCCAGCTTGGACTTCTATCCCTGCCCAGCAATAACGAAGTGCTCCTCTTCTCCCAGCTGGGGTGATATCAGAGAAGGCACAGGCAGAGTCAGAGTTTTTACCACGTGAGAGCTGGAACTCCCTCCTTTGCCCAGCAGGATCTCAAAAGCGAGCCTAGACTTCTAGCTCTATCTGGTACAAACAAGGCAGGGCTGCCCCTTTCTAACAGGAGCAGTGTCAGAGACAACCAATTAAAACAGCAGGTTTAAACAAGATGCAGAGTTTCAATTGTAATTCAATTGCTATTCTAAGAATCTGAAAATCTCAAACCAAATAAAAGACAATTGACAGATGCCAACACCAAGATGACAGAGATGTTACACTTATCTGACCAAAATTTTAAAGCAGCTATGATGAAAGAAATTAGGAACACAATTAAAACAAATAAAGAAAACAGAAATACAAGATATAAAGATAAACTAAATGGAAAACTTAGAACCAAAAATAATACAAAAAGAAATTAAAAGTGCAGTGAGTGGGCTCAATAGCAGAGTAAAGAAGACTAGGATCAAATTAATGAACTTGAAGACAGAACAAGAGAAATTACCGTATTTCCCCATGTATAAGATACTCCCCATGTATAAGACGCACCTTAATTTCGGGGTCTGAAATTTGAAAAAAAAATGTACTACATAAAATTATTGAACTCAAGTTTATTCATCATAAAATTCATACAACTCCTCATCACTGTCAAAACTCCCATCCATTAGCTTGTCCTCATCTGCGTCTGATAGCGAATCACTGTCTTCAACAATGAGCATAAAAAAGCAAGAAATTCAAGTAAAAAAATTTACAACCACTGTATAAGAAGCACCCAGTGTTTAGACCCCAAATTTTTTGAAAGGGTGTATCTTATACATGGGGAAATACAGTATCTAATCTGAAGCAACAGAGAGAAAAGATGTTTTAAAGTTAGTGTTGATAAAGTGTGGAACCATAAAAAAGGACCTAACATTTGTGTCATCAGAGTCCCAGAAGAAGAGAAAGGGCAGCACTTAAAATGTACTTCAGGAGGCCCTGGCCGGTTGGCTCAGCGGTAGAGCGTCAGCCTGGCGTGTGGGGGACCCGGGTTCGATTCCCAGCCAGGGCACATAGGAGAAGCGCCCATTTGCTTCTCCCCCCCCCCTCCTTCCTCTCTGTCTCTCTCTTCCCCTCCCGCAGCCAAGGCTCCATTGGAGCAAAGAAGGCCCCGGCGCTAGGGATGGCTCCTTGGCCTCTGCCCCAGGCGCTAGAGTGGCTCTGGTTGCGGCAGAGCGACGCCCCAGAGGGGCAGAGCATCGCCCCCTGGTGGGCAGAGCATCGCCCCTGGTGGGCGTGCCAGGTGGATCCCGGTAGGGCGCATGCGGGAGTCTGTCTGTCTCTCCCCATTTCCAGCTTCAGAAAAATACAAAAAAAAAAAAAAAAAAAAAAAGTACTTCAGGAAATAATGGCTGAAAACTCCCCAAATTTGGCAAGAGACATAACCCTACAAATTCAAGAAGGTGAGTGAGCCACAAACAGGATAAACACAAAGAATCCACAACAAAATATAACTAAATTTCCAAAAACTAAAGATGGTAATGTCATTCTGGAAGACAGTTTGGTAGTTTCTTAGAAAACTAAAATATTCTTACCATACAATACAACAATGGTGCCCCTTGGTTTTTACCCAAGTGAGTTGAAAATTTAGATTTATGGAAAAACCTACATAAAAATGTTTATAGCAGCTATACTCAAAATTGCTAAAACTTGGAAGCAACCAAGGTGTCCTTCAGTGGGTGAATGCACACACTGTAGTGTATGGAGACAATGAAATACTTATTATTCAGCACTAAAAAGAAATGAGCTATCAAGCCATGAAGAGACATAGAGGAAATTTAAATGCATATTAGTAAGTTAAAAAGCCAATCTGAAAAGGCTACATACTTTATAATTCCAACCATGTGACATTCTGGAAAAGGTAAAACTACTGAGGTTAAAAAAATCAGTGGTTGCCAAGGGTTGGGGGAGGAAGGGAGGAACGAGTAAGCAGAACACAGAGGATTTTTAGGACAGTGGAACTATTCTGTATGATACAGTAATGATGGATAATGTCAATATACATTTGTCAAAACCTGTAGAGTGTACAACATCAAGAGTGAACCCTCATGTAAACTGTGGATTTGGGGTGATAATGATGTGTCAGTGTAGGTTTATTGATTGTAATAAGTGTACCACTCTGGCGCAGGATATTAATAATATTAATAGTGGGGGAGAGCCTGTGTGTGTGTGTGTCAACATTATATGGGAACTCTCTCAATCTTCTGCTCAATTTTGCTGTGAGTCTTACTTACACTGCTCCAAAAATAAAGCTCTTAAAAATACCATGAACTGGATAAAAATGAAAATATAACACAACACAATTTGTAGGACGTTGCAAAAGCAGCGCTAAGAGAAAAATCTGCAGCACTAAATAATATACATTAGGAAAGAGGAAAAGTCTCAAATCAATAATCTAAGCTTCCGTCCAAGAACCTAAAAAAAGAGCAAAATAAACCCAAATCAAGCAGAGAGATGGAAAGAATAAAATAACAGAGATTATTGAAGTTGAAAACATAAAAGCAATAGAAAAAAATCAATGAAATGTAGAGTTGGTTCCTTGTAAAGATCAAGAAAATTGGAAAATCCTCCAGCAAGACTGACAAAAATTAAGATGGAAGACACAAATTAATTATATCAAGAATAAAACAGGGATTATCACTTCAGACCCCACAGACATCAAACAGGTAACAAGGGAATATAGTACTATGAACAATTATATACCCAAATTTGACAATTTAGATAAAATCTTAAAAAACAAAACTGTAACAAGTTATCCGATAGGAAAGAGATACTTTGAAGAGCTCTATAACTATTAAGGAAAATAAAATTTTGGTTAAAAACTCCCTCAAAGAGATTGATTTCACTAAATAATAATCTTGTCCAGAAAAAAGAGAACACACTTGCCAATTTATTTTATGAAGCTGATATTAAACCAGATAAAGACAATAAAAAAACAATAAAAAAAAACTATAGGCCAATATCACTCATGAATACACACATAAAAATCCTTAACAAAATATTAGCAAATAGGCCCTGGCTGCTTGGCTTAGCGGTAGAGCATCCACCTGTTCTGTGGAAGTCCTTGGTTTGATACCTGGTCAGGGCACACAGGAGAGGCGACCATCTGCTCCTCCACCTCCCCCTAACCTACTCACTCTCTCTGTCTCTTCCCCTCCTGCAGCCATGGCTCAATTGGCCCCAGGCACTGACGTCTGGCCCCAGATGGGGGTTGCCCAGTGAATCCCGGTTGGGGATTGCCCAGTGGATCCCAGTTGGGGCGCACGTGGGAATCTGTCTCACTATCTTGCCTTCTCTCACTTAAGAAATAATAAAAAAAAAACCCAGCCCTGGCCGGTTGGCTCAGCGGTAGAGCGTCGGCCTAGCGTGCGGAGGACCCGGGTTTGATTCCCGGCCAGGGCACACAGGAGAAGCGCCCATTTGCTTCTCCACCCCTCCGCCGCGCTTTCCTCTCTGTCTCTCTCTTCCCCTGCCGCAGCCAAGGCTCCATTGGAGCAAAGATGGCCCGGGCGCTGGGGATGGCTCTGTGGCCTCTGCCTCAGGCGCTAGAGTGGCTCTGGTCGCAACATGGCGACGCCCAGGATGGGCAGAGCGTCGCCCCTGGTGGGCGTGCCGGGTGGATCCCGGGGGGCGCATGCGGGAGTCTGTCTGACTGTCTCTCCCTGTTTCCAGCTTCAGAAAAAACAAAACAAAAAAAACAAAAACAAACCCAATCAAATAGAACAGCTAATACAATTTTGGAAAAGAACAGAAGTTGGGGGACTCAGTCTGTCCTATTTCAAGACTTAGTACATATTTAGTTAAGTAATCAAGAGCGCATGGTGTAGCAGAAGTATAGACATGAAGATCAGTGGAACCAAAATAAAAACCCAGAAAGAGACCTATGCAAATACGCTGAACTGATTTTTGACAGAAAAAAAAAAAAAAATCAAAACAAAGATGACAGATTTTCCAACAAATGTGCCTGACGTGATTAGAACCCATAGGCAAAAAATTTAACCTAAGCTTCTCACCTTATAAAAAAAATTAACTCAGAACGGATTCTGGTTTCAAATATAAAATGTGAAACTACAAGTTCTTTTAGAAAGAATAAGACAAAAATCTTTGCACTCTAGTGCTAAAGAGTTCTTAGACTTGCCTGACCAGGCGGTGTCACAGAGCATCGAACTGGTATGCAGAGGACCCGGGTTTGAAACCCCAAGGTCACTGGCTTGAGTGCGGGCTCCTCTGGTTTTAGCAAGGCTCACCAGCTTGAGCCCAAGGTCGCTGGCCTGAGCAAAGGGTCACTCGGTCTGCTGTAGCTCCCCCCCCCCAGCCCCGCATCAAGGCACATATGAAAAAGCAATTGAACAACTAAAGTGCTGCAACAAAGAATTGATGCTTCTCATCTCTCTCTCTCTCTCTTCCTGTCTGTCTGTCTCTATCTGTCCCCCTCTCTGTCTCTCTCTGTCATACACACACAAAAAAGAGTTCTTAGACTTGACACCAAAAGCACAATCAATAAAACGAAAAACTGATATACTGCACATCAAAATAAAAACTTTTTCTCTGCAAAGGGGCCTGTTAGGAGAATGGAAAGACAAGCTACAAATGAGGAGAAAATATTTGCAAACCACTTATCTGACAAAGGACTAATATCTAGAATATATAAAGAATTCTCAAAACTCAACAGTAAAAACAAGAAATTCAAAACACAAGCAAAAGATACAAAGGGACATCTCACCAAAGATACACAGCACATAAAAAGATGTTCAATATCATTAGCCATCGGGGAAATGCAAATTAAAAACATAACGAGACACCACCACACACTCAGAATGGCTAATATAAAAATTAGTGACAACATCGAATGCTGGGGAGGTTGCAGAGAAACTGGATGACTCACATATTGTTGGTGAGAATGTAAAATAGTACATTTAGTCAGGAAAACAGTTTGGCAATGTCTTCAAAAAGCAAATACACAACTACCATATGACCCAGCAACTGCATGTCTGGGTATTTATCCCAGAGAACTAAAACTTGGGTTTACACAAAACCTGTACACTGATATTTATAGCAGCTTTACTCATAATAGCCCAAACCCCAAAACAACCCAAATATTCGACAGAGTGAACGCTTAAACAAACAGTGGTATATCCATGTCATGGAATGCTATTCAGCAATAAAAAAGAACAAACTACTAATGGAAACAACAACCTGGGTGAAAATCCAGAGAATTATGCTGAAGGAAAAAAGGCAATTCCAAAAGGTCACATATTGGATTCCCTTTATATACATTCTTTTTTTTTTTTTTTTTTTGGTATTTTTCCAGAGCTGGAAATGGGGAGGCAGTCAGACAGACTCCCACATGCGCCCGACCAGGATCCACCCGGCATGCCCACCAGGGGGTGATGCTCTGCCCATCTGGGGCATTGCTCCATTGCAACCAGAGCCACTCTAGCGCCTGAGACAGAGGCCATGGAGCCATCCTCAGCGCCCGGGCCAACTTTGCTCCAATGGAGCCTTGGCTGCGGCAGAGGAAGAGAGAGACAGAGAGGAAGGAAAGGAGGAGGGGTGGAGAAGCAGATGGGCTCTTCTCCCGTGTGCCCTGGCCAGGAATTGAACCCGGGACTCCTGCACGCCAGGCCGACGCTCTACCCGCTCTACCACTAAGCAAACTGGCCAGGGCTAATTACATTCTTAAAATGACAAAGTTTTAGAAATGAAGAACAAGACTAGTGGTTGCCAATGGGCTAAGGAGGGGGTAGGGATGGGAGAGAAGTAGGTGTGGCTATACAAGGGCATCATGAAGGACCTTCCTGGTGATGGAATTTTTCTGTATGGTGACTATACCAATGTCAACATCCTGATTTTGCACTACAGTTTTGCAAGATGTTAACATGGGGGGAAGCTGGTAGAGGGGACAGGGAATCTCTGTACAATTTCTTACAACTTGCATATAAATCTGCAGTGACCCCTAAATAAAAAGTTTAATTTAAAAAAGTTAATCAAACTAAATCTACTTCAAATCTCTTCTGGCATCTGAAAGAACTATTGCTTCCAAGATTCTTTTCCTTGCTGTAATTTTGTTAGCAGCCCAAAGGTTAAAGGTTTCTGAGTGCTGCAAACATTTGGGAGAAATCTACCTAACACCATGGGCCAAAATAGCTGCCAAAACAAACTTGCCTGCAGAAATCTCATTAAGGGACATGCATTAACTTACAAAATAACCATTTAGCTAAAGTTGACATGTTCTTGTTAATACTGCGTTTTAATTGAGAGTTTTTTTCATTATTGTTCAATTCCCTTAAATTATTTATTTCCTTCCAAACAGCTATTGGCAATTTCTTCTCTGTTTTAGTTTAAAAAAAAATCATCTCTAAAACATGAGCACATTGTCATTAATACTTAAACCAAAGTTCCCTCACTTCCCATCCCAGTCTTCTCCCCAGAGAAAATCACTATTGTCGGTTTGAAGTATTTCTTTCTAGATTTTTTGGTGTGTATTTCTAGATATATGTACAGTTCTCTGTGTGTCTTTTTACAAAGATAGACTCATACTATATATAGTTTTTCAAATTTCTCCCTTCCCCTTTAAAAAGTCTTGGAAATTTACATGTCAGTATAATTAGATAAGATTTAATTCATTCGTTCCATTGCCTTGCTGTAGTCTACGGTATTGATGTCCTATAGCAGGGGTCCCCAAACTTTTTTTCACGGGGGGGGGCCAGTTCACTGTCCCTCAGACCGTTGGAGGGCCAGACTATAAAAAAAACTATGAACAAATCCCTATGCACACTGCACATATCTTATTTTAAAGTAAAAAAACAAAACGGGAACAAATACAATATTTAAAATAAAGAACAAGTAAATTTAAATCAACAAACTGACCAGTATTTCAATGGGAACTATGCTCCTCTCGCTGACCACCAATGAAAGAGGTGCCCCTTCCGGAAGTGCGGCGGGGCCGGATAAATGGCCTCAAGGGGCCGCATGCGGCCCGCAGACCGTAGTTTGCGGACCCCTGTCCTACAGTCTAATGGTTTGCCTGGTGACATGGAAGAATTTTTGCTATTGCAAGCCGTGTAGTCACCAGTGAAAATCCTTGTACGTGTTCTTTGAGCACATATGAGGATATTTCTGTAGGAGAGAAACCCAGAAGTAGCACTGGGGCTTTGAAGGTATGGCCAACGTTGTTGATTGGCTGAACCACCACCGTTCCCACTCATTTCCAGTCATCTCTCCTCCTCCCACGACAAGGGCTAAAGCAGGAAACTCACTTTGCTTACAGATAGGGTGGCCAC
The DNA here is from genome assembly GCF_036850995.1 of Saccopteryx leptura. NCBI lineage: Eukaryota > Metazoa > Chordata > Mammalia > Chiroptera > Emballonuridae > Saccopteryx > Saccopteryx leptura. Next base: position 14,828,945 of record NC_089512.1, read on the forward strand.
CTGACCCAGTTCTGGCCAATTACATATCAGCAAAAGTATGCTAAGTGGTCCCTAGGAATGTTTTTGCTTTCCAGGTAAAAGGGATAGACATGACAGGCACTGTCCCTTTTTCCTGCCTTGAAGGTGGTTGTGTTGTTAGGAGGGGTGGCAGCCCCATTGCAACCTGAAGGAAAGCCAAGAGAATCACGATGATGTCGGCCCTGACCAATGAGCTGCCGAATCCAAGCCCAACGATAGCCTCCCTGCAGACTGCGCATTATGGGAGAAGAATGAAGTCTCATACTCGTATAAGTGCAGTATAAGTCTGGTTTTCTGCTACTTCTAGGTCCAGTACTAAATTACTGTCTAAAATGTCTGTACTCACTTTATTCTCTCATAAAAATCTTCAAGAGTATCCATTTCCTAAAATTTTCATTTACTTTGGATGTTGTCAAGTCATTTGAATGTTTAACCAAGATGACGCACGAAAATGTTTCATATGAAGTAAAGCATCTCTTCATACATTTATTGGACATTCGGACTTCCTTTTCTAGGACTTTCTTGTTTATATACCTTGATCACTATTCTACTGCATTGTTTGACTTTTTCTTATTGATTTGTAAGAATCAATTTCCAGATAGCAAAGCAGACTGAACTAAACTCATGGGGAAATTTGCCTCTACATCTTGATACCATCAGTCAAATCAAACACAACGTAGAAATAAATCTTCCACGACAGGCCAGGCTGACAGTGACAATCGTGATAGTCATCTCTGAGTGGTGCACCACCACATAACAACGTGTCAGGAAGTAATTGTATTTGCACAGAACACTACAGTCCATGCTTAGCACTTAATTTGCAAATCCACAGCTAAAGCAAGGCTTATGAAACAGTGACACACGAGTGAACCAGGCAGAGTCCTTGATGTACAACATCTTATTTAATCCTCATATCAAACCCAACAGGCAGTCACTGTTACTCTTATTTACAGAATAAATGGTGAAAGTAAACTTTAAAAACTAAGTTTCTTTCCTACCACCTAAACTTTTAACATTCCAGGCCCCATATTTAAAAACAAAATAATAATTGTTTACCTAAAATTAAAATCATGTAGAAAACCTTGTGCCTTATCTCAATACATCAACATGCTTAAGTCTGGAGCACTGCTAAACCTGTTTAGTGGTTTATGAATCTGAAGAAACTGTTCCAAAGTTGGGCTCCCAAGTTTATTGCCACACTCTAGTAAATCAAAATTATTCCCACTTTATAAAGTGAAAAATTCAACCGAGTAGGATTTTAATGCTTCAGCAAGAAGAAGCCACTAACTAGCTAGCACCCGACTCCAAGAGCAAGGAGGTCAAGAATTCCTGTAATCAGTTAACAATCAACCAGTCTGACACTAGAAAACAAACAAAATGAGCTGTTAAAGATGATAAAAGACTGTGGTGAAAAGCAAAGTAAACAAGTAGAATAGAACGTGCACCATCCTGAGTATTTGGACGGGGTTTGGATTTTGGCTACAGTAACTACTTTACAAAGCCTGGCAGCTAGAGGAAAAGAGAAAACTGGGGAGGCTGCCCCTGGAGTCAGGTGTGGGGCAGCCGCGGGGCTGAGGCCCGGACAAAGATTTCCTTGCTTTACGTCACACGTCACACCTCTCCTCACCGAGCTGTGGAGCCTCTCTCTGGCAAGGCATCACATAAAGCGCTCAATCCACAGGGGGTGAGGGGCACAGGCATCAAACCTCCCTGATGCCTTCTCCTAAATCCTCCGAGAGGGGACACACCCAGCCCAGAGCCTGCAGCCTCCAGCCAGGGGACACCCCAAGAACTGACAGTCCTTAGGGCAGGAAGACCACACCACCTAGGTGCTGGCCTGCTTGGTCCCCAGATTGACGGGGAGTTCACCTGAAGCACCCCCTTGTAGAATATTTTCGCCAGTTTGAGAGGCACAGAAGAATGTCTGGGGGAGTATAAATTCTCATTTGCGGAAAAAGAAAACAAGTCTGCAGACACAATGTTTACAGTCTACAATAGTGCAAATGGGTTGACAGATTCCCAATCAGAGGGCACCTCTGGTGGTTTCCTGCCTTTTCCAGGTGGGCTAGCCCAGTCGTCTCAGTTTGGGGAGAGGCAGTGGATTGGTGCCCCAGAAGAGCTGTACGCCTAGCACAGCAAGAGTGATAACACACAGAAAGAAATCTCTTTCACCAAGTCAGCTGTGGCCAGGCCAAGCCTGCCGAGGGATCCTGGTGGGCTGCTGTGTCCCCCATCCAGGTGTTTGCTGGGACACAGCAGTAAGAAAGTGAGGCGAGCTTTAGCCACCAAAACAAAAGGCAGACTCCTTGGCCCTTCAAACCAGTCCGTCCAAGTCTCAGGACAGATCATTAGAGGAACAGTAAGAAGGGCACATGAGAGAGGAGACACCAAGTCTCCTCGAGGGGCACAGACAGAAAGAAAAAGAGGAAGAAGGAAACAGAGGCAATGATGGGGCCAAAATGTGCCAAAATCACACCAGGTGCTGTGGCACGGTGTTGGCTCTCTGGGAAAGGACACACTGGGCACCCTAAGAGCTCCCTGAGTGCCTGCTAGAGCTGGGCCCTAAATGGACCCAGGGACAACCAGGCCTTGCAGGTCTGGTGTCACTGAGGCTGCAAAGAGCAGAGTAGGGGGAGTAGCTTAGCACTGTCCATTGCACCCCCTCCCCCAACCAGTACTTGCACAACCAACTATACAGTCTCACAGTCTGGTGGATACATCCGGCACAGGCAGGCACACACCTCTGCACACATAGCCTTCATGTGTATAAGTGCAGGCACACACACTCCCCATGCACGGACACAATGTATTCAACCAGCCAGTTGAGTCATATGGGAACACAACCACACAAACTCCATCAGGAGTGAGCACACATACAACATCTCTCTGCAGGCAAAGGTGTCTGTCCCTGTCTGTCTCTCTCTCATTCACTCACATACACCCCCCCCCCCAATCTTAGGCACAAACAAACCTCTACATAAGCTACATACACAAATTCACAGCCGCTTAGGAAAACATGCACTCAGAGTCTCTGTCAGGTGCACACCCATCCTCACAATCTCTCAGTTGGACTGTGCACACACAAGTTGGTGCGCACACACTCATAATCCATCAGGCACATCCATACACTCACAACCTCTGTCTCGTGCACATACAAAACCTGCCAGGGCACACGTTCTCACAACTTCTTTGTCGGCGTGCGCGCGAACACAAACTCAGAGCCGGCCAGGGTCACCCCGCACACTCACAACCTCCCGCTGAGCTGCACACACAGCCTCACACGTTCCCCACAGGCGCAGGCACGCTCGGCCTATCTCCGCCGGCACACGCACACGCACAGCCTCCCCCGCGGGCGCACCCGCACCCCCGCACCCTCGCGGCGGGGCACACCCCTCCCCCAGGCCGCGCCCGCGCCGGACAGCAAACTCCGGCGGCGCGGGCTGTGCACACGCCCCCGGCCCGCAGCCGCCCGCGCCCCTCCTCACCTTTCTCGCCAGCGCCCCGCGCCCGGCCCTCGTCCTCCTTGGGGTTGGTCACCTGGGTGATGATGGCCGGGCCGTCCATGGGTGCGCGGCGCGGCGGCCGCCCACCGGCCCGGCCCCCCGCCTGCCAGGCGAGCGGGGGCGCGGCGCGGGGGGCGCGCGGGGCCGCGGGCCGGGGGGGCGCTCGCCGCCGCCGCCTGGGCGCGCCCGCCGCCCGGCCCCGCGCTCTGGGAGAGGCGGCTCGCGCCCGTGCCCCCGCACCCGCTCCCGCCGCCGCCGCCGCCGCTGGGCTGGAGCGGCCGCCGCCTCGTCACCATGAACCCCGGAGCCGCGCCCGGGAGAGCCGCGCACCGGGAGGCAGAGGGGAGGCCGGGCGCCGCGGGAAGCGGGAGCGGGCGAGGGGGAAGGAACGAACGCGGAGCGAGGGCGGGAGAGAGGGAGGGAAGAAGGGAGGGAGCGAGGGAAAGAAGGAGGGCGGGCAGGTGGGTGTGTCCCGGCCCAGGGACCGGCCTCCGCCGCCGCCGCCGCCGCCGGCTCTGCCGCCAGCCCCGGGGGGGAGAGGGGTGCGGGGTGAGATCCAGGCGAGAAGTGTGGGGTGGGAGGGGCGCGCGCGTGGGAGGTCCCGGCCCCAGGAGTGAGGTGAAGGGTTGGGGTGTAGGGGAGTCCAGAGGGGTTCTGGCGGTAATGTGAGGGCCCTGGGGCGTGTGGGAGTCCGGGGGCCGGGAAAATGAGTGTGGTGAGGGGCCCGAGGTGTGAGGGATGTGGGAGGAATCTGGCAGACGCGTGGGGGAGAGGCGTGTGGGGATTAGCAGGGCCGTGGGTGCGCGGTAAGGTACAGAGGGAGGGGTTCGCGGTGCGGGGACCCGGGGGTCCAGGATGGATAGCATGGCTGCGGGACTGAGGATGGGCGGTGGGAAGCGGCAGGAGGAGTGTGGGGTACAGTGTGGGATGGGCGTGGGGTCCCGTGAGGGTGTTTTGAGAGAGATGCTGGGTGAGGGGCGTCCGGCGCTGGAACCCCGGATCCGGACCTGGGCGGAAGGGCCCGAGTGTGCGGATGTAGAGGATGCTAAGGACTGGTCCCTTACAACGAGGCGGTCCGCCGACCGGTCCCGGGCGCCGGTGTGAGGCAGAACCCTGGGTGGCGGGAAGGTTCAATGGAGGTCCGGGGACTAGGGGCCCGCGAGTGAGCGGGGAATCAGGAGGGGGCGTCTGCGGACGGGGCTAGAGGCTTCAGACGTGCAGTGCCGGCGGAGCCCGCATCAGCTTTGTGACCGAGAGCCCGCGTGCCGGGTCCTCGTGGGCCAACCTCCTGGCACGTGCTGGTGTCGCCTTCGAGGGTGGCCTGGGCAATGAGAATTTCCGGGTGCTCTGCAGAGAAGCGGTCGGGGCAGCCGATCGAGGGCTGAGGGGAGGAAGGGGCCTGTGGCGGGCCGAGCTGGGTACGATCTGTGCTTCTGAAGGGCCGCCAGCGACTGTCAAGCCTGGGACGACGGCCAGAGCGCGAGCATGACGGGAAAGTGCCCCTTCAGCCTCGCCGAACCGGAGCCCTTCCGTGCCCGCGCCTTCGTGTTCCAACTTGGAAGCCACACAGGCAGCTTTGTAAATCAGGGGGCGGGGGCAGTGCCGCAGGGGGGCGGGGCTGGGGGCAGGGCAGGAGCGCTCGGGCGCGCTCTCCACCAATCAGGAGGACTTGGGAGGGCCTGCGTACGTAGTGGGCAAGGCAGAGTGGGCGGGCTGCAGCGCAGAGCGCTCTGCCGCGGGGCGTTGTGTTGCGCGCGCACTTTAGGCCTTGTAGGCTCGTCCAGGCTTGTGCTTGAAAGGAGGTGACGCCAATGGGACCTTTCTCCTGCACATACCCTGGGGCATGGATCTGGTTGCAGTCAGGTCGAGTGCTCACAGGAGAACCAGCGAGCCTTTCCAGAAATGTTTTGTACACGTTAGGAAGCGCTTGTGGCGAAGGGCAGCGGGCAGACCTCTCTGGTTTCCGCACCAGGTGGAGCCCAGTGAGGGTGCCCGTGGGAGAGAGAGCCCTGGGACAGGACTCCTGTGGCTGAGGCAGGTGGGGGAGCGCTTCAGGGGAGCTGCTCTACAAGGTAGCTAGGCAAGCAGTGGGTGCTTTGCCCCCAAAGCCAGACCTCAAGTGACATCCTGGCTCTGTGTGTATGTGGGTGGGTCTTGGTGTAATTTGCTTTGGTGTATGCGCTCACAGTGAATTGCTTGCTCTTTGAACTGCACCTTGGGGATCCCAGTGAATTGCCTGGGGCCGCTGAGCCAGGAAGGTCGAAGTGAAGTGCTCCTTTGGTTAGGAAGGCAAGCCCCCGCTTAAGAACGCGGGGCTCTAGCAACCCTCCCAAGTACAGACCAGATTAGGGACCCGTGACACCCGGGAAGGTCCTTGTCCCTACTTCACATTTGTTACGAGTTGGGTATGGTTGGCCCAGAGCCTAGTGAATTACAACGTTCTCTGAATTCAATTAAAAAAAACAAAAACAAAAAAACACCTCACTGAATTCTAAGGGGTCAGAGAGGGATTTTCCAGGGTCAGCTGTGTGGGGAGATACGGTTCCTCATACAGTTCTTAGTGTATAACCCCCGAGGTCAGCATCCCTGCTCTGGCTGGTGCAGCACCCCATTCGCCAGGGCAAGGAGATGGGAACATTTGAACTCCTGCCTGAGGCCAGATTTCTTTTGAGTGGAGAACTTTCAGAGATTTTGCTCACTTAGCTGAGGCTGGGAAGGAGCTCAGAGCTCAGGGTACACAGCCAAAGGAAGTGGTTTGCATACACAGATTCTTGACTGTCAGGCCTTACCTCTAACAATGACTACCCAGGGCCCTCCAGTAACAATTTTCCCTTACCTGCATCTGTTACCATCCTCGGCTTCCTGAGATCACCTTCAAAAAAGAAAACCTGCCTGACCAGGTGGTGGCGCAGTGGATAGAGTGTCGGACTGGGATGTGGAAGACCCGGGTTCGAGACCCCGAGGTTGCCAGCTTGAGCGTGGGCTCATCTGGTTTGAGCAAAGCTCACCAGCTTGAACCCAAGGTCACTGGCTTGAGCAAGGGGTTACTCAGTCTGCTGTAGCCCTGCAGTCAAGGCACATATGAGAAAGCAACCAATGAACAACTAAGGTGTCGCAACGAAAAACTGATGATTGATGCTTCTCACCTCTCTTCATTGCTGTCTGTCCCTATCTATCCCTCTCTCTGACTCTCTCTGTCTCTGTAAAAAAAAAAAAAAAAAAAAAAAAAAAAAGAAAGAAAGAAAACCTACCTTCACCCAAGTGTTTGTCTCAGGATCAAGCAAGAAGACAGCTTGCTATCTTGTAAGTCCTTCTTCCCCACCATATTCTGTTCTTTAAAGTTTCCATTTTTTATTTATTTCATAAATAAAAATCAAAGAAAAAATTCACCCACAGCCCTATCCTTAAATCAATCTGTTTCCCTCCATTTCTCCCTGTCCTTGCCTAGATGTTGACATAATTTTTATGTAGCTATAAAAGAAATGGTTAAAAAGACAAGATGAACCCTGGCCAGATAGCTCAGTTGACTGGAGCGTTATCCCAAAGCTCAGACGTTGCTGGTTCGATCCCTGATCAGGGCACATGCAGGAACAGCTCAAGGTACCTGTCTCTCTCTCTCCCTCCCTTCCTCTCTCACTGAAATCAACAAATAAACATTAAAAAAAAATTACAAGGTATTTTCCAACGTGGTATCATAATCATTATAACTATCATTAAAATGACTGCATAATACCTCACTGAATGAGTCATAGATAAGATAGTATCTTGGTTTTACAGATGAAGGAAAGATGCAAGAATTACTATTGGAATAACTGATTAGCCATATTTACCTCAGATAGATCAAACAATTAAATATGCAAAGTTGATAAGTAAATATATCAGAACAAATACGAGTACATGCTTTTTTTTTTTTTTATCTTGGATGGGAAAGAACTAAGAATGACAAGAACTCCAGAAATTACAAAGGCTAGGATTGATTAGTCTGGCTACATTTGTTCATTAAACATTTACCGAGTGCCCACTATGTGCAGGGTTCTGTTCTAGACACAGGATCTTAGAGTTTTCTGGAAGGAGGTTTCAGGAGCTGGGTTATCATACTCTCAGGTGAGAGTTATACTAGGGTTATCCTGGGCACCTTAAGCTCCCAGGCACTCTGGGCTCCCTGGGAATGAAAGCAAAGCAGACCCAGTGACCTGAGGAGAGGTCTCAACCACTGGAGACCCAAGCACATCAAACCTCAGAGAGGGATTCCAGAAACAGTAAAAGGGTTCTAAGGGGATCGGGACGGAGCACCAAAATGTCTGAGTCACATTTCTCAAACTCCTATCATGCAGTGTCCTGCAGTATTTAAAGTTGTCTTTACATTAACTTAAATTTTAGTTAAATGGAATTCTTTAATAGAAAGTTAGTGGATTAAAAAAAAAGAGAGAGACGAATGGAAAATGTAGAAAGCATCATGATCCAAAAAGGAAGAGCTGTACAGCATGAGGGGACAGACCAGGATACCACGGGCAGGGGACACGGGACTAGGACTAGCACTGGCCCCAAGGGAAGCCCCAAGGAGCATCGGAAGATGGTGGGTATTGGTAGAGCAGCCTGGAGTCCCTGGAGTCTCTGGTAAGAGTCCTGGGGTAGAACTCTAGTATGGGAGGGACAGTTGGACCAGAAGGCGGGGGAGGAAGAGACTGCCTTACAAAGGAACACTGAGTTTGAGATTACAATAAGGTGGGGACTTGAGGAAATGGGAACTTGAGAGGGAGCCATACAGAAGTGTCCCAGGTATAGGAAACAACAGCACATGTGTCCAGGCTTAGAGGCACGGAAGAGCATGCTGGAGTGGGGGGAGTCTGCAGTGGCTGGAGTTGAAGGGTCTGGTGATGTGTAGGCTCACCTCAAGCCCAGCCTCGTGACTCAGGAAAGGGATCTGGGCTTTGCTCTGGGGGCTGTGGGAATGATGCATTCAGCCATGTGTTTAGTAAGTTCCTACTGACTGACAGATCGGGTCAGGGGCAGTGCAAGAGGCAGGGACCCCCCCCCCCCAGAAGATGTTGCATTCATCCAGAAAGGAGAATGGGGACGCTGTCTGGGTTTGCCCGGCTCAGCCCACCCCTGCTCTGCTCCCCACCTCTGAATCTGTCCCCTCCAGGCTCTGTTCCTGGTCTGCCTTTTCTCTTCTCTATAGATTGAAGTGAAAAACAAAACTAGCTTAAGCAACAAGGGGGACTATCCTGGTCCATGTAACCAAACCAGGGTCACATGCCTGGGCTGAAGTGGTCTGGTAGCAGTGTCCCTAAAGCCAGGAGCTGGAGGTCCCTAAGGGGGAGGCTGTGAACTCCAGCTGCTCCTCCCTGTGACCAGGAAGACCAAGGTATTGTTAGGGAAGTCAGAGGCGTCCTTGTATCCCAAGAAAAGCTGTCCTGCCTTTCCCACTCACTTGCCCGAGAACATCGTCACTAAGGGCTCTCCAACTGCTCATCCTTTTCCCCCTCAAAACCCATGCCCTCTCTACATCCTGATTCTTCCTTTCCAAGACTCCCTCTCCCCCATCACACACGAGTTTCTCCCACTAAATGCCCGTGTCCTCTGACACCTGGGACTTCCTAGCCATCGTTTCCCTCTGCTCTCGTCCCCCAGGGATGGTTTCCTAGTGGCTCCACGCCGGACATGTGTAAAGCATCCTTCCCACCTACAGACACTTCACGCCTAAGAAAAAGGCCCCCTAATGGGCCAGTGGTCCTGCAGGTGTAGCCTGCCCCCTGGTGGCCCCCATGTTGTGAGGTCCTTTGCATGTGCCCAGTTGGATACTAAAGCTGGCGGCCTCTGTCCCTGCCGGCTCCCTAGGGTAAACCATAGCCAGAGTGGGCTCAGTCATAGCCTTCACTTCACCGAGCTGTTGTGATTCACACTCCTGTTCAGCTTTCCCCCGGGTGTTAACAGAATATCTCTCGGGAATGTGAGGGCCTGGGTGCTCTTGCGGAGGGGGAGAGAGTAGGAGAATGGGAGTTACGTGCTCCCCTTGGCAGCAGCCTTGGAGCAGAGACGGAATGGCAGAGTTGATGCTGGCTGCTAGTGATGGAGAGAAGGGTAGTCAGCCAGGGGGCCTGAGCACAGAGAGGAAAGGACACCTGGCATAAAGTTAATCGGGGAATATTGGGGGGCCTGGTTCGAGACAGACTCTGGGGCCTTGCGGCTGAGATGTTACATCCTCCAAGTACCCAGACATCCAAGAAGCCTTCCTAGAGGAAGACACCCAGTCACTTCCCCTATCTTCAGAATCTCAGATCAGTCCTGCCCGAAGAACTTGGGTGGAGTTCGGGGACACATCCCTGCATTCAGGTCCTGCCTGGGAGCCCTGGGTCAGGGAGGACACGGCCCCACCCTGAAACCCTGTTACAAAGGAAGAGTCCCCGGAGCAGCGTGGGCAGTGCAGCCCTGTGTCCTCAGCCCTTTGGCAGGAGCGGCTCCTGCTCCTGAGGGGCCGAGAGTCATGGAGTCACCAAGCTGATTCGGTGGCTCTGGAGCCAACGAGCTCCTTGAGTTAGGACCCTACACGTTTAACCCGCAGACGGACTGTCCCTTTGCCGCCTGGCGGAGCTGCGCCTGCCTCGCTGCTGGCCTCTGGCTTCTCGCCCGGGTTCCCCTGACCCCGGGCTCTGGCCTGGTCCCAGGTGCTCCCTGGAGCCCCTGACCTGTGCTCGCAGAGCTGAGGCAGGCAGATCCAGACGTGCCCGCAGTCTGTGACGAGAGATGTTTCACAAGCAGGTCTGGTCACAGATGCACATCTTGGCACACACCAAGACAAGTTAACCCGTGCACGGGCTCAGATTCATGCCGGGACACGGCAAAGCACGTGACAAGGTTGTTTCTGCCCAGGCTGGTTTCTCCCATCTTGGCACTGCGTGGTCCTCCCTCCCTCCTTCCCCCAGCCTCTGGCATCCACGTCCCAGCCCTGCCAAGCACTACCCTCCTCCTTCATTCCCTTTGAACCCCGCCTCCTACCCTTCCGGTCTCCTCAGACTGTCCCTCATGTACATGATCACAGCGAGAGCAAAGGAGCATGTGCTGACAATTTCTATTCTGCACAGAAACTTCCCCAGAGGCCTGGGTGGAGAGAGGGCTGGACTATCTCCTCTGGAACTGGGGGAGGAAAAGAAATCTCAATATATCAGCCTGTCCATCCCAGCCCTCCACCCACCCTGCCTCACCCATTTGTACTTGCTGGGCTTTGTCCTACACAGATGTCCCAAATGCACCACTAAAGCCGATTCTCAGATAGAGTCTTAACCCCAGTGACCCATCACCGCCTCCCCAGTCCTGCTTGGGTAGCAACGTGGTCGTGGGAGGCGCACCCCGTGTTCCACGTCTGACTGCTGGGCTGGGGTGGGTAGAGAAGGAGGCACGTGGAGACCCAGGGCAGAGAAGGCCCTGTCTCTATTGAAAGAGGCCGCAGGCAAGTGCTTCCTCCCTCTGGGCCTTGCTTTTCCAGGCAGGAGCACACAGATGATGGTGTGTTGGCCGGAAGGCTCTGGAACGAACACAAACGAGAGAGGGCTGCCGGTTCCCGTCTGAGCTTGGAGATAGGACTGAGGCAGTAAAATGTTTGGATGTTGGGAACCATTAAAATTCTTTTTAAAATACTAAAAGTAAAATGTTTCTGAGAAATGAAGAGACCTGCCACATGGATTTGGACAGACCTAGGGAATTTAAAAAGCTCCTTAACATAGACTGTCTCGGCCCTGGCTGGTTGGTTCAGTGGTAGAGCATCTGCCCGTTGTGTGGATGTCTCAGGTTCAATTCGTGATCGGTGCAGACAGGAGAAGTGCCCATCTGCTTCTCCACCCCTCTCTGTCTCGATTCTCCCCCCCCCCCATTTCCCTCTCCTCTCCCTCTCTCTTCCACTCCTGCAGCCAGAGCTCAACTGGAAGAGTTGGCCCCAGGCACTGAGGATAGCTCCATAGCCTCCTCCTCAGGCGCTGAGAGGAGTCCGTTGCCCCAGATGGGCAGAGCATCGCCCCCTAGTGGCCCTGCAGGGTGGATCCCAGTCAGGACACATGTGGGAGTCTCTGCCTGCCCTCCTTCCTCTCATGGAGTAAAAACAAAACAAAACAACAACAACGTTTACTGTCTCTGCAAGTCCCTGATCTTGGCAGGAGGGAGGAAGGTTGGGTGGGTTTCACCCAGCCTGCTCGCTCACTGTGTGCCATGTCCCCAAGGGTGAGAGGCTCCCCTGGATGGAAGGAATGGAGACTCTCTTAGGGAGGAACCAGCATGAGGGTCCCAGCGCAGGGTTCTCTGCCCCACCCGAGGCCTCACAGGAACCCAGCTCAGACCCTGGGGAAACTCATCGCCTGGTAGGTCTCAGGGATGACAGGTTCCACCGCCGACCTCGGGACACTAGATCCTTCCGGACCAGGACCGCCCCAGACCAGCACTCCTGTTGCCCCAGGATAAGCAATTCCTCCCGATCGTGTCTCAGCTGGATCCCTCGTCACTGCTTCTCCTTGGGCGTAACCACTTCGTCCTCCTGCTAACAACTTTTTGGAGTCTCCTAATCACTTTTTGAAGCATCAATTTTTTTGTTGCAGACTGATTCTCCTGAGTCCCAGTTTCACATCTGGGGAGAGCGGGAAAATCTGTTTGGCTCAGTTCATTACCATTGGTCAAGTTCCTATGGTTGTATAAGATTTTACTCTAAAACTTAGTGGCTTATTTTAAAAGGTGACAAAAATATGCGCTTATGATCTGCAATATAGACAGGGCACAGTAGGAATGACTCATCTCTGCTTTACACGGTGTCCCCTGAACCCCTTCAAGACTCGGGGGTGCGGGGGGGGTGTCTGGACTCATCTGACGTTCACTCCTTCACATCTCAAACCCACACGCGGCTGTAGCAGCTGTGTCTTCTTCTTCTTCTTCTTCTTCTTCTTCTTCTTCTTCTTCTTCTTCTTCTTCTTCTTCTTCTTCTTCTTCTTCTTCTTCTTCTTCTTCTTCTTCTTCTTCTTCTTCTTCTTCTTCCTTCTTCTTCTTCTTCTTCTTCTTCTTCTTCTTCTTCTTCTTCTTCTTCTTCTTCTTCTTCTCCTTCTCCTTCTCCTCCTCCTCCTCCTCCTCCTCCTCCTCCTCCTCCTTCTCCTTCTCCTTCTTCTTCTTCTTCTTCTTCCTTTACTGTCCTCTGATGTTTTGACATTTTGGAACCCTGCTGACTCTTGAGTGGCCGCCCCTCGCACTCCCAGCCGCTATTCCCTCTCCTAACCACCTCCGGGCCAGGAGCCAGACAACTGGGCACAGTCCCTGTATCCCAGAGACCCCCGAAATTAGTCAAACTAGCCCATCCTAACCCAGCCCACCCTGTCTCACCTGTTTCTTTTCATGGAAACCACAATGAAGTCTCCTGCCACAGTTGCCCTTTCTCCCCCGCCTCCTGACCCACGCTGGTGCTTCCCTGTGTGGCCCTCTCTCCTGGCATGGCGGGCCTCCTTCTCTTGGGAGCTGTATAACAAACTGTCTATCCAGTGGCAGTGGTCTCCTGTTGATTTGCCTTACCATTCGTGAATAATAATAAAAATCCGTATTTCGCCCTGGCCGGTTGGCTCAGTGGTAGAGCGTTGGCCTGGCGTGTAGAAGTCCCGGGTTCGATTCCCAGCCAGGGCACACAGGAGAAGCACCCATCTGCTTCTCCACCCCTCCCCCTCTCCTTCCTCTCTGTCTCTCTCTTCCCCTCCCGCAGCTGAGGCTCCACTGGAGCAAAGATGGCCCGGGCGCTGGGGATGGCTCCTTGGCCTTTGCCCCAGGCGCTAGAGTGGCTCTTGTCGCGCCAGAGCGACGCCCCAGAGGGGCAGAGCATCGCCCCCTGGTGGGCAGAGCGTCGCCCCCTGGTGGGCATGCCGGGTGGATCCCGGTCGGGCGCATGCGGGAGTCTGACTGTCTCTCCCCGTTTTCAGCTTCAGAAAAATACAGAAAAAAAAGAAAAAAAAATCCGTATTTTAAAACAATGGTCTCTCCAGGGGTTTGGGCTCCTCACATTATGGTGGCCAGATGCCCATATAAAAGGGTAAGTGTCCTCGGAGCAAGAGCAAGTTGCCGGGAACACTATGTCACACTGTATGACCTAGTCTCAGAAGTGACTCCGGCCGCTTCTACTGCATTCTGTTCCTCCAGGCCATCGCACCTTCCCATCTTGGTACAGGGGGAGGAGGTACCTCTGCCTGTTGACGGGACACAGCACGGTGACAGATAGAAGAATGTGTGAATGGAAACATTGTGGTGGCTAGTTCGGGGAAGTACAGCTTGCCGATTTATCCCCGGTGGGTGGAGGTCTCCCTGCTAGGCGCCCTTCTCGGTGGGCTGCTGTAGGTCAGACCCCACCCCTGTGTTGCCCTTGGACCTGAGCGGGAGGAGCCTTTGCCCTGGGCCTGGCCCTCGGGATGATCTCATTCAAGCTCCTGTCCGGCTTTCCCTTCTCTATGGGGTGTGGAATTTGCAGGACAACAGGACATCTGGCTACCAGAAGTCTGTGTACCCATGGGCTCTGTTGTAGTTTTTTAAATTATTTAAAATTTTTAATTTTTTGATTAGTTTACATTTAATATTATTTTGTATTAGTTTCAGGTGTACAGCATATTAGTTAGACAATCCTAATTTACAAAGTGATCCGCCTGATATTTCCAGGACCCACCTGGCACCGTACGTAGTTATTACGCTATTACTGACTGCATTCCCTGTGTTGTTCTTTACTTCCTTGACTATGCTGTAACTGCCCCACTGGCCCTGTTTTAGAACATGCGTGGGGCACCCAGGGCCCTGGAATTTCCTCCCCAGACAGCACTGAACTCACTTCTGAGGTCAACATGTATTTTGTCACTGGATCTGTTTCTTTCTTTTCTTTTTTAGCAAGAGAGAGACAGAGAGAGGGACAGACAGACAGGAAGGGAGAGAGATGAGAAGCATCAATTTTTTGTTGCAGCACCTTAGTTGTTCATTGACTGCTTCTCATATGTGCCTTGACCGAGGACGGGGGGCTCTAATAGAGCAAGTGACTTCTTGTTCAAGCCAGTGACCTTGGACTCAAGCCAGCAACCTTGGGCTTCAAGCCAGCGACCTTTGGGCTCAAGCCGGTGACCATGAGGTCATATCTATGATCCCACGCTCAAGCCAGTGACCCTGCACTCAAGCTAGTAAGCCCATGCTCAAGCTGGTGACCCTGTGGGGCCTCAAACCTGGGTCTTCTCTGCCCCAGGCCGACACTCTATCCACTACGCCAGTGCCTGGTCAGGCTGGATCTGCTTCTTGAGAGCTGACCACCTTCTTGGTGAGGGATGGCCAGAGGTGGCTGTTTGCAGGGTGGGGGTGGGGAGGGTGAGGACGCAGCTGGAATGCACAGGTAGAGGAGAGTCCACATGCATGGGCATGAACTCCGTGTGTCTGAGGGCGGAGGAAGGCAGGCTGTGGACCAAGAAGCCTGGGCTTGGTCATGCTCCAGTGCAGAACTTCAGGGGCTTGGATCATCTGAAATTGAACCTGGTCTTCCAGCCTGACGTTTCCTTGCTGTTTCCTGGATTGGACTGGATGGAGCGAAGAAAACTCCCACCCTATACAGAATCTGGGCCTCCATTGTTCTCTTGCTCCACAAATGTCAGACATGGGCCTGCCCTGCTCCAATTGTCTGTGAGCAGGTGGTATTGTTTCCAGAGGTGAAAAGATTGCCCCCCCTACTCCAGCCCCCACGCCTGGGGAAGAGTCTAAGGTAGCTAGAGGCATGTCTGTCTTCCTTAGTCCTCACAACCTTTCTCTGAGATAGAAATCAGCAGTGTCATCTTACAGAGGAGAAAACAGGCTCAGAGAGGTTAAGAGGCTAGCTTAGTCACACAGCCGGCATGCAGAGCCGAGAGGGCAATGGTGCCTTCTTGTCTTTCTGTTCAGGAAGCAGTGGCTTGAGATTATAGGACAGGTTGCTGGTTTATTTCCACGGGATTATTTCCAGGTCTTGACTCTGAGTTCTCGCCGCTTTTGCACACTGTGTCTAGGGAAGGGTGGCTCAGAAAAATGACATGGATGGAAATCTAGAAAAGTATTCTGGGATAAAGGCAGTCATTATTAAAACCTCTCAGTCTGAGCGGAGACGTGTTTATCTGGGGTGAGGAGAATGTGACCAGGGCTGAGATGGGCACCTTTTCTGTGTTCTGGTTATGAGGCCTGAGATCCACAATCGACTAGATCTGTGCTCACTAGGCCCTTACGTCCTGAGGAAGCTAAACTCATAACTCTAGACTGCATATGTGTTGGACTATTCCCAGAGAAAAATGAGGATATGGAAAGAGACAGCAGGAGAGTAAGATGCAGCCCCAAAGTTAGGTCATATCTGTCATGACTTTCTTTTGCACATGCTGTTCTCTCTGCCAAGAATGCTGTTCCCTACTCTTTACTTTGAGTAATCTTTGGACCTCCAGAGGTCCGCTCACCAGGCCAGTGTCCCCTCTGAATTAGGTAACCCTGGGCTGTGCTCTCCTTGGCCTTTGGATTTATTATTATTTGGGAAAGAGCAATTGCAGGGCGAGAGAGAGAGAGGTGGCTTAAATGTCCCCTGGATCAGTCTGAAAACTGATTTAACACATCCTAGCTCTGGCAGATTGGGCTGCGCCGCCAGATGAGACCACCCCATGTGTGGCATGGGACCCCTGAAGGAGGCCCTGCTACTCATCTGATTTCTCCCTCCTGCTTGTTCTCGGCTGGGTGTGCCAAGAACATTTTCCTTTCCAACGCTGAAACACATTTCTCCTTTCCTAACTTAACTTTAAAGTTTCTTTTTTC
The DNA here is from genome assembly GCF_036850995.1 of Saccopteryx leptura. Classification (NCBI taxonomy): domain Eukaryota; kingdom Metazoa; phylum Chordata; class Mammalia; order Chiroptera; family Emballonuridae; genus Saccopteryx; species Saccopteryx leptura. The sequence continues at coordinate 14,845,270 of NC_089512.1, forward strand.
CCCTTTATTTCTACAAACACCCCTTTTCTTTAACAGTGGGGTTCTGAAAAGATGGGTAGGTACCCCTCTCGTGCTGTGTGTGGTTGAGATCAGAAACCAGGAGGCCAGCTTGCTTGCACCTCTCCAAAGGCAGCTAGAGAAATGCAGGACCCCACGGGGGTAGACTGTCCGGACCGTGGGCACTTTTCTTCATCTCTGAGGACTGGGGCTGCATTCAGATGAAACCCGCTCTATTACCGAATCAATTCTATCGGGGCTGTCTCCGCAGCGTCCTTGTTGGCGCTACGCTGGCTTAAAAGTTCCAGATGCAGCAAAACGTTCTCCACCGCTGGCGACGATGACCATCAGCAACACCTCACTCAAAATCCACTCAAGAAAATGGGTCTAGACCAGGGGTCTCAAACTCGCGGCCCGTGGGCCGCATGCGGCCCGCCGAACAATTTTGTGCGGCCCGCAGACTAATCCACGAAGTTCAAAATATTTTGGATAAAATTAAGTAAGCCTAGGGGCCTACTTGTATTTTTCATTTCTCTAGCATCCTAGCTAGATATTAGCTTAGTTAACAGCAGTTGTGATGCGAACTACAGTTTCTGGTCGTTTTGTGACACTGAGTAAACTGCATGTACGATTGTGCTTGTTGTACTGATTTTTTTTTGTTTTCAACTGCAGTGAGAAAAGTGTTGCGTAACAGTTGCCTTTTGTAGACCTAGTGCAGCCCGCCGAAGGGCTGTGATCTTGCTCTGCGGCCCACATGCTGAGTTGAGTTTGAGACCCCTGGTCTAGACTGTATCGTACAAACTGGCAGCCCAGGGGTGAAATCCAGCCCACAGGCTCATGCGGGTGGCAAACGTGGTTTATTGTTGTCCTTGTTGCTTTTTTTAAATTTGTATTTGTACAGTATAGACTCACAATGCTTTTTAAAATTATAGATTTACAGAAACATTGCAAGAATAAAGAATTCCCATGTACCCTTCAACTACAGTCCCCAAATGTTAACTTTTTAACCCCCCCTCCTGTATTATTATTATTATTATTATTATTATTATTTTTGAAGCATTTGAGAGTAAGTTGCAGATATACTCCTAAATGCTTCAGGGAATATTTCCTCAAAAACCAAGAATAGTCTTTTATAAAACCACGCACAATAAAAAAACAAAACAAACAAAAAAACCACGCACAATGATCAAATCAGGAAATGAACACTGATTCGGTATTATTCTCTAATCTATAGTCCTTATGCACACCTCACCGATTGACCCATTCTGCCCATTACAACAAAAGAGGACATTTATGTTTTTTGGATCTAGGATTCAGTTTAGGATTATGTTGTCATGTTTCCTTTGTTTTCTTTAATCTAGAACAGTTTTTCCTTGTCTTTTATGATCTTGTCAGTGTTGAAGAGTACAAGCCAGATTGTTTTGTTTTTTTTAGAGTATCCCTTAATAGATAGAGGTTTGCCTGTTGTGTCCTCATGATTAGACTTGGGCTCTGTATTTTTGGCAGAAATGTTCCAGAAGTGATGTATCCTTACCAGTGCATCGCAGGGAGCCCATCACGTTACTTCGTGGCATTATCGATAACATTAACTTTGATCCCTTGATTCCCCTTTCTAATTAAAAAGCATTTTGTGAGGAGGTGCTTTGAGACATCAGATGTTTACCTTCCAGTTTTAGCATCTGTTGTTGATTCTTGCCTGAATCAGTTACTGCTATTAGATGTTCCCAGGGTGATCAGTGGGAATCCGTTCAAGTTGGCTTTTGTATGTGTTTGGCTGCGCCCCATTATGGTTTCAGCTCTTTCTTACTTTCTACTGTAACAGTACGTTCCAGGTTCATCTTGTCCTTTCTCTGAACTAGTCCTGAAATCAATCATATATCTAAGGAGGTTTGATTTCTTTTTGGTGGAGAATGGTGTTTACAAACCAAGATTTGGGGGCTAGATATGCTCACTACTATTGGGTTATTATTGATTTTAGGCTCACTCAGTTGACAGAGTTAAATAAATTTTTATCTATATCTATCTATTTCTCTACTTCTATATTAATCATTCTGTCTCTTTATCAGTTATCTATATTCAATCTTCTAGTACCATGAGTTTATAGTGATACCTCAAATTCCTGTCTAACACTGCATGATTCATTATTGCCTTCCCTCTGGGAGAGTGAGAAACTTGACTTCCGTTATCCATGACATATTTGCCTAATCAAGCTTAGAATACCCTGAGTATAGCTTCAGCATTGCTTCCTCATTTCACGGCTAAAAGCAATGCACTACGTAGAGGTCAAGATTTGTTCACTGTTCTCTGTCTTTTGTCAAATGTTACTTGGTTATTCAATAGTTCCTCCACCCGCTCACAAGGGTCATTTTCTTCTGTCTGGATTCTGCATTAGGGTTTCTCCCCATTCTTGTTGATTTCTTTTAGGTAAGTGGAATGTTAATGTGGTCCCTAAAGTCAGAACTACATAGAAAGGTGTCCTCAGAGGAGTGTCCCTGCCCTGTCCTGTGTACCTCGCCCCTAACCCCACACCCTACCTACTTTTCTCCTACCTTAGCACTTGAAGTCCTCGCTCTCGTTAGTTTCTGGTGTATCGGGCTGGGTTTGGTTTTCTTGTTTTGCCCAGAGAGCCGATACACATAAACAGTATCTCATAAAAGGCAAGGTATGATAGACACTCATTTATACCTTTCTTTTGCATTTAACAATGTAGTCTGCAAATCACTCCATTTTCGATCATAGAGATCTTCTCATTCTTTTTGTTCTGTTTTGTTTTGTTTAACCACATTGCATAGGAGTATCTTAAGGGTAAAATCCTGGCTCACTGGGTCAAAAGGTAAACACGTGTAGTTTTGTTAGAAATTGCCAATATCCTCCCAGAAAGGTTGAGTCAGCTTACATTGCCACCAGCAATGTAGAGAGTGCCTCTTTTCCCACAATAGGATGTGCAGTCATATTTTTAATTATTGCCAATTTCCAGGAGAGAAATGGTATCTCAGCATAGTTTAAATTAGTATTTCTCGCCCTGGCCGGTTGGCTCAGCGGTAGAGCGTCGGCCTAGCGTGCGGAGGACCCGGGTTCGATTCCCGGCCAGGGCACACAGGAGAAGCGCCCATTTGCTTCTCCACCCCTCCGCCGCGCTTTCCTCTCTGTCTCTCTCTTCCCCTCCCGCAGCCAAGGCTCCATTGGAGCAAAGATGGCCCGGGCGCTGGGGATGGCTCTGTGGCCTCTGCCTCAGGCGCTAGAGTGGCTCTGGTCGCAACATGGCGACACCCAGGATGGGCAGAGCATCGCCCCCTGGTGGGCAGAGCGTCGCCCCATGGTGGGCGTGCCGGGTGGATCCCGGTCGGGCGCATGCGGGAGTCTGTCTGACTGTCTCTCCCTGTTTCCAGCTTCAGAAAAAATGAAAAAAAAAAAAATTAGTATTTCTCTTATAATGTGAGATAAAATATATTTTCATATGTTTAAGGCTCATTTATATACAGGTATACACACACACCTGTGTGTGTGTGTGTGTGTGTGTGTGTGTGTGTATTTTAGTGAAAGTGTATTCATTCTTTTGCCATTTTTTCTATAGAGTTCTTTCTATATGAAGGATACTGGTCCTGTATCTGTGACATAGATTGCAAATATTTTCTCCCATTTTGTCATTTGACTTTGCTTATGGTGTTTTTTTTTTTTGCCAAGAGGAAACTTTTTCATTTTGTGTTTTAGTTTTATGTGGTCCAATTCATCAATCTGTTCTTTATTGCCACTAGATCTGGGTCACTGTTAGAAAGCCTTTCCCTCCGCCCAGATGATGCAGGAACCATCCCTGTTTTATTCTAGTACTTGTTTGCTTTCATCTTTTACAGCTGGATCTCTGATCCAGTTGGAGTTTGGGATGTGAAATAAGGATCTTGTGTTTTCTTTGTCCCATGGCTACCTTATTATCCCAGAATCAATTATTAAAAAAGTCAATCTTTGCCCCAGTGATTTGAGATGTCACTTTTATTGTACATTAATTTTCCATATGTACTTAGGTTGATTTCTGGGTGTTTTATTCGGTTCTGCTGGCCCGTCTGTCTATTGATGCAGCAATTCCACACTGTTTTAATCATAGAGACTTTAGAGTATGTTTTAATATCTAGAAGGGCCAGTCCCTGACTCCCACTATAGTTTTCTTCCCCTCAGTATTTTCCTAGATATTCTTGTATGCTTATTGTTTTTTCATGTTAACTTTATCTACTTGTCCAGCTCCATTAAAAAATTTTTGTCTTCCAAATGTTCCTAAAACTTTCGATTAGTTCCCAACATTAGAATGGGGAGCTATCACATGAAAACACGGATTCCTGGTTTCTCCTAAAAGTTGGGAAGGTCTATTGCCATGAGCCATTAGTACAGAGCAGAGCAGTAGCTGCAGCCTTTGCACAGGCCCTGTGGTCCCCAGGACCACACAGTGCCCACCACTCCCTCTGACCTCTCACCTCTGACCTTCTTCACACATTTAAGCTCCCTGTGTGGCATCTGAGCTGGTGACTCAGGCTTCAAATGACCAGGACAGTTACATACTGTGTCCATTGTTAGTCATCCATGTCTCTTTCTCACAATAAAATGTTAGAAAGGGATTTGTGTCTGTTTTGTTCACTGCTGCATTTCTAGAGGAGGGTATAGGGCATTGTTGGCACTGGGTAATATTTGTCCAATCAATGAATGTTTATAGATAGGAGATGAGGAGCGATCAAAATGTTTCTGTCTTCAAAAAATTGTTGAAAACACCTCAAGTAGAATCAGCATATTATGGGTGGGGGTAATTTGACAATATTTGTCAAAATTACAAATGCATAGATCAGTTGTTCTCACAGTTTTACTCTTAAAAACGTGTGCTTGAGTAAGCTTGCACGTGGGCACAGTAACTGTATACGGTTACCTAGTAATAATCAAAGGTTGGAAAGATATTAAGTTTCCTTCAAAAGGGGACCAGTTACATAAATTACGGTTTATCCATACATTAGAACAGTGGGAGATACAGTAATACAAAGAATAAGGATGCCTTCTACGAACTGAGAGGAAAAAACACAATGGGAGAATAGTGTATAGCAGGCTATCTTTTGTCTATAAAAAAAAAACAAAACAAAAACGCATATTTATAAGTTCATAAAAAAATCTGAATGGATGCATAAAAAGAAAAACAGGGTTAACAGGGGCTGGAGGAAGTCTGGTGAGAAAACTGGGCAGATGGGGACAAGGTGGGGGGAAAATTCCCCCGCCCCCACCCCATCTCTTTACATGACTCCAAGGTGTAGGTTTTAAACCAAATACTTTATATATATGCCTGTGTAATGTATAGATACACGCAATCGCACGCAAGTATATACAAATAAATATTAAACTAAAGAGACAGTAGAGGAAGCTGTTAGACCCGGAGGAGCACAGCTATCCAGTCAGGACTCTCTGGATAGACACACGTGATGAAGACTCCGGGTCATTCACAGGAATTTCATCCATTCTTCTTAGATGATGATATATTGTGCATGGTAATTCTGCTTGGACAGAAACGGCCATGAAATATGTTCCCACTCTTATTATCTTGCATGCAGATAATCCCAGAGGGCACTTTACAAATTGACAGTCAATAAACTACTTGACCCAGTGGAGAAATAGAGGAAATTCCAGGATGGAATGGTGAAACCCACGATACAGAGGCTTCAGGATAAAAATAAAAAAAAAGTCAACTATTCCAGCTGATGAAACTGAGAATTTAGCAAAGAAAGATTTTATTGGGGGGGGGGGGTGGTAATTCTAATTCTAGAATGACAGAAAGCAAGACCTTTTAAAGTATTAAAAGGCAAATTCAGGAAATCTTCAGAGAATAACACAGATCTTATATATTAAATAAGGTCTGGCACATGTCATATGATTAATGTGAAATGAATTTAAAAAAAAGAAAACATATTAAGCTGAGTGCTGTTCCTCAAATAAATTAAATGGAGAAATCTGTATCCGTCATAGCATTTATCAAACTATTTTAAATTGGGAAGCCCTATAATTATTTTTTTTTCTTTTTTTTTTTCTTTCTGTATTTTCTGAAGCCGGAAACGGGGAGAGACAGTCAGACAGACTCCCGCATGCGCCCAACCGGGATCCACCCGGCATGCCCACCAGGGGGTGACGCTCTGCCCACCAGGGGGCAATGCTCTGCCCCTCCGGGGGGGTCGCTCTGTTGCGACCAGAGCCACTCTAGCACCTGGGGCAGAGGCCAAGGAGCCATCCCCAGCGCCCGGGCCATCTTTGCTCCAGTGGAACCTCTGCTGCGGGAGGGGAAGAGAGAGACAGAGAGGAAGGAGAGGGGGAGGGGTGGAGAAGCAGATGGGCACTTCTCCTGTGTGCCGTGGCCGGGAATCGAATCCGGGACTTCTGCACGCCAGGCCAACTCTCTACCACTGAGCCAACCGGCCAGGGCCTGGGAAGCCCTATAATTAGAACTAATATGGTATCAGATAATATTTTGGATGTCTATATGACCCAATACATTTCTTTTGTCTTTTTTTTTTTAATTTATAATTTTATTCCTGGAATTGCCCCGCTGTTTCTTTTGAATTATTAGCTTTCTTAAAAAAAAAAATTCTTAACTAGCCACTCATCCCATTTTAAACCCTTGCAGTTATCTATCTAATAACAAATGCTAGCACTTCTGGTAGGCAAAATCTTGGTGTTTTAATTCAGCATGTCCCAGCTCAAGGTCATTTATTCAAAGTAGACCAATATTAATTTTCAGAAAAGTTTAGGATAAACCACCTGAGTAAAGATATATATTTATGCACAATGAAAAATGTTCGCAACTCTTGAGCTCAGAGCATACAGTTAAGCATTCATCCATACATATATGAACCCAGACATGGAAAATATATTACACACAGCAAAAAATATCAATAGCTTAGAATCAAAGTATGTCGTTGTTGCCTTTATAAAATGTATTTCAAATTAAGATCTCTCCAGTAACTGCAATGATGTTGCAGAGAAAACGTTTGCCAAGAGTCTATTGATTTAGTAGCTTTTCGCCTATTGTCACACGGGGTTGAGAGTGAACCTTCTTGACAATGATGGAGTTTTGGAGGGCCTAGAGCAGGGGTCTCAAACTCAACTCAGCATGTGGGCCGCAGAGCAAGATCACAGCCCTTCGGCGGGCCGCACTAGGTCTACAAAAGGCAACTGTTACGCAACACTTTTCTCACTGCAGTTGAAAACAAAAAAAAATCAGTACAACAAGCACAATCGTACATGCAGTTTACTCAGTGTCACAAAACGACCAGAAACTGTAGTTCGCATCACAACTGCTGTTAACTAAGCTAATATCTAGCTAGGATGCTAGAGAAATGAAAAATACAAGTAGGCCCCTAGGCTTACTTAATTTTATCCAAAATATTTTGAACTTTGTGGATTAGTCTGCGGGCCGCACAAAATTGTTCGGCGGGCCGCATGCGGCCCGCGGGCCGCGAGTTTGAGACCCCTGGCCTAGAGGATGACCCCACTTCACTGTGATCATGTTCTCTGCTTCACCGTAATTCTCAGTGTTCTCAGAATTCTGCAACTTGAAGTGAATGCCCAAGGAAAACACTGCTTTTACAAATGTATGGTTGAAGTTATTTTTTGTCCTTAATTTTAAAAGATGCTTTCTTGTCTTTTCCCGTTATTTCCATGAATTGCAGAACTTAATTTCTTGATTAGTGTTGCCTCTCAGCACTACTTCACTGACGTTTTAGGAACTTAAATGTTCTGTTTCCCATCAATACCCCCAAAAGATCCACATACTTTTACAACAGCTGTTACCAAGGCTGTCCCGACATGTCCTGACCACCAGGGGACAGCCGGTGGCCAGAGGATTTGATTCCATCTCCAGGGATTGGGAGATGCTGCCCTCACCCTGGGCCTTGCCCTCCAGCATCTGAACTGGCAGAGGGATGAGATCATCCCAGCCACCTGCTAGCGGAGCTCCCGGCTCTGCCTGTCATACCTCAGCTTGCACGCCCCCCCCCCCCCCCCCCCCCCCCGTGCCTCTGGGCTCCTGCGCTCTGGCCGCTGGGCTTTTCTCCGGGTCTTGAACAATCGAGGCTCCTGCTGCCCCAAGATCTTTGCACATGCTGCTCCCTCTGCCTGAAATGCTTTCCCCACCTTTCTACTGAGTTATTTCTCCTTCCCACATCTGTTCCTTACGGAAGCCTTCCCTGATTTCCCACAATAGGCTAGCTAACCCTCCCATTTCACACCTTTGCAACGCACTTTGTACGGTTATTTGCATGATTCTATGTACGACTTATTGTTCGTGACCCTAGTTACACAGCTTTGTTACAGTTTGCTGAGGGATGGGGTGTTACCCTGCAAGCCCCTGAGCCTTCCCTGGGTAGACACAGTTTCACACCCAAACTCACAAGGAACTTATGGGCCGATCGAGGATGTTTTCCAGTGAGAGCTGTGACTATCAACCGTTTCCTCAGCAACCATGACTGTGGGAGGTGGGGGCTTGTGGCCAGATGCTTCTCTTTCCATTTACTCTTCAACTTTTGTTTACCTGAAATTAATAATTGTCTTCTCCACCCCCTTTTACTGGGTTTTCTCACTCACTCATCCCCGAACTTAGTTCAGGTTGTAGGTATCTCCCTCCCTTATGTCTGAACATGTTAGCTGCTCTTCAGCCTTGATTTGTTGACCAAGCAGCACGTGCCAGAACCTTCCCCCATGCTCCGTGTGGCTGGGCGCATGCCCACTGCACAGCTGAGCTGGGCACTGGCCCTTCCTCACCGTGAGGCCTTTCCTAATGGCTAACGTGTGTAAGCCTTCTCTTCTATGGTTTGACGATGTGATCGACCCCCACATGGGTTTGATTTTTCCTGTAGATCTGAAGGCGTTGAAGGGGTGAGGAGCGTGTAGCATATAGAAAACAGACTTCTCCATCAAGATGATTACATTGTTATTTCTGGATCTTCAAGTGAGGAAGCAACAGCCTCATTAGAAGCCAAGGAGGTTCCTGGCCCCCTCCCATCTGTCCCCATTGCAATTCTTGAGTCCCACTCATTTCCTCATCCATGCCTCATCAATGCTCTGCATTTCACATTAAGGATCTGATAATCTGTGAACTTAATGGGTTTTACAATTCGACAACCCACAGGATTTCGAAAGCCTGACTTTTGGCAACCTCCGTTCAATGGCTGCACAAAGTGAAAATTCTTTTAGCCTCATCATAGAAAGTCCCTTGTTCCCCAATCTTGCCTTGGACCAAGACTAGAGTTTGAGCTGTTTGTTCTTTTCCATATTGTTGTCCAGCGAGGTAAGGAGCCAGCTGACTGCCCAGCCCTACCTCATGCCTTCCCCGGGGTCGCACTGACTCCCCACACCCTGCCTTCACTGTAGGGGCCCCGTGCTTTGAGAACCCGCCTTGGGCTGCAGGAGCATCGCCCTCTAGCCCCTCACAGGTCTTCACTGCCGTCAGACTTCACCCGATGGGATGACAAGTCCAGATCCCATCTCCTTGTGCATCTGCTGTTTGGAGTCCCTCCTGCTATTTGTACAGATCCGGTCGGGTTCTCAGGTGCAACAAACCAGAGCACACTTTGGCTAGTTTAAAGCACAGAATAAATGTGGAGGCCTGAGAGTGAGGCTTGCCTGTTCCACAGTCAGGAACGGGGATCATGGAAGCTTACTTTTAGGATTTTTTTTTCAATTATAGAAGAATCATATCAAATAAAGTATAAAATGAGCTAGACTAGACTTGGAGGCAAAGCAAAGGTTTGGTGGCAGGCCCTGATGGCATAGCCTCAGGTTTCAGCACAGAGCCAGTGGTACCTCGTTAGCCCCACTTTAGTTGGGTGTCTACCTTGAATGAATGAACATGACCTCAGGGACCAATAGCTTTGCTGATAGAGAGCTGTCAATCAGGTTGATGGTGTAGACCAGGGGTAGTCAACCTTTTTATACCTACTGCCCACTTTTGTATCTCTGTTAGTAGTAAAATTTTCTAACCGCCCACCGGTTCCACAGTAATGGTGATTTATAAAGTAGGGAAGTAACTTTATTTTATAAAATTTATAAAGCAGAGTTAAAGCATATAATAATTACTTAGCAAGTACTTTGTTGGATTTTCACTAAGTTTGGCAGAATAAATCTTTATAAAACAACTTACTATAGTTAAATCTATCTTTTTATTTATACTTTGGTTGCTCCGATACCGCCCACCATGAAAGCTGGAGCGCCCCCTAGTGGGCGGTAGGGACCAGGTTGACTACCACTGGTGTAGACAGAGATCTGCGTAAGCATTTACCTTAATTTTATTGCTAAGCACAATGACCTGATGAACAGACAGGCTTTAAGGACCAGGGGCAATCTGGTGGACTGAAAAAACTCCCGATTGAATGGAGGCAGACTTCACTAACCAGTGCTTTTTCTTCCTCTTAATTTTGTATCTTCCTATTCCTCTGAGCCTCTCAGGGCCTTTTCTGGCTTAGGGAAACAGGTTGGGCAACCTTCGAGAAGCGTATTTATTTAGCCCTAGTAAGGGTGGCAGGTCTTGTTAAGCCAGGAAACATCTGGAATTAAAATGCTTGAAATTACTCGCTGGATCAATTGTCTTAAGCGTCAGGCTCATCAGTCCTCTTTGCTGCGAACAAATCTCTTCCGTTCCAGACCTACAATTTGGTGTCTTCTTTTTGCTTAGTCATTCCTACTCTCCGGGGGTGTATCTTTATTTTACAAATAATTTGCATATGCTTCATTGTTATAAAAGAAATACATGCTCACTACAGAAAACTAAAATTCAGGCTAGTAAAAACAAAACAAAAAGCAAAGCAAAAACACTGACAATCCCACCTACTAATTAATGACCACCATTTTTAACCCCTGGAGTGGATCTTTTCATACCCCCCTCTCTGCTGAATGGTGTGTAGGTACATGGATATTAACCATGCCTCCCCGGAGAGCCTGCTGAGCGCTTTACTTTACAGGGGAGAAAAATAAATTTCAAGAAGATCAGTAATTAATGAAATAAAAAGCAAAAGCCAATAGACTTGATTGGTACAACCAAAGGCTTATTCTTGAAAAAGACCAATAAATGAGGTATGTCTTTGTTGGTTTCATCTAGGGAGAAAAAAAAAAAAAAAAGAGAGAGAAAAACACATACGTGAATGAGTTTGAGATAAGAACAGGGACATAACTAAACAGATGGAGGAGATTAAAATTCTAAGAGAACACAATGTTTGTCAACGTGTAAGAACGCAACGAGAAAGTTTCTAGGAAAGCGCTGAGTGACTGACTTGTGGATGCAGGTGGAGGCAGTCTACTAGCAGCGAGGAATGTATTCTATTTAATTTGGGCACGTTTGCCTTAAGATCAAGGTCTCAGGGGTGGCCGTGGGAAGGCAGGTGACGCAGAGAGAAGGTAATGGCCATTGAGTGGAGGCCAAAGATCAGGACCAGTTCAGCCACAGTTAGAGGGCTGTTGATGAGCAATTAGATGGACCTGCACAAAGTTCAAGTTCTTCGTTAGCAAAGAAATTTCAGACCAAACTCCCGAATCATTTGCAGCCATTTTTTTTTTATTCCAAACATGTATTTTTGTAAACCTGCATTTCCCAAACAGTGCAAGTGAATTAGAAGTGACTGCATAGACTTTAATACACATGACTTCACGAGGAGGAACACCCCTTCCCGCCAAAACTCCTCAGTGGAAATGTACGTGACCGTATCAGCCAGGTTCTGGACGTGACGTTAGCGTGGGTACCTGCCATGCAATTTAATCACTCTTAAAGCTTTGAAACTCACTCTGCCAGTTATACCATGCGCATTAGAATAAAACAACCAAAACCTTAACAAAGTCTGAAGTCTAGATCATTGTGGGGTAAAGCATGGCACCCCGGGGGGGAATTTGTTCATTGTTCCCCCCACTGTGCTGAGAAGCAGAAGACACTCCAGAAGGTTCATTTTGGCCCTGCTGACGCTGGCTCCTCCTTTCAGCCATTCTTTGTTTCAGAAATATTCTTCATGGTATTATTATTGCTCTGTAGAGCAGAACAAAACATCGACTAAAACCCTGTATGTTGGAGCATTTCCAAAACATTCGTTCTCTGCCTTTTCTTGTCTGCTCAAGGGCCATGTTCCCCAAATTGTAATCCTTCACAATGCCTGTCAATTTGGGGCAGTTTGAATTAGGTGTATGTAGGGTTTACCAGATGTATGTTTCATCTGCATCCTTTGCATAACTACATTCCCCTGGGCCTAGCGTCTTTCCAAAAATGAAAGCAGTAGAGTCACCCTCTGAAACAGTCCTCTGCTAGGGATGAACAGGGAGCATACAACACACATATCACCCGAGGGATCCACTCTTGCTTTGTATTAAACACAGGCCCCAGATGTTTCTAGGAGACCTGAAGGTTTTCTGTTTTTAACCCCTTTTGCCTTTGGCTCAAGGACTGTAGGCTACCTGTGATTTGCTGAAGAAGAGCTTTCTCTTGGGTTTCCTACAACGTTCACTAGACTTCAGAAGACTCCTGGTGATGCTGATGGAATTTCCCTGAAGAACCGACTGGGAAAGACCTCAGTGGTAACTCCAGATGTGGGCCTGTCAGTCACCAGGAAGCCAACGGACCCACTCACTTCTCCCAGTGCCTCCTTGTTCCTAAGCTCCACGGCTTCTTTGTGACAGGTCTAGGCTCACTTTGGGGATGTCCCAAACTCGTGACTCCCACATAAACTGAGCATAAACACATCATTTTTGAAAAGGGAGCATGCTTTTTACTCGATTTCTACAAAAGTCTTTTTTTTTTTTTTTTAAATCTTTAAGAAAGCATCTCAGTCCTTTGGAGAGTTGTTTAAAACAGCGATTTTCGACCTTTTTCATCTCATGGCACACATAAACTAATTACTAAAATTCTGTGGCACACCTCAAACAAAAACATATCTTTTGCCAATCTGACACACACAAAAAAAATAGGTATAATTTGGACTCATTCACCCCGGAAGTTTATTGCTGTGCTGGCTGTTGTCCTTTTTAATTTGACAATCGAAGGGAAAAAAGGTCAGTGCCCCTGACTAAACAGTCAGGTATTAGAAGTTCAAAAAAGTCTTGCGGCGCACTAGTATGCCTGCTCTGGTACCCCGGTTGAAGACTGCTGTCTTATAGGGTTCCACAGTGAATACACAAAACCAGGAAGGGGAGAAACTAGAATGCACCGTGGAATTGTGAGCGGATATTCTGCAAAAGTAACACAGACATGACACCTCACCCTGTCTGCCTCCCCTGAGAGCCTGCTGAGCGCTTCCCCACTGGGGCGGGACTGGGGAGATGCCCGCGAGGACAGTGTGCTAGCATCGTGCTGACTCCTTTCTCCGTCCCCGCGCTCAGTGGCTGATGCCCTGGTCCCTGTGACTCCCACCTGCGCCCCAGCATGATCAGACAAGCAGAGGCACCGTCCTTCCCAAACGGGTTCCTGGGGTGGCTGCCAGAGTTTGCTCCAGTTGATGCCAAATAAGATTTTTTTTCTTAAAACTGACCTATGAAGTTTGATCTCCTGGGGACAGGAGTACCCACGCGAGTCTACCCATCCAGAAGCAGGTGGACCCAGCTCTGACACTGTCCACGGGAGCCTGCCCTTGTTGGAATGAGGCTTTTCCCTCTGGCTGGCCTGCGTGTCACCCTGCCACTCTGTCACCCATGTGTCTGCGCCCCGGGCAGGAGGCTGGTTAGTGGCTAGAAAAGCATTTGGCCAAACTGCTGATGGAGCCAGCCCAGCACTACCACCTAAGCATTTTAAGTGATTTACTAAAGGACAACATGACCCAATGAACCAAAGCCCATTAAAAGGAAAGCTACGAATGTGGTTTCATTAAAAAAAACCCCACACTTCACATCCCACTGCAGGAAGGGTCGCCTCCCCCAACAGAATGTGCCTGTGGCGTTCTCCGGGAAACCGCCAGGGCCCGGCTCAGTGCTTGACGCACCACGGAGGCCCCAGAAATATCCTTCATATGAGTGACTAAAACCCACTCAAGACTGCTTTTATTACTGTGGATAAAACTCATGGGCAAACTCTGAGCAAGGACCGGTTTCTCTGCCTCTGTCTGCCCTGCGGCAACCTCTGCGCCCCTGTCCCTTAGATGCAACATCCCTAACTTCTTTCTAAGACCCACCTCGTTCACGCCACTGACCCTCGTGGTTTTGTTGTCTGTTCCTATATTCACCATCATACATTCATTATCTTCCTGCATCATAAATAATGCCTAGGAAGGAACAAAAATACACACGTTCTACGCCAGGTTTGCAACTGCTCAGCACCCTCAGGATTTTGCCAAAACTTTTGATAGGTTTGCAAGTATCAGCTAAGTGTATAGAAAACCAATCTCCCCTGAAGTTGTGTCTTTCCAACAATGTTCACACCCCCTACCATGTTAGCTTCCAGTAAGGAAGGTCCTATAGTCAAGATCCTTTGTCTTGTTTCTTGCTTCTTTCCCATTTGATGCCCATCTGTGCGTAGCTGGGGCTTGAGCAGCTCTAATAGCCATGAAGGACTGACTCTGTTAGACTCTGCTCTGAGCCCCATGTTTTCTCTCTGATCAGATGGTTACTCAGCGGTGGTAGCAGCCGCCATAGCTGCTAACAGTGACTGAGTGTTCACTCTGGGGCCAGGTGCAGTGCTGAGCAGGCTACAGCCCTCATCTCATTGCCCATTTAGAAAACCACAACGCACTCAGAACTGGGCAGCAGAGTGCATTTGATGATAAACACTGTCACAGAGAAAGCTTGGATACTGAAGGCCATTAACTCATCATTCAACCACGCAGAGGGTCGGGAAGGAGGCCGGGCTAAGCCCAGATCCCTTCGCATCATTTCTGGATGCCTCCCCAGGTTGGGGAGTCCCTGCAGCGCTCCTTTAGTGGACTTCCCCTGGCTATTGGAGTCATTTGCCAGTAGGCACCAGGAGTGCAAAGTTTACATCTCCCCTGGGTGCAAGAATATGAAGGCTCAGCTCTCTTGCCTCAGGTTGGGACAGCTCTAAGATGCGACTTATCCTCCAGAGCTCCCTTGCAGGATCAGGCAGAAGCTACCCTCCGGGACCTTCTCTGAAATGGCCCCCTTCCCTGGCTTTCTCCCCTTCCCTGCCCTGTGCCCCTCAATCCCATACTGGTGTCCCCTGGAAACACTTCTTTAATAAGTTACTTGCATGCAAATCCTTGTCTTGGGGTCTACTTCTTGGGAAACCCACGGAAGATACTATTAAAAAAAAAAAAAAAGAACAGGTCTGAATGATTATCTCTGGGAAGGACTCTGGAATGACTATTATGTGGGTCAGCCAAAGTGATGGAGAAATAGAGACTTCTGACCTCAAATGACCACACAAAGGCAACAAACACATCGTGGCATTCAGACACAAGTCTTTGCTGGGTGGGCACTGATTGAGTCCTTGTGGTGCGTAGACTCGGATGTCCAGGATGAGATGCCATTCTGAGGTTTACCAGATGACCGACTGGCATCACTCCAAACTTTTTTTTATTAATCCAATTGGAAGGGGGGTGGGTGGGTGAGATAAACGCTGTATAGAGGCGATGCAGAGCAGACTCGTTGCTTGGAATCAGGCTTTCTACCCAAAACTGCTGCTGGGACTCTTCCAACAAAAGGTACATATGAAAATCCACTTACAGTTCTTCAGCACATTACTTCACACTTGACTCCAGGCGATAAAGATGTGAAATTTCTTAGGGGTCCTGCCACCATCACAGTTTATACGCAGCCCTGCAAGCTTGGTGGACTCGTGACACGAGGTTTCTTCAGATTATTTGATCCGCGAGTCTATTTTAACAGCAAGTTCCAACGAACAGTAAGAGTTTTACACTTTAAGAGCTGTATGAATGTACATGTGTTTCCAGGCCAGATATCAGTGCTTGAGTGAATTATATAACTATTTAATAGAAATAATAAAACATTGATACAAATATAAAGACATAATCAGTATAAAAGGCTTATATTTATAAAAATACTTTTAGGTAACAGTTTTCCCCTGAGGGTTGACCACACATGTTGCATCCATAAATATTGCTCGGCTCTTAGCTTGCTTACCAAAGGTCAGAGTTCACCTTCGAAAAGAAGTAAGTGGTGGGCTTCAGTCATGTGACCTGGCCAGAGTGGCTGCCCCGGGTTGGCACCCGGGCTCGAGAGAATGAGGACGAGAACAGCATCAGTGGGGCCTCCGAAAAATCTGGAGAAGATTCTTTCTTCCAAATATGGAAGATACAAAGATCAAGGACGACGGGCGCAATGATTGGGTCACGTGACTGGTGGGGTAGGTCACTGGTTTTTCTGGACCCAGTCCCAACTGTCTTCGTTCTCTTTCCGGTTCTTCTCGGCTTCAATAATCTCTTTGTACCTTCGGCGGAAGAAGCCCATCTGAAAGGCACAGAGAGGAGAAGCCGGGTTAGACATGCGGATGTCGAGGAGGAGGAGGAGGAGGCATGGCCGGCACTCACGGTGCTGGGACAGCTCCGGGAACTCCTTGGTCTCGGCTGCTTGAGAAAGAGCAGCACGTGCAGCCACGCCTCTGGACACGTGGACCTCCTGCGGGCTAAGCTGACCACTGCTCCCTGAAAAGTGCGGCTGTCTGGCGGAGTGTTTCCCAAACTGTGTGCTGGGCAACCCTAGCTACCGAGAGTCCTTCCACGGTCGTTCGGGAGGAAAATCAGTTTCATGGTCAAATAAGTTGGGAAATGCTGCATCCCTTCTTCCTTTAAGACCTTTGCAATGTACAACAGAACAGTAAAGGATCTAATAAACCCCTAGAAAAGGGTCTAAGGCCCCAGGGGTTTACATTTCCTGAGCTTGTCTGGCTTTCAACAAACCTATTAATATCCTGAGAGATATTAACCATCGTGGAATAATAATTGCTACTCTCACAATTTTGAAAGGGTCTGCAGACCTGCATTCTGCCTTGCTGCCCTCTAGATCTCTCAAACCCGTGAAACTCATGCTGTCCGCATTCCACCTCTGGCAGCAAGGACCCCCGAGAACTGGCATCTCCTTCTCACCCCGGACGGCAGTTTCCTATTGCCTGGTTCTGAAAAGACCTTCCCTCTCCAGGTCTGATGGCTTTTCCCATACGGTAAGATGAACTTTCCTTTTTCTCAGACAGTCATTATAGGTACTATACTGCCTGATATTTAAGCAACTTTTCGTAGCCCAAGGCTGACCTTTTCTCCCGTGCCCAGGGTGACCTGGCACCTCTTGGTCTTTGCTCACCAACATCAACGGTGTCTGTTTCTGAGGCCAGACATCCCTCCTTGCCTCTGCTTTGGGCACGACCGCCTGGACTGCGTGCACTCGGGCTGTGTCTCTCCTCGGGGGTGACAGCCCTGAGGGGCACGCCCTCCACACCTTCCCAGGGGAACTAGCCACAGTGCTCACCAGCTCCACACATTCTTGATTGACTCCTTTCTCTTCCCTGCCTTGCTTCCTGGCTCCAGTCAGTGTCTCCCGAGGTCACCTTCCACATAAATGACTGCCCTCGAAGTCTCCTTCTCAATCCCACTGAACAGAGGAATCCAGACATACATACGGCAGGTGTGAAAGACCGTGCCGTTGTTAGCTTACAATTCCCGGAGTCATAATTTGGAAACGCTCAAGGCCAGCCATCTCTACAGTCTGCTGCCAACAGTGGATGCGCAGATAGACCTGCCCTTGGCAAATCACTGAGCAAACCCAGCTCTCGTGGGCACATCTAACTCCTTTTTAATTTTTAAACATTTATTGATGAGAGAGAGAGAGAGAGAGAGAGATTTGTTGTTTTACTATTTATGCATTCATTGGTTGATTCTTGTATGTGCCCTGACTGGGCATCAAACCCGCAATCTTGGCATATCAGGGCAATGCTCTAACCGACTGAGCTACCCAGCCAGGGTGCACATCTAACTTCTTTGCTGTCAGGAATCTGCGTGCTCCTTTATGAGCCAAGCAAGCACCCACAGTCACCTGATGGCGTGAGGTCCCCGAGGAAAGTCAAGCAAGAGGGGACTCAGGAATTGTCCTGATTTGCCAGCTTCCTACCCCCAGAAGGGGGCTTACCGGTTGAGAGAAAGTTGAGCACTAGCATCAAGGGAGCCGCCGGGAAACCTCTCCACCCAGGCTGCCAAGGAAATCCTGGGCACTCGCTCGGAGTGGAGTCAACGAAGGGGCGCTGCCATCTGGGTGACCGGAAGGACTAGGAGCTTCCCTAAAACAACTGGCAAGGGTCCTTCCTGCGTTGTGAGCTTCCCTCCTCCTGGCCAGGGCTGTGAGCAGACACTGAGTTCCAGGGGTGTTCCGCCCTGGGGGGTCTCTCAGCAGCGTCAGACCACCTGTGTCCGCACGCCACCGTGACACCCCCACCCGTGCACTTTTCTCCTCTCGGATCCCTCCCGCCGTCCCCTCTCAGCAGGGCATGTGGCAAAGGGGCTCAGCCTGAATGTTCTGCATAATTCGAAAAAGGTCCTTGTCATTGCCTTCAAAGGACACCCACAGAAGGCCAGAAAAGCAACCCAAGATTTAATGGGAATGTCTGACTAAGAAGTTACTGCTTGAACTCTCATTATTTAAAGATAAAGATGGTGGGCTGGGGAAAACAAACCCCAACACGTCATGTGCCTCTTCTGTGCCGAAGGGAACATGATCGTGAAAATAAGGCTGGAGGGAATGTGGAAATGAGATTCCTGAGCACAGAACCGTCAGCCGAAGGTGTCATGTTTCAGCAATCCCAGGTTACTCACTCTCAACTCCAGACACGTAGCATCTCTCTGCCCTGGCACCAGGCAAGCAGGATTTTAATTGTCTGCTCCCTCCTTATCTTTTGCATTTGTTTCAGAACTCCTTGAGGGCAGGATTGTGCTTTCTAGCCCGAGCTTGGCATCGCACCTGTCCTTGGCATCAGCGATGAACTGCAGAGATGCCCCCATCCTCCATTCCCCCCGTATCCATGCCCTCTGCCACGGGACTCTGCAGCAGCTCCCACCGGAAAGGTGGGGTCCAGTTCTGACACCCTCAATCTGCACGGTGATTTGCTTTGACAACTGGAGGCAATGGAGGAGGTGCGGTGTCAGTTTCACACTGAGGCCTCAGGAGGCCTTGCACATTTCTGCTCATTTTCTCAGAATCCTGCTGGGCCACATCAGTAAGTTTGGTTTAGCCTGCTGAAAGGTGAGAGTCCACTCAGCTGGGGCCCTCCTACACCTGCCAACACCCAGCTGCCTGCAGGTGTGGGTGTGAGTCCAGCTGAGACTGGAGAGCTACCCCGTTAAACTCAGTCCAACCCACGGAGTTGTGAGCTACGTTGATGGTTGCTGCTTTTAAGCCATTAGACTTTGGGATGGTTTGTTACGCAGCATGTGTTAACTGATACAGGACTCCATTTTTTTTTGTTTGACTTACTGAATGAGTGAACACCCACAGGAAGGGTGGTAGAGGGCTAACTGACAGAGTTCTTGACGTAAAGAGCATTGCTGTGCCTTGTCCTGCTGAACAGACTTTCCTTCATCTCTAAGGACAAAAGTCGGCTCACTTTCTCAGAGCTATGCTAGCACGAAGGTTTGACATGGAGTGTACACACAATCGAGCCAGGATTTAGAGCACCTGGACTAAATCTCACGTGTGCGTTCACATGTGTCATATTTGTTGCCAAAAAGTGAAGGTGCCGTCATTTCCTGCGGGGACCCGGAGCAAGCCCTTTCCTTTCAAAGGAAGTGATGTCAGCATGAGTCTTAAGCTCACCTCCCCCCACTGGGAGTGACAGCAGAGCTGCTCCCAGAAACAGCCTCGCCAACTCTATGCCCCGCTCCAACTCTGCAGGCTCTCGAGCGCCCTGTTCCCAACACAACCTCGATGTCATCTCTAGAGGGAAGGCTGGAGCTGCCACTGCTGTTTGCCGTTCTTTGGAGCCAAAGACTGTTTCTTAAAACACAGTCCACTCTGGCGGGTCGGGAGTGCTGGGTATAGCAGTGCATAACTGTGTGCTAGAGGGGGGTACCAGTGCCACTCAACGTCAAAGAGAGAGACTTGTAAATTTATTTCAACTATTTTCCAGCAGATGTCAGTAGAGGGTCCTTTTCGAATGAAATCAGTAGATTTCCCTGAATTTCTGACAGATGGAAGTCAAGCTTCTGGCGGAAGGGGCACTGTTGACCAGTTTGCACAAAGGGACCACGTAGTCGAGTAGTGTCTCTATCAAACTAACTTGGCTTCTCACAGGATCCGACTAATTCTACTTCGGAAAAAGAGACTATCACCTTTACGCTTTTGCTTGGAGCCTGGTTTTGGCTCTTAATATAGAACCAGGCTCTGAGTTTATACAGCCATGGAACCCCAAACACCTGAGTCACACAAGGCCTGCCCAGTGCCAGGGGGTCTACTTGGAGGAGTTGTATAGGGAAGGGACGTGGCCCGGGAGCCCAGACACCCGATTACTGCTCATGCTCCAATTCACTGCCCCTTGGGCCACAGGACAGGTCATTTTCTGGCTCTGAACCCCAGTCCGTGTCTCTGTCTCTCCCCAAGAGACCAATGGCATTCTCAGACCTCTCCCAACCATGGAACACAATGACAGCTTTTTACATTGGCCCCCAAAGCCAAGTTGGGACTGTAGCTCTGTCGTCAGGACTCACACTAAGAGGGGACAGGCACAGAATCCTTGCCCCGTGTCAATTTTTCTAAGGGAGTTTTTGGAAGCGTCTGGAAAACTGAATTTCCAACTTTCAAAGTATGGATATATATATATATATATATATATCCATATAAAGAATTATGAAATTCTCAAACATTAAGGTTGATCAAGACTTCTCCCCGGCAGCAGGCCCCCCTCCGGCGGGTGTGCTCGCTCTCGTTAGCGCTCCCAGTTAGTAACATCGGGGAAAACCTTGGAGAAGGGCTGGCCACACGGGTGTTTTTGGTGCCAGCCGGGCTCACACTGAGCATGCTGGGAAATGACTCGTGCTGAGTGGAAGCCGGACCCTGAGCAGCCCCACACTCAATTCCAATCCAATGGAGTCAAATGTTTTCCTGCACTATTTTTCTGGAACCTTCCAGGGCTTCCTTTGCCACTTGAGGGGCAAAAGGTTCTGTTTATAACTGTTCTGCCCAGAGCAGAGAAAACACTCATGGAAACCCTAGAGCGGGAGAGGCGTAAGCCAAGCATCGCTCAGCTGAAAGCCGAGGGCGCAGTGTGCTTTTTCCGTCTGTCTGTGAAGCTCCGACAGCCAAAAGCAGCTCCCCGAGCCCCCTGACTCGTCACCCCACCCTCTGATAAATCTGTATCAATAAGCGGCCAGAAAATCTCTAGGGAGACAGTTTTCCCCTGAATAGTCCTATTAGGGAGGCACGAGGCCTAGACGGGAACAAGGGTTGACTGAGTTCCGGGGTCTGCAGGCTGCAGCCCGACCCCTTCCTCCCCAGCACATTTCGGGGTGAGTGCGAGACTGGCCCCCGGGCTCGGGGGCAGCCCCGCCCTCCTTCCTGGGCCTCTGGCTTGCCCCCTGGGCAGCTGAGCCAGAGCCCTCGGATGCTCTCCTTCTTTGGATGAACTCGGGGCCCCATGTTTACGGGTCTCTTCAGCTTCTTGACTATTTACATAGCATGTCTCTGTCTCGAGATGTCAACCATGCAACATCAGCCCAATATTTACTTCGAAACATAAATAAGCCCCCACCGAGTGTCTCTGGCACATGGTTTTAATTGAGACAGTGTGACGGGCGTGTGGGGGTGTCCGTGTGCGCACACATGCTCCTGTGTCTGTTCATTTTTCTTTCTTTGGAGAAAGAAGCAAGGATGGCATCCCCCCGCCTGGCTGGAGGGAAGGTGATAACCCCAGTGACCCCTGGAGGGGCTGCCAAGCCTTACACATTCCCCGAGCCATTCTGCAGATTTATTTTTCTAAGTGTGTCTGCTGGAGGTCAGCAGAAATGCTCTCAAATAAAAACCAGGAGCCCAAAGCCAGCTCGCAAGCAGCAGGCTCCTGGAACGGCTCCAGCCGAGGGCTGGGGGTGGTGCCTTTCCCGGGGTGGCCAGCACACCGCGCAGCCTGCCTCTTCGCCCCTGGTCGAGGAGGGGCCGGCTGGTCCCGGGGCCGCCAAGCCACGGCACGGCCTTCTGCTCCGAGCCGTCCCGGCCTGGCCTGCGTGGGGGCAAACAGGAGAGGGGGCACAGGTTCCCTGGCCGAAAGCAGTAGGGGAGGAGGCAGCTTTTCACTTTTCACCCCAAATGAAGCTTTCTCTCCTAAATGAAAGACACCCCAGCCTCTTCACCTTCTCACCATCTGACTCAAAGGTTGGCTTCCTGATTTGAAGACATTCCTTAAAGGTGCAACTCAAAGATGATGCTGTCCCTACTGGACCCCTGACCAATCAGAGCTCCTCTGCCCAGGCCTGTATGACTGCCCTCCTGCAGAGGCACCGGGCCCAGACCGCTTCAGGCCCAGTCGGGAGCTACGGGACAGGAGAGGGGACTCATTTGGATTTTTCTCCCTTAAAACAGTTTCGTGTTTCAAAGTTTTCTCCCTGCACGGCGGTTTGGCTGACTGCTGCAGCCCTCGCACATGAAGTTTAAATTACGGCTCCCAGTGTCTGCGAGCATCCCAGCTTCGGGAAAGCTGATAGGCTCGAGTTCAGTATGTGAGGATGGGCCTGGTTAGCTCGAGGCCCTCGCTGTGGATTCTGTGCCGGGGCCAGGGCCCGCTGCTGCCAAGCACGGGAGAGGGGCCGAGATGCCAGGGAGCGGACATTCTGGAAGATTCCGGAGCCTGCCCAGAGTCAGAGGGGGAGGAGGTAGGGAGCCTGGAGCTTCTGTCTGGAAAGGCATCTGATGACCCTATAAGGGGTTTCTATTTCAGATAAACTGGGGACGATGGCGTGTTAGTAGCACCACAGTAACCTTGGGAAGGGCCAGCAGCTGGTGGCACACGCTCCTTCGCCTGCCAAGTCCTGCTCCCTCTCACGACGTACATGGCACAGCCGTCCTCTCTGAGCACTTAACTGTTCTTCCCAGAGACCTTTACGATGAAGTGAGGGCTGCACTGTCTACCTCCGTCCCTGTGCCCAGAGCCCACCGCCTACTAGGGACCCAGTACTGTTTGCGGGAGGAAGGCACCGACCGACCATCCTGCAAGTGTAACGCCTGCTGACCCGCGGGCCTGTGTGGCACCAAAAATGCATTAGCATGGGTGTCTGCTTTGTCCTGCTTTCGGTATCAGCCCAGAATTTGTGTTTATGGGACATTTTTTTGGGGAACAACCATATGTTGGCTCATGAGCTCAAGGTGGTGGCAAGCGACCACAGGAATGAATACCAGGAGCTACTTTAAAGGGAACTTCAAGCAAAGTGGCTCACCCTGGTCGGGTAGCTCAGTTGGTTATAGCATCATCCTCAGCCCCATTCAGGGTACATACAAGAGTCAACCAATAAAGGCACCAACAAGTGGAACAACAAATCAACGTCTCTCTCTCTCTCTCTCTCTCCCATCCTCTCTAAAACTAATGGAGAGAGAGGGAGAAAGAGAGAAGAGGGAGGGAGGGAGGGAGGGAGATGGAGTTCTCTCAAAAGGAAGAGAAGTTGAATTGCCTACCTATCTTCAGAGGCCCTAGTGGAGTGGCTCCTCATCAGCAGTGGCAACTGGGGATCCCTCACAGCTTTCCTCTTGAAAGGGTGGGAGGGAATTATATATGAACTGTGGTAAGAAGCTAGAGTCATCAAGACCTCCCACAGAAGTCTACAACAGGCTGGACTTCAGCCCATTAATCAACAGATTTCTATGCACTGGACTGTCAATGTGATATTGGATCTCCAGCCATGATATGTAATGAGTCATTACGAGGTTATAGAGATAAGAATCAGAGTTGACAAGAGGTCTGTAGTTGGAAGTTTTAGGGATATGTAGGTCTTCCAAGTAATCCTTCATTTCATTTACCCTTTTCAACCTCCTGTAAAGTCATATTTAGTTAGCCGGTTAAGAAAAATTTTTTCCTGAAGAAACTCCCTCTGCCAAGCCCCTTCCTGCGTCAGGGCTTTGCCTGAAGACACCGTCCACTCTGAATGAGCGCATTCATGACCGCTGTACCGGAGTTGACCGTTTCATTTCCTTTTCCCTGAAGGAGCTCAGTTGTGACTGTGTCTATGACATGATAGAAGAGAGGTTTCATTGGCTTTAAAAACAGCAACAGTGACGTTTGAAGAAAAGATCAGGGTTTTGCTGCTATTTCTGAACATTCTAAATGGGGCAGATAAAAGGTGGCTGCAGACTCTTTGCCACGCCTCCCACTGACAGGAAGGCTCTAGGTCCCCTTCCTTGAATCTAGGCTGGCATGTGACCACTCTGGCCAGCAGAGTCTGGTGGGATGATGCTGTGCCAGTTCTGGGCTGGCCTTTGAGAGAACTGGCCAGTTTTCTCATGCTCTTCTGCAGCCTCCCACCGTGTAAAAACTCACACCGCTCTGCTGGACGGGCCACACAGAGAGGCCCTGAGACGACACGGTGAGGGAGAGGGACTCAGTTGAGTCCAGCCTCCCAGCCAGCCCTCCAAAGGTGCCAGGCATATGAGGGAAGCTGTCTTACACTCCTCAGACCAGATCAGCCACCAGGTGAATGCCACTGAGTGACCCTACTCAGTGTCACGTGGAACAGAAGACTCGACCAGCCAAACCCTTTCTGAATTCCTTACAAATATGACCCACATATTTGTAAGATATAATGTAACAATTTTTTGAAGTCAATCAATGTGGGGGCATTTGTTATGCAGCCATAGCTAACTGGTACAATATAAAAGCCTGCAATGTAGGCATCAGCACTGCTAACAACCTTGAAACCCTGCTGGAGTGAATAACTTTGGGGTATCTGCTTAATTTCCTTCTTTTCTGGGATTCACCCCTACCCCTTCTCCCATCCCATCTCCCCAAACTGCCACCTTGCATCTTTCTCCTACCCTAGCCTCAGCTGTATGAATTGGTGGGAGACACGGGATTCTCTCCTAGCCAACTCCCTGCCCTTAGCCACAGTGGGCAAGAAGCGGACATCTGACTTGAGCTAAGCCTATCGGATCTTCTCTCCCAGACTTGTAGAGTCAGGAACCCGAGGTGGCTGGAGCACCATTTCCTCCTGCGTGTCAGGGAGCGTGGAGAAAGCCGGGCTGCCATGGAGAAGAAAGATGCAGGCGACCGAGGAGTAGAGGTAAGAGCTGTGCAGGGCAGTGCGCGTGAGAGGAGGAGGGGGAGTGCCTGCTTTGGTTTGTGGACATTTGCTGTGTCTGAACACACACATTTCTTTTGGTACCTATGCGTATCCTGCAGCCTTAGAATTAATTCTCCCTTTGTTTAAGGGGCTATACATAGATTTCCTTCTTTTTTTCTTTTGCAACTGGAAAAAATGGCCTCTGTGATGCCTGAGATACATGTGTTTAGCCCTAGAAACTGATAAGAAAACTGCCCAGGACAGTGAGGTGATAGGAATGACCCTCCCTCTATCAGTCGAGGGTGACTGGGAGTGGGGGTCAGGCCTAGTCTAGTCTCCTGGAGGCAACCACACTCAGAAAGCCCAATACTAAACTCCTCCTCTTCCAGAACGACTTCCAGCCCTGCCTTCCTTACCCTGGTTAAGAGAAACCATCCAGGCCCTGGCTGGTTGCCTCAGTGGTAGAGCGTCAGGCCAGCGTTTGGATGTCCCAGGTTTGATCCTCAGTCAGGGCACAGAGGAGAAGAGTGCATCTGCTTCTCCACCCCTCTTCCTCTCTCTCTCTCTCTTCTCCTCTCCTCCTGCAGCCATGGCTCAATTAGAGCAAGTTGGCCCCAGGCTCTGAGGATGGCTCCATGGCCTCTGCCTCAGGTACTAGAATGGCTCCAGTTGCAACTGAGCAGTGCCCTAGAGGGGCAGAGCATCGCCCCCTGGTGGGCATGCCCTGTGGATCCCGGTCGGGCACATGCGGAAGTCTGTTTCTCTGCCTCCCCCCCTCACTAAATAAGAAAAAATAAAAAAGAGAGAAACCACCCATTGTCTAATCTAAAAACAGCAAGAGACTAGTCCTTTTTACTTCCTGACCTCTTAAGTCCTACTGATCAACAAATCCTATCTCTTCTAACTTGGTCCCCTCCTCTCCACCCAGGGAGATGGCCCTCGTTCCCAGCCTGACCCCAATCTCCCTCCTGAAACAGACGTGGCCCCCTCTGTTCTGTTTACAGGCCTCCACGCGGCCCCTTTCTCCTGGTCAGCAGGGCCTGTCACACCGAGATAGGTGATCTCATTGTGAGTGTTCGACTGCGTTTCTTTGACGCATCTCACAAGCTGCCCACAAAAAACCTGCTTATTGTCTCACCTCCTCTTCCCTCTGTAAGGAATGTCCATCTCTCCTTTTCTGCCTGGAAAATTCAAACCAAACCCGAGGTCAGACCTGAATGACACCTCATTTGTAAAACGCCCTCTGCCTTTTATCGGGGATGTCTATGTGTCAAGCGCGTTGCTAAGTGTTCTGCCTGCATTACCCCTATACTTGAGACTACACGCTATGGTCCCCATGTTACAGAGGAGGAAACTGCGGGTCAGAGAGGGTAAGCAGGTCTCCTAAGGCCACACAGTCGGGAAGTGTGAGGGCCAGGGTTCCAGCCTGCAGCTGTCGCCCGCGGCCTCCTCTCCCACACTGTCCTCGATGGCCTCCCGTTCCCCCGGGGCAGGGCAGATTGATGGAGTCTTCTTCTCAGCTCCCAGAGAAGTCACTGCACAGCCCTCAGTTATGCCCACAGGTCTGCGTGCTTGCCGGAAAGGCATTCGAGGGCAGGGAAGAGTCGCCATCATGGATGCATAGGTGCCTAGCCTCGTGTTGGGTTCGAAGCAAGTGCTCGCTAAATGTGAGTTGAAATGAGCCGCCTGTGGGTGATGAGCAGAGCTGTGTGACCCAAAGAGCGTCATCCAACAGCTCTCTCAAAGCGTTTTTAGAGCCTGTTACTCTATCGCTGTAGTCAGGGCAGGACCTTGCCTGGGTCAAGGCCCTTCGACTGCCACCACTCTGCTCTCTGCCCCAGTCTGTGGCAGAGGGTGACATCTGCGTTCACGGGTCCTGACTCTTTGGATCACGCACAGCTGGGTGACCCCAGGGTCCTGGCTACCCCACAACAGCCACCTCCTGCCACCACATTCTTTAATCAAACACAACAGAAGCAAAGCTAAGCTGGTGGCGGGTGACAGCAGCGTGTGCTCAGGAGCTGGGACACCGCCGAGCACCCCTGATGGCAGAGCCAAGTGGGGTGGCCGGGAGGGCACACATGTCGTGACAGAGAGTGCCACACAGCCCCCACTTCCCCACTCTGGGTCCCTGTCTCGCCCCACACTCCCCATTGTGGAAGATGGCATCTCCTCTCATCTCAGGAGCCCATCCAAAGGCAGAAGAAAAAAGGGAGACGCAGGCATGTCCCCCCCACCCCCACCCCCCAGGCATCCCCCCCATCCCCCACCCCCCAGCCTTTACTGTCCTTTCAAATCTCAAACACTGAGCTGCCTTTGTTCCCCACCCACAGGCCAGAGGCTGTCTCGGCAGGAAGGAGTTGCAGAAAAATGGAGAATTAAGAATCTATCCGGCCACACTGATTAAACAAACAACACACTGGCAAATCATATATATTTTTTTTAAAAAAGGGTAATCTCCACTCCTGGCATATATACAGGAAATCGGGCACTCTGGATTCACCCCCCCCCCCCATTCACCCCCTGTGGGAGGGTGAGTCGGTGTAACCTTTCTAGAGGGCAATTGGCAACTTGTAATAAAAGGCTTAAGACGCCTCTTTCTTTTGACTGGGTAATTCCATTTCTAGGATTTCATCTTAAGCACATAATGAAGGATTTGTGCAAATATTTGGCTCCAAGGATATTCACAACAGAACTGTTGAAAGAAGTGTGAGCCCAGGAGCCACCGGAATCCCAACATCAGAGGACGGGATGTGTGAGCTGCAGACCTCTGTAGCCTGCAGGCCGTGCTGGAAACAGGTAAGGACGGAAGGGCAATTACAACACTGTTCAGGGAAAAACAGGCTGCGAAACGGTAACTACTCAGAGGTCCAAAATGCGTGGAACATAAGATAAGCTTATTTTCTTTTCTTTTTTTTTTTTGCACTTTTCCGAAGCTGGAAACGGGGAGAGACAGTCAGACAGACTCTCGCATGCGCCCGACCGGGATCCACCCGGCACGCCCATCAGGGGGTGATGCTCTGCCCACCAGGGGGCGATGCTCTGCCCCTCCGGGGCGTCGCTCTGTTGCGACCAGAGCCACTCCAGCGCCTGGGGCAGAGGCCAAGGAGCCATCCCCAGCGCCCGGGCCATCTTTGCTCCAATGGAGAGGGGGAGGGGTGGAGAAGCAGATGGGCACTTCTCCTGTGTGCCCTGGCCGGGAATCGAACCCGGAACTTCTGCACGCCAGGCCGACGCTCTACCACTGAGCCAACTGGCCAGGACCTTATTTTCAAGTAATATGCTCAACATACTTTTCTTCAACTTCCGGATACTCTTTCAGGCGGAGTATATCTAAATTTAAAGCAAGCAGTCCAACTGTTGATCTGAAAAATGTACAATGAAACACTATTTTTTGCTGTTTCTAGAATTCTATGCTAATGATGTACTTATACTTTTTCAGGTTAATAATACCCAATGCTTTAATTTTAGAGGTACTACACCTGAAAATATATCAGGTATGTTACTGGAAAATTTAACATGCTACTCGAAAATAAGCCAACGCCATGAGAATGCCTGGTCCATGTCAATTTTGCAGAACAAAGGTCAAGAAGAGACAGCACTGTGCTCACCATGGTTATTCCTGGGATGTGGACTCCTAAGTGTATTACAACTTTTTTTTTCCCCTTATTGATTTGTTACTATGCTTACTTGATAAATATAAGTTATTCTGTAATCCCAAAGAAACTAATTATTGACATTTATAGCATCCATTTATAATAATGTAAGAGGCTGTTTCCACCAGTGTCTGAAACCCGGAACCCTGGAAACACGGGGCTGTGGTGTCAGGAAGTCCTCACTACGGTCCTGGATCGCAGTGGCAACAAGAACAGGCATGGGTCCCGCTCACCAGGAACATCGCTGTCCAGTGGGAGGGACAGACCTTCATCAGCTAATGACTGACACCATTATTGACGAATACGGAGGCTGAGCAGTAAAAGGACTCCAGATCTCTAAGGGGAGAGTGTGAGGCAAAGACACCATCCTAGACTTGGGAGTGAGGACACCCCCTTTTTCCTTGAGGAAGTGACAAGAGGCAAGACACAAAGGATGAGCAGGTGCTCCTGGTGAAGGAGGCGGGGCTAACCACTCCCTCTACTCCCTCTACTCCCTCTACTCCCTCGGTCACCTCTGCTGCACCTCCGTGGGGCGGAGAGCTCACGGTGCAGCTACCCAGGACTCGGGACTCGTAGCCCAACCCAATTACCAGGTTGTCTGGGCAGAAGTCTTTCTCCTGTTCCACACAGGAAAGGAACAGTGAGTTGCTTTGCAGTTCCTTCTCTGCCCCCCCCCCTCCCCCCCAGTAAACGGTAAACCACCCAGTCCCAGCTGTTACTCTCCATGCTTCTGTTCTGGAGTTAGGCTTCCGCCATCCTACGTTAGGACTGGTGGGAAGGCAAGAAAAAAAGGAGAGTAAGCTTTTGGCTCTTTCTTTCAAGTGGTCCAATCCTCAGTGGTAAATGACCCCAAAAGGAGCCAGGAGCCCATCTGCAGCCTGAAAGGGACATTGCTGTCCCTCGGTTGTACCTGCACCATGGAGAAAGTTCCAACGGGAATCCTCTTCCAAGAGGCTCCAACGCTGCAGAGGCAGGAGGGCCGGGCACCCACAGGCGGGGCCCTCACGAGGGCCTGCGATCGTCAGACTCACCTTCCAGAGCAGCACGGCCAGCAGCAGGAAGATGAGGATTCCCACCAGCAAACTGATGGCGATGATCCACCCCACGACGTAGCCACGGGGCTCCAGGTTGTGCAAGGCCTCGAAGACCACCTAGGAAGCAAAGCGCCCGTGAGAATGTTTCCCATGGGAAGTGCCCCTGGCGTGATGGAGCCCAGCCTGACCTTGGCATTTGGAGTGAACTAGGGCAGGAACCGTTCCTTCCCACCTGAAGACAAATGAAAGAAAACCGCCTACAAAACACAACAGCTGCTCTGGGAATGGAAATGCAAACACATGTTCACTAGCTGTGTGACCTTGGGGAAGGTCCTTTACCTCTCTGACTCTCATTTTTCTCATCTGCAAAACAGGGGTAGAGCAGCACCTCCCCAGAAAAATGCTAGGGGATAATGCAGTAGACCCCTCGCAAAGCTCCTGGCAGAGCCGACGCTTGACAAATGGACGGGTTCCTATTAGCATCATCAGTGCTGGAAGGGAGATTTATTTGAGGTTGTGCGTGGTTGGCTACTCTTTTAACTTTTAAAGACTACAGTGTGTCTGTAAAGTCATGGTGCACTTTTGACCGGTCACAGGAAAGCAACAAAAGACGATAGAAATGTGAAATCTGCACCAAATAAAAGGAAAACTCTCCCAGTTTCATACCTATTCAGTGCAGTTCGATGTGGGCTCACACACATATTTTTTAGGGCTCCTTAGGTAGCTATCCCGTATAGCCTCTACAGACTCGTCACTGACTGATGGCCTACCAGAACGGGGTTTCTCCACCAAACTGCTGGTTTCCTTCAACTGCTTATCCCACCGAGTAATGTTATTCCTATGTGGTGGTGCTTCGTTATAAATGCACCGATATTCACGTTGCACTTTGGTCACGGATTCGAATTTAGCGAGCCACAGAACACACTGAACTTTCCTCTGTACCGTCCACATCTCGACTGGCATGGCCGTGGGCTGCTCCGCTGTATACACGGTGTTATGTCACCATCTGCACATGCGCACATGCTGCCACATCATCCTACAGAAACTGGGAGGGTTTTCTTTTTATTTGGTGCAGACTTCACATTTCTATCGTCTTTTGTTGCTTTCCTGTGACCGGTCAAAAGTGCACCATGACTTTACAGACACACTGTATTAACTGACATCTACTATACATAGGAAAAAAGTATACCCCACCTAAGTGCACAGCTCACTGAATTTTCACATACTGAATGCTCAATGTAGCTACAGAACCAGTACAGAGATCAAGAATCAAATGTGACCAGTGCCCCCCCCCCCCGAAGGCCCCTTCGCCCACCTTTCCAGTTACAACTCCCACCAAGCGTAGCACGGCCCTGACTTCTAAGAGCCTGGATTAGCTGCACCTGCTTTTGTCCGCCATAACTGGAATTCAACATTGTCTTTGGAAGCTTCCGCCAGGTTGTGGTCGTTTATTCTCATTGCTTTATAGCATCTCACTGTGTGAGCACACAGTTTATCCAGCCTGTCCGTTCAGGAGCTGTTACAAAGTGACTGTCAGACACGAGGCAATGCTGAGGAGGAGGGAATGGGAGGTGGTGGGACAGAAATGGACTCTACAGTCTGTCATCATAAGCCCACTGTTTTCTGTCTGGTTCAGATGAGAGGTTCCTGTCTTTAAAGGCACGGTCATGCCTTTGGGTTCTTGCCTCTAAAAAGCTGTGTGTTGAATCATCTCCCGTGTTCAGAACCTCTAGTGGTGTCTTACACAGGTGAACCATGAGACACTATTGCCAAAAGTGTGACTTCAGGCAAACAAGAGGCTACTCTCAGTTTCCTCTCTGTGCACGGAGTTCTGGAAGGGAAAGTCAGGCAGTTTATCTAAGACCCTGGTGCATGGTCTTGAAGTAAAATCTGCTGAAGCTTCCTGCTGACAGTGAAGTGCTAAGGCAGGCGGTGAGCTCAGAGGGCTCAGCTGGAAAGACCAGCCCTTCGGGTAACGCTGTCGGCGTCTCGGGGGCACTGCCTGCCCCTCAGTGTCAGAAATCTGCATCCCAGCGAAGCCACGCTGGAGGTCTGGTTCTGTGGATACAGTCAGTGAAGAGATCCTGCTACAGTTTAGTCTGGCAAATCGCACAAGAATGCCCCGTCACTTCCCCGGAATGCGTGCTTAATCTTTTATTATCGTTAGTGGTGCCGTTCCGCTTCTCGGACGTGTGCTGGATGCTTCGGCAGAGCTGGTGCCTGCACATCGCAGCGCGGATAAACTTATCTGTGGGTGCAGACCTGGGTTTCCTGCGGTTCTGAGACGTCACATCGCAGCTGAAAGCCCAGAGGGAGGAACAGCAGCACGGACTCCGGGGGGCGGACAGGACAAGCAGGTCTCGTCTCTACCACGGATGAGCTGGTGACACTGGTCAAGCCCCTGTGCCTGCCTCTAAGTGGCTCTCCTCTCCGTCCTCTTGTCTCCATCCCCGGTTGCTGCCCCGGTTCAGGTCCGGTCTTCTCTGACCAGCACAGTTGCGGGAGCCGTGGACAGGCCTCCCTGCTGGTGTCTTCCTAAAACACAGGTCTCGCCGTGTCGCTTCTCGGCGGACACTGTCGATGGCTTCCCATCGGAATCGGCCAGCGGGGTTGGGGCCTGAGAGTCCATGTGTCAAGTAAGCCCTCCAGTGATTTCAAAGCTGCCTGGCCATGACCACACTGAAGTAGAAAGGGGGACAGAGGATGCTCCAAGATGCCATCGAAAGGACATCATCTTTTTGCCTGATTGCCAAGCTCTGCATACTTTTGAAACCATGACAATGTCATGGGGGAAAATAATAAATGTTATAACGTGGAGTGAAAAAAAAATCATCAATTTAATATACTGAAGAATTCCGCTTTGCAGAAAAACAGTAGAAAATTTAAAACTAAAAGGTTTATGAGATTATGGATGTTTTTTTCTCATTTCCACTTTTTAAAATTAAAAAAATTTTTTTTTTTAAACTGAGCATATAAAGCTGAGTTAAAAAAAAAAATTAAACAGAGAGACTCTGCTCCAATACTTCCTCTTCCAAGAAGTCTGCCCACTCCTCTCTTTTCAGCAGAATGAACCCTTCTCTGGGCTTTCGGAAACATGGCAATTTCCAACCTCTTTTAGCAGAGAAAACCTACTGTAGCATCCCAGTGTACACAACAGAGAAAAGCAGATTCTCTGGTTGTAGAGAAGACGGGCAGCCAGAGCTCTACTTGCTCGGCCCCCTTCTCAACCCTGTCCCCCTCCCACCCCCAGCCCAGCCCCAGCAGCCCCTGAGCCAAAGCGAGGGAATCCCCGGCTGCACAAAGCTTGGTTTTAAAACCACAGTGAGTGCTTCACGGTCCCAGTTCTAAGCCCTTCTCCGTCTGAAAGGTAATGATGTAGCTTCCTGCCTACGGACTCCAGCAAACGGTGACTTCGTATAGAACAAGGGTTCAAATGCATGCTCTCCTGTCACCTAAACCACGGGAGTGAGTCATTCTGTGATGATTCACGAACGCAGAAATGAACCAAGTCGGTAATTTCTATGGAACATGAGATGAAGCATGGATGTGACTCAGCCTGCAACAAAAGAGAAGGTGGGCTGGAAGCCGGAGCCTCTGACTGTGCTTCTCTTCTCTCTACTTCAAAAATATATCTGCAAGTGTTCTTTCTTTGGGGGAAGTCCTGGCCGTCCATTCATCCATCTGCCCATCCACCTGCTGATATGTTGGTCCATCCACCCACCCACCTGTGCATTCATCCATTTGACAAATGTGTATGTAGCACTGACTATTGCCAAGGACTGTGGGGACTCACTGATGAATAAAACAGCTGGTCTTTGTGCTCATGGCGCTCCCTGCTTGTAGGGGATCCTGGCCAAATAGACACATAAATGCAAAAGTGTAAACTCTGGAAAGTTCCCCAAAGGAAAGGTTCATGGTCATAAAAGACTGAGACAGGCATGGCGGGCAGGAAAGGTTCCTTGACAACCTGCTTTGAGCTGAGAATTAAAGAAGTCACCTATGTAGTCAAAGAGGGGAAGGGAAAGCATTCCAAGGCGGAGGAGTAGCATGTGCAAAAGCCCTGTGGCAGGAATGAGCCTGGAAGGGGCAGCACTGTGATTGGAGCAAACAGACTGAACCAGAAGCCAGAGGAAGATGTTCAAGGCGAGGCTGGAGTCGCGTTCAGAATTGTATGCTACATCTTAAGAGAAATGGGAAGCCAACAGAGGATTTTAACCAGAGGAGTGACAATGTCGCAAAGAGAGGTCTAGCTGCAAAATGGATGTAGATTAGAAGGGAGAACTTTATGTGGGGGTCCAAGGAACAAACAGCCCCAGGAAGGAGGTTGCAGGGGAAGTGGTTTTCCCCGGGAGATCCATGTGTCTTTCTGGTATGAAAAGGAAAAAAGAAAAGACCGAGGATGAAGAGGAATCTGGTGGTTTTAGAGGGTGGCAGGAGGCAGAGAGCCGGGGAGGGCAGAGGTTTGACCAGCAAAGGGATGGATGGCGGCGTGGCCGCGGGCTGAAGACGAAGGGTGTATGTGTTGGATGCCAGCTACACAAACAAGAAACTGAGGAGCGTGAGGATTTGCCTGAACAGAGCCTTTCGGGAGGACAGATGTCAGGTGGGGGTGATGGCACAGCCCAGACACTGGGCATCCTGCCTGCTGCTGTAAGGCTTACTACACCTGACATTGGCAAGCTGGCATCAGGAAATGACCAGGAGCCAACATCCAGTCTGAGGCAGCTGGTGAAACTAAACCACAGTGCTTTGATTCACTCCTGTGTTTCTGGAAACTTCCACATTCTGACCATTGCAAATATGCCTAGTGTCACAGCTGGAAATGCTCAGGTCTCCCTAAGGCCCGAGGACATGACCACAGTGGGGTCCGTCTGGTTCAAGTCTTCCAGTTATGGAGGGGGCAGTTCAGTCAGTATCGGTCAGTTACAACAGCAAGACACGCTCTGCAGTCAGCATTACACGTGTCTCACAGAGGAAGGAATTTATGTAAAATAAGTGGAAAGAGAAGAACATCTGGGACAAGGAAGGACATTTGCACCTGCTTCTGATTACACCTAACAGCCAGTGGGAGTGGGGGTGGGGGGAGGCGTTGTGGGGGCTGGGAGAAGTGTTCTCAGCCGCACCGTGTCTGAATCACTCCCAGAACACAGCCTCCGGAAAGCACATCAGCTTGGGAGAGAAGGGAGACTTCTGGAGATGACATCAATGAATAGAAAATAAATCGTGCGCTTGGCAAGATCAACATCGTAAGTGTGCACTGGGATAGAGATGTCAGCTACGCCCATGCCTGCCGGGTGCCGGGTTCCTGAACTCCTTGCTGTTAGAATGTGCAGAGGAGTAAGCCGGGCTGGTGCTAATTTCCCTGTTGTTAATAATGGGCCACTTTTTTTTTTTTTGGTATTTTTCTGAAGCTGGAAATGGGGAGAGACAGTCAGACAGACTCCCGCATGCGCCCGACCGGGATCCACCCGGCACGCCCACCAGGGGCCACGCTCTGCCCACCAGGGGGCGATGCTCTGCCCCTCCGGGGCGTCGCTCTGTGGGGCAGAGGCCAAGGAGCCATCCCCAGCGCCCGGGCCATCTTTGCTCCACTGGAGCCTCGGCTGCAGGAGGGGAAGAGAGAGACAGAGAGGAAGGAGGGGGGGAGGGGTAGAGAAGCAGATGGGTGCTTCTCCTGTGTGCCCTGGCTGGGAATCGAACCCGGGACTTCTGCACGCCAGGCCGACGCTCTACCACTGAGCCAACCGGCCAGAGCAATAATAGGCCACTTTTGTTGAGAACTTATTCTGTGCCAGACATGGTGCCAAGAGGTTTTCTATCTATTCCTCCTGAGAATCCGCAGAACCTCTCTTCAGAGGGAGGAGGGAAACGCAGCTCATTGACCTCGAGCTATCCAGGGCCCTGGAGGAGCGCTAATTCTCCTCTTGCTGAGTAGGGTGCATCTGCTCAGGGACCTGGCCACAAAGGGAAGAGCTCCAGAGTCAACAGACATCCAAGTCTGAACACGATGTGCTTCCGAGGCTCCCAGAGCCAAGGGTCGCTCCTGAGACAAAAGCCCAGCTGTTTACCACCCAAGACTCTTGATTCCTGCCTCCTGCTCAGAATGCGGCTCTCGCTGCGTGTGGGCGCAGGGCGACGGGGCCGCACTGCTCAGAGGGAAGGAGGATTAAGAAAGACTCGGGGCTTGTACGTGGGCAGACCTGGCCGCCAGTCGTGGCTCTTCTATCGCAAAGCTGCGGCACTTCAGGCGGGTAGTCTTCTTACCTTGTGGAGCCTCAGTTTCCCCAAGAGAAAATGGGAGTAATAATGCCTTGTTCACAGGAGATAACCACATCCAGGGGTCCACCCTGTCTTTGCCGTCTTTATGCAGAGAGCGCCACTATTAACAGAATGGTGGGTGGGGGCACCAGGCAAGGAGCTTTGCGTCGGGATGTGATTCAATCTCTCCCAACCCTTTCGGACAGATATTCCCTAGGTGTGATGAACACAAATGGCCACATCTTTACTCACATAAGTCTGCCTGTCCACTTCTGTCTTCTCTGCCACCATCATCTGTCTCTGCCAGGTGACAGTCTCAACGTTCTAATTACCCTCTTTATTTCTACCCTCCGCCCCGACAATCTACTGTCGACACAGTAACCTGTGATTTCTAAAAATTTTTTTCCATTGAATTTAGAGAGGGAGGGGGGGAAGGGAGAAAGAGAGGTGGGAAGGGGGGAGAGGCAGGGAGAGAGAGAAAAGAATCAAGTCGTTCTACTTAGCTGTGTACTCACTGATTGCTTCTCTTACGCCCCCCTGGTCAGTCAGGGATCAAATCTGCGACCTTGGCACGCCAGGACGAGGCTCTGTCCACTGAGTCACTGGCCAGGGCACTAGTCTGTGATTTTTAAAGAATATGCAATGGAGCATGCCATTCCCTGCTCAGAACAGAAGCTTTGAATGGCTTCCGTTTTTTTACTGCTCCCTTGTGTCAAGGACACGGACCCCACCTAGGTCTTCCCTTGTCTTCCACGGTGGATTTCCTCACTGCTCACCAGGCTCCTGCCACACTGGTCTTTCGGCCTTGAATGTGGCAAGTGGTCGGGGTCTTCATCCAGCCCCTGGCCCCACCGCCTCTGGGACACTCTTCCCCATACTGGGCAAGCCACTGCCTTCTCGCCCTCTCAGTCTCCGCTTCCTCAGAGAAACAGTCTCTGACCCCCCTCAATCAATAGCAGGTTACTCCCGTAGCACTAGCCTCAATTTGAAATAAAACTTTGCTTCTTGTTTACTGTCTGCTGTCCCCTCAGCCAGCTCTGGGAGGGCAGGGATAATGTCTGTTTTGTTTCCTATTTCATCCCCAGGGCCTAGTACAGTGCCTGGCCCTTAGCTAGCCCTCAATGAACAAGCAAATGGTGACCATTAGGAAAAACAATGCATGTACTTTGGCAAACTATGTCAGACTTTTTCTCAACTCCTTACAATTATAATAATTTAATTCTCACATGTGGGGGGGGGTGGGTGAGGACAGGAGGACCACCTATCACCTTCTGATGATGGTATAGGCTGAGGATGGTGGTGACCATCCAATGACCCTTCCTCATCCTACATCTCAATGCAACTTTAGGGTCAAGGTTGGAAAAACTCTCTCGCTATGTGGACTGTAATTTTAACTGCAATGCGCCACATAACGGTACAGTACAGGTCACAGTCTGCTTGGTGACGGTAAAAACTGTAAAGTTTGCAGTCAAGAAGCAGTAAAAGACAGAGGCGCTGTAAGTGGCATTGCTGGGAGAGTTAGGCGGTGTCTCTCTGGCTTACGTCTTTGGTGGGGAGGCAATGGTGGGGAGCACGATGGGGAGGAGATCTTCAGGGTGCAGAGACCAGCTTTCCCCCGCGGACACCGAGGCTCACAGAGCTGACCTGACCCCTACAGTCCAACAGCAGGGCGTGAGGGAGGTGGACTCGAACCCACAGTGCTGCCTACGCACAGAGGGAAGGTCAGACCAGAGGGGCCGCGACGGGGAATTGAATCTAAATGACTTCAAAGGAAATGCAGCCGGGACTTGCGTCCTGATCAAAGAGTGCTTGACCCGGCAGCTTTAGTTAGAAGTGAGAGCGAGGCTACGGCCATGAGGCGGCATTCTGGGGCACTCTGGGGCTGATGTGACCTGAGACGGAGAGCCCTGACGGGGGTGACGAGAGCCAGGGCCCGTCTGAAGGAGCTGGTTGTGTTCCAAGGGCATCTGGGCAGTTTTGACAGATACTTTAAACCAACTGATTACTTCCTTCCCATCCTGGAGACCTTGCACTGGTCCGGGCCCATTCATCCCAGAAGGCTCAGTGCCTTCCCATGGGACTGGGTGGCTGCAGGGGCGGGGGAGGCACACCAGGCTGGGAGTCAGGGGTGAGGAAGGCGAAGGCACCGTGGCGGACGCCGAGGGCCTCCAAGCATCTGCACTGTCAAATCAGCAAGGAAGCACCGCTCATTCAAACACATTGCTTCTTAAAACCAAACAGAGAGGAAGAAGGCACAAATGCTCCTCGACCATCTTGGGACAGATATTTTCATATTCTCTCATTAGGCTGCAGCTTGCTCAGAAAGTTAAAACCAACACAGTGGTCTAAATGGTTGAACAAGGACTCGAGCTCAGATGGGGGCGGGAAGGAGGGCTGGGGGTTGGCTGGCCAAATACTGACCCTCAGGATAAGAGAAGCACGTGGGAAGAACATTGGTTGCTTTGTAGCCGCCTAGTACTGAACCCACTTCCAGTGCAAGGGACTCCTCCTCCGTGTGAATCCTGGGGCAAGGGAGAGGCTATGTGCTACAACAGCCAAAAGTGCCACTAACCTCTCTCCTTGGGGGTGCCTGTTCCCTTAGTGACAGGGACCTAACTTCAGCCAGTGAGAGGTTCTTGCCCAATTTCAGAGCCAGAGACTAAGAGAATCCAGGGACAGCGGTGTCCAGGGCAGCAGTCCCGGTTCTTCCTGCGGCCTGCCTGAGCCTGGGGTTCTGGCCCTCGGGAGTCTTGACTCCTCCTACATCCCCGCTCTGCTGCTCCAGCCTCCCTGGCATTCTGGGAGCTAACACCTGGTTCTATTCCACCTGGTTCTGCCCGAATGAGGCAGCGCCAGCCCCACCTGCCTGCACCTGGAATCCCAGCCTGGTGCCCAAACTCCACATGGCAATGACTTACTCCTCCATCTGGGGATGTATGTATTATATTTCTCATATATTCTGCTGTTTTAACCCTTTGAGTAGTACGAATGTTCACGTATGTCCTCACTTCAAGGGTTAACAAAAAACCTCACTACTCCAAGGGTTAAAATATCAAGGGAAAGGATTTGCTATGTAACTGATGTAAGCCTCTCGACCAGCCTGCGTCCAGTGTGGGGTGGCAGCTTCTACTAGCAGAGCTGACCCTGTGGATTCTGTTTGCCCCGGGGAAGTTTATAACCTCCATTGTTGGCAACTCTCCCTGAAAAGTACAAGGTTGGGTTGGATAGAATAGGAAATTCAACATATTATTGGCTTCAAACGCTGTCTACGGGTCTCACCTAGAATTCTCAGGTTTGGCTCTATACAATGCCAAGCAAGCTGGATGTGGTTGGACTTGGACACATGCTAACACCCCACCTGGGAAGTACCCCCAGATCTATTCATTCATAAACAGGGAAAATGCCTCAAGACCTATTTTTGGGTATTCACCTACATGCTCTGTAAAGCACTGCTCATTCCATGGCATAAAAATAAAAGACACAAAGAGTCACAGGAAAATTATTTGATTTCCCTGTCAGTTGCACTAACCACCGTGTGGACTTGGATGTGGTTAAAAACTGGCTTGTTCTCTTCCTCTCATCCCCACCCTGCCTGTCACCAGATGCGAGTACACTTCCTGTTCATCCCAAGGCCATACAGATTTGGTGCCTAATCTAAAATCTTGTGACATTTTGCCTGATTTAAATGTGGTGGCTACCTTCTATGGAAATTTCCCCTCGGAGGGACGACTAACAGAGAGCCAGGCATTCACACAGGAAAGAATGTGTTTGTTCCAAAAAGGCAAACCTTCTTTCTTAGAAAAGATTGATTTCTTCTGCCAGGAAAGTTGAGAACAGATGGGAGAACTTCATCTGAACTGATGGATAGAAAAGGCAAAGCCGTGGCCCTGATCGGGTTTCTTAGTTGGTTAGAGCGTTGTCTCAACAGGCCAAGGTTAAGGGTTTGATCCCTGGTCGGGGCACAGACAGGGGCAGATCGATGTTCCTGTCTGTCTCTCTCTCTCCCTCCCTCCCTCTATCCCTCTCTCTCTCTCTCACTCTCTCTCTCTCTAACATCAATAAATAAGAGTTAAAAACTAACCAGATAGATAAATAAAAAGAAAAGGCAAAGTCAGGGACAGGAGGGAGAAGGGGGCGTTGCGGGATTATGACGAATATGACTTTTTTCTTGGGAAAACGAGAGCTTCTTCCAAAGAACGCTTAATAATGCAAATCTCACCACAGTGCTCAAAACAGAACGGTAATTAATGGAAGTGGTATTTTGGGGGCGGACAGATGACTCGGTATCCAACAATGGGATGTTAAGCAACGTCTTCCTGCACCCCACACACAGCTCAGGGTTCTAATCGAAGGCAGCGTTCCCAGTGACAGATTTTTTTTTATTATTTTAAATCTACACGAGGGTTCCACCTGTAGGAAACCTGTTAATTACTTCCATTAGCTGTCGATTGGGAACACTGTGGTCTACCAGAACATTCCAAGTCTCCTATGCGGGGCAGGAATTTCATTCTGTAAGACTTTTATTTTTTTTGAAGATTTTATTTA
Organism: Saccopteryx leptura; assembly: GCF_036850995.1. Lineage (NCBI taxonomy): Eukaryota > Metazoa > Chordata > Mammalia > Chiroptera > Emballonuridae > Saccopteryx > Saccopteryx leptura. Next base: position 14,885,944 of record NC_089512.1, read on the forward strand.
TTGAATTTTGAGGGGGGTGGGGGAGAGAGAGAGAGAGAGAGAGAGAGAGAGAGAGAGAGAGGGAGGGAGGGAGAGGGAGAGAAAGGAGAGGGAGGAGCGGGAAGCATCAATTCATAGTAGTTGCTTCTTGTATGTGCCTTGACGGGCAAGCCCGGGGTTTCGAACCGGCGACCTCAACATTCCAGGTCATGGCTTTATCCGCTGCACCACCACAGGCCAGGCTCATTCTGTACGACTTTAACCAGAGCTATGGCAGTGAGTAGTGAACCCCACTCTCCTTCACTTCCCAGGGGAAGGTCTGCATTAGCAGTGAAAAGGCTCAAAGGCAGGGAGGAGAAGGCCAAAGCCAGGCTGAAAGGCCTGACCATCCGGGAGAACAGGGCCTTGGAAGCGAAGGGAAGGACTGCAGCGTCACCCGCTCCATCCCCTTCAGTTTCTATGAGTGAAATGACCGCTGGGCCAGCTGCTCGGCGTGGACAGAGGAGGAAGCCCGTGTATCTGACCATCCTGCCCTGCTCTGCGTCCCGAGTGGCCGGGTCCGGTCCTGGGGCGGCTTTAATACCCGCACCCTTCAGAGGTCCACACGGCATTCACTCCGTCCCGGCTGTGGCCTCCCTCTGCTGCTCACCACCAACAGCAGCAGGACTGCGAGGCCCCTGAGGTCCCCAAAGGCTATTTTCTACACGATCCCTTCCCAACCAGGGTCTTTTAACAGTGGGCTTTGGTCCAATCCCGTCCTAACACATAGACACGTGGTATCTCTGTAGTTATCAGAAAATAAGTTAACGACCTTTTTTTTTTAAAGTAAATAATCCTTATGAACATATCATTTCTGTAAATTTGTCACAGCAACATTGACTCTTCCACAAGAGGGTGAAGTCTCCCTCGACACAAGACAAATTCCAGGGAGGAGAGGCAGAAAGGCAGCATCCTTACACAGCTCCCTGGCCAGACCCATTCACGGGCTGCTGGCTCCCCGTTCCACGTGCCTAGGATCTGAGCGTGCGGGTCAAAGGATGGGCCTCCCCTCCCGCCACATCCCAGGCAGTAAAATCCCAAGGCCGCTTCCCTCTAGCCTCTCCTGGCTGCCGCGACTTCCCACGTCTCTGAGGCCTGTGTGCCAGCTGCATTTGATGGAGAACCGGGGAGGAGGGAGAGAATCAAAGAGGAGGTGCTGGGCCCTGGCCGGTGGCTCAGTGGACAGAGAGTCGGCCCAGTGTATGGACGTCCTGGGTTCAGTTTCCGGTGAGGGCACACAGGAGAAGCGACCATCGGCTTCTCTCCCTCCCTTTCCCCCTTCTCTCTCTCTCTTCCCCTCCTGCAATGGCTCCATTGGTTCAAGCGTGGCCCTGGGTGCTGAGTATGGCTTGGTTGGTCTGAGCGCGTCAGCCACAGGGACTAAAAATTGCTTGGAACTTGAGCATGGGCCCTGGGATGGGCTTGCCGGGTGGATCCCGGTCAGGTGCATGTGGGAGTCTGCCTCACTATCTCCTCTCCTCTCACCTAAAAAAAAAAAAAAGAAAAGAAAAGAAAAAAGAAAGAGGAGGTTCTAGGACGGACAGTGTGGACGCGGCCTCTTGAAGTTATTCAAACAACTTGTTTTAATCCAGCGTTTATCCACGGAGCCATTTGATTGGGAAGTCAGATGAGGTTTCAGGGAAAGGTCTGAGGGAGACAAAAATAGTCTTGGCTTCACAGTGGAAATCCAAGCCCTGTCAAGGGTCCTTCCAGACTGTTTTTCCTTTGGCTGGTCAGAGCGGGGAGCGTTCCCAGAATGCTGGCACCCTGAAGAACAATGCTAGCAGAGCACAACAGGAGCAGGCCACAGGCGTTCCCCACAGGGGGCTGGAAGCCCAGGCAGGCACGGCCCCGGGCCTACCGCAAAGCTGACACCTTGGCTCAGAAACCGTGGTCACCCTCAAACTCCAGCACTGAGTCACCCAGGTTCCCTCGCCCCCCCCGACATCTTGGCTCAGAAACCATCGTCACCCTCGAATTCCAGCACCGAGTCGCCCAGGCTCCCTCGCTCCCCCCCCCCCCAGGAGGGCTGAGCCAGGGCCGGCCACTCACCATCATCTCCTCTGGGTTCCCGCCGGCGATCTCCGCCACCCGCAGGGCAGGGTCCACTCTCACCTTGGCACGGGTCATGAACTGGATAACGGAGGAGCTGTCCTGTGGGGGAAACAACGTGACTTCACTGTCAGTCCCTTCAGTGTCCACGGCGGGGGGTCAGACAGGACCGAGACGCCAAGATTCCACGAGGACCGGACAGAACTTGTACCCCTGGATGAGATACCTCCCCAGCCCAGGCACCCATGTAACCAGAGGGCTCCAGGCTCTCTGTTGAGAACCCTTTCACATCCCGGTGGATGCTGCAAAGCGCTGGAGCTCTGTCAGTCGTCACCACAGGACGGCTTGTGTGCCGCGGGTTTCCACGCGGACAGAGCCAGCTATCTGGATATTGATATTGACAAGTTCACAAAGAGCAGAGAGTCAATAAAGCTGTTTAATTGTGTAAAACAAAGCCAGGCCTGGCATTCCAGAGAAGGCATTTGATTTACATTCTCAAGCCTCTTCCTGCCCTGACCACAACCCTCAAGCCCTTCCCAGGAGTTACTTTTAACTTTTTCTTCGCTCTCGAATGATGATGTTTTGGGTTCAAAAGCCATTTAGCCTGGGAAGAGGATGATACCTCATGGAGGCGTGACAAAGCGGGAAGCATCCGGCTTATACATGGGGCTGTGGTCTGCAGGCTGAGGGGCCTGGGGCGGGCACGGGCTCCTCTAAGACTCAGGAAACGCCCACCGGCCCGATGCAGCCAGAAGCCTTGGTGTGGGCTCAGAGTCAAAGCCACTGATCTAGAAAATGAGAGAATGGCTCCAAGGCAGGATGGAGAAGGAATTTGGACAAAGACAGGGGTTGGCAAAATATAGCTTCGGAAAGGACCAGAACCTTGGGCCAGTGGTGCGTGTGAGCTGTGGAGCAGAGAGGCAGCCTGGCTTCAGTCGTGGAAACAGAGGACAAGCTACTGGGGCATTTAGCTTCCCACCTGTGGGGGCGGCTGGGGTGCTACCATCCCAGTGTCGTGTCGTGCACCCACCCACATCTACTCAGCATGCCTGCCACGCACGGAAGCCCGTATCAGAGGCCAGTTCTGACCCACTTCCGGTTAAACCCACCACCGTAAATGGAAGTGAAGGACTCTCTCTGTAGGGAACAGTTCGAGGGGGCCCCCTGCTCATCTCTGACAAAGAAGCCACAGAGACCTTCCCGGGAGCACGTGTCACTCTGCGTACTTGACCTGGGAGTGATGCACTGACTGCTGCCCTTTTTAAAAACAGCAATAAAACATATTCGAAAGGCTCTGGGGGGGGCTTGTCACTCAAAGGCACTGCTCCAGGTAACTCCCAGTAAGCAGTAAATCATTTTGTATGTAGATAATCTCGCACCACTTTGAGCAGCTTCATAAACGTGTAGTGTTAGGTGTCGGGATACACTGCAGCTTCAACCTGAGATAGTAATAATAACCCCCATCCTCTCAGCTGGCGATCGTGACGGTAATAGTGACCACAGCGAGGGTGCCAGCGGTCAAAGTTCAAGGCCGAGCGGACCAGGAGCCTGCCCCAGCGCAGGGTGTAGTGTTAGGTGTCGGGATACACTGCAGCTTCAACCTGAGATAGTAATAATAACCCCCATCCTCTCAGCTGGCGATCGTGACGGTAATAGTGACCACAGCGAGGGTGCCAGCGGTCAAAGTTCAAGGCCGAGCGGACCAGGAGCCTGCCCCAGCACAGGCCTCCCGAGCCTGCTGGAGAAGAGACTTTCAAAGAAATCTAAACCCTCTGATGATGAAAATACTCAGAGCCTACATTTCAAATGAAAACTTGTTAAGGTCAGAACAATAAAACCTCAAATTCCCTTGTCCGGGCCCAGACCTTGAGGTCAGAGGAACATAAACACGCTGGAGGCCTGGGCGAACCACCAGGCTGGCCCCCGGCCACATCCCGAGGGAGGCCGGGGAGCTCCAGAGCCATCCCCTGCTCCCCTCCCCGGGGGAGGTCGCGCTGGCCTCAGGGGACCCACGGGCGGCCTTTCCAGCTCCAGGAGCTGCCGGGGCCTCCTCTGGACTCCAGGTCTGCCTTGTTCTAGGCCTGCAGTTTCTGCTGAAAAGGCACTTGCAGGGAGAATGACCCTCCAACACCCCATGCCTTTCTGCTCTTTCGGGGTGCAGACGCTGGTTGGCAGAGGGCCTCCAGGGTTCCCTGAGAGAGAGGGAGAGGCAGGGGAGCCAGCCACAGGGCTGTGGACAGTGGACGCCGGGGGCCTAGCGAGTGCGTTAAGCACAGTGACAGCGGCGCTGGCGGCAGCCATGTGGGCTCAGGGCGAAGGAGCAATCAGAGAGGTCTCCCGCCATCGGCGCCAACTTCAGGGCTCTGTCCACAGCGGCGAGTGTGGCCCGGGGCATAAAGCTGTCACCCGGGCCATTTGTCAAGAACAAAGACAGGCTGGGGCAGTGTACAAAATCACAATCCCTCAACAGACCTGGGGACCCACGCCAGGAAGGCACTTGCTGTGATGTGGGGATTCCAGACTCCCTGCCGGAATCACAGGATGGTCAAAGGGTACTTTTACCACACGGTCCACACGGTCCTTTTTCAAGGGACAGGTACAACAGGGAAGCTCTGCTGGATGAGCCCAACATGTCCCAAACCAGTTCTCCCCCCAACCCCCAACCCCCAGAAATCAGAGAAAACAGAACTGCACACGGCTCCCCACGGGCGTGGAGGGGCTGAACCGCTCCACACGGGAAGTGGGGAAACACCCCGTATTCCCCGGGACTTCTCAGGTCAGCGCGTGACTGCCATGCCTAATTTAAAAAATAACACTGGAATGACTTTCCTAAGGATATTCATTCACACGCTGACACGTTTATACAGACTGACATATTTAACGTTGTTTTTCCAAAGGAAAATAAATAGAATCTCTGCGGCTAACATGCATATTTAGTTTTATCTTCATGTGTGATTATTTTTCAAGCATCTTGTTGGATGTGGCCTTTCATACTCAGCAGCTCTTACGTCAAAATAAATCATGGTGAATTTGTATGCTTTCTTTTAAGGGCCACTGATTCACTGACAGAGGTATTTTTTAGGAACCATGTTTGATAAACTCGTAAGAGCAAAGTGCGCCGAGGTTCAGAAGTTGGGAGTTCTCCAAAACAAGGTGTCATCTATTTTATTTTATTTTATTTATTTATTTTTTTGTATTTTTCTGAGGCTGGAAACGGGAGAGATAGTCAGACAGACTCCTGCATGCGCCCGACCGGGATCCACCCGGCACGCCCACCAGGGGCGACGCTCTGCCCACCAGGGGACGATGCTCTGGCCCTCCGGGGTGTCGCTCTGCCGCGACCAGAGCCACTCTAGCGCCTGGGGCAGAGGCCAAGGAGCCATCCCCAGCACCCGGGCCATCTTTGCTCCAATGGAGCCTTGGCTGCGGGAGGGGAAGAGAGAGACAGAGAGGAAGGAGGGGGGTGGGGGGGTGGAGAAGCAAATGGGCGCTTCTCCTATGTGCCCTGGCCGGGAATCGAACCCGGGTCCTCCGCACGCCAGGCCGACGCTCTACCGCTGAGCCAACCGGCCAGGGCCCAAAACAAGGTGTCATCTAAATGACAACCCAAGGGCCAAGCCCGGCCCCTTTGCCTGTTTTTGTCAAAGTGTTATTGGAACAGAGCCGTGCCCGTCTGTCTGAGTGTGGCCTATGGGCTGCTTTCACAACCATGGCAGAGCTGGGCCGTGGCCACACACAGGACGGCCCCACAAGTCTCAAATATTTCCTACTGGTCCTTTACCGAAAAGGTTTGCCGACCCTTATCCAAAACAGGGTCCCCAGACCAGCAGTTCTGGCGTCACCTGGGAACTGGTCAGAAATACAGCATCTCAGAATCCACCCCCAGGAACCCGCGTTTTAACAAGGTCTCCAGGTGATTCTGATGCACGCTGACGTCGTCAGAGCAAACTGTGCCAACGGAACAGCTGGTTGAAATGAAGATGCCGACTCAGCAGGCCTGGGTGGAGTCCGTGGTTCCGCATTTCTAACAAGCTCCCAGGTGAGGCTGACATTGCCGATCTGTGAGATCACACTTCGAACAGCGAGAGGGTCTCGTGTTTTTTTTTTCCTTGGCATCCTCCAGCAGAATTCGCCGGAGAGTTTTTTTTAAAGGGGCAGGCAGAGGGTCATGAGAAACCAATTCAAATGCTTTTTAAATGAACCTCGAAGGTTCAGTTTCGGGGGAGACTTACCTTCTTCAGGATTTCTGTGTTCAGCAGCATGTAAATGTCTATAGTCCGACTTTCTTCTTTAGCAAGCGCACTCAGGTTACAGTGCATTGTGAGGCAAGAAATTCCCGGTCTTTCACAGTCCTGAGAAGAGAAGTCAGAGAACTGACAAACGCACGGCAATCTATGGAGGAGGCTCCACGTGCTTCTAGTCTGGAGACTGAGACAACTCCAGGCAGAGGAACCGCACAGGAAGATGTGATCATTCTTCCCGCCACCAGAGGGCAATGGAAGGATCTCGTGCTCAATGGGCACCAGAACGTGCCTTCAAGTCAAGCAACTGGGAGAAAGCAGTTCACTGGCTACCCTACCAAAAATGGGATTCTGCAAGGAGAAATAATTGTTTTTTAAAAAAGAAACACATTTACGTATTCCGAAGGCGTTTTTCTTATGGGTTTTGAACACAAGATGTATTCCCTACACCAGGGGTCCCCAAACTACGGCCCGTGGGCCACATGCGGCCCCCTGAGGCCATTTATCCGGCCCCCGCCGCACTTCCAGAAGGGGCACCTCTTTCATTGGTGGTCAGTGAGAGGAGCATAGTTCCCATTGAAATACTGGTCAGTTTGTTGATTTAAATTTACTTGTTCTTTATTTTAAATATTGTATTTGTTCCTGTTTTTTTTTTTTACTTTAAAATAAGATATGTGCTGTGTGCATAGGGATTTGTTCATAGTTTTTTTTTTTTTTATAGTCTGGCTCTCCAACGGTCTGAGGGACAGTGAACTGGCCCTCTGTGTAAAAAGTTTGGGGACCCCTGCCCTACACGATGTAATTTCCTTCGACCTGTGCAGTGGCAGATACACTTTCATGTCCATTTTTTTAGGTAGGGCAGATTAGAGGGCTAAGGAGCTATATGACTCAATAAAACAGAAGAAAAACACACCAAGAAAATACATAAATTATCAATATAAACCTGTATTTCAAATTTAAGTTAAAAGAGGAATTCTCTTGTTTTACTGTAGGATCCAAAATGTACACACATAATTTTATTTTTTATTTTTTAAATTTCTTTTAGCACGAGAGAGAGAGAAAGAGAGAGGGAGAGAGAAAGAGACAGACAGGAATAGACAGACAAGAAGGGAGAGATGAGAAGCATCAACTTGTAGTTGTGTCACCTTAGTTGTTCATTGGTTGCTTCTCATATGTGCATTGATGGGGGTGGGGGGGTGTGGGGTGGGCTCCAGCCAAGTGACCTCTTGCTCAAGCCAGCAGCGACCTTGGGCTTCGAGCCAGCAACCTTGGGCTTCAAGCCAGTGACATCTGGGCCCAAGCCAGCAACCATGGGGTCATGTTTATGATCCTACGCTCAAGCCAGTGACCCCACACTCAAACCGGTAACCCTAGGTTTTCGAACCAAGGTCCTCAGAGTCCCAGGCCAATGCTCTATCCACTATGCCACCCTCTGGTCAGGCCACACATACCTTCATGATGCCTTGTATGTAGGGTAAAATTCTCAACCAGATACAGAGTTGTATCTGTCAAACAACTAGATACCACTACACCTAACAATTCTAAGGGCTTTTTAAAAGTAGTTGTATTCTCAGCCTTATGTAAGTTAAAAATAAAACAGACCAACATTTCAAGAGGCAAACAGCCCTACTGCTTCCACAGGAAAACAAAACAAAACCACAAACACATTATGAGATGTGCCTCGGCTGAAATAAGAAGTTAAAGAGACGGGTTCGAAGATATGGGGTAAGGAGGCTTGGAAAAGCATACGATTCCACCTTCACTACCTGCAGTTAAAAAGAACTGGGGTGTAACTTATTCACAGCAAACAGATGAAATCTGAAGGGTTCACCTTGATCTAGTTTTACATATGCTTAGACCCAGAGGCAGACGTACAACATGTCCAGTACCTAAGCAGCTTCTCTCATGCCCCCTCCTGTTGATATTCCCTTTAAAAGTAACCAGTGTCCTGACCTCCATCGCCATGGACAGTTTGGTTCTTTCTGAACTTCATATAAGTGAAACTGTACAGTATGTGTCCTTTTGCCTCTAGCTCTGCCACCCAAATATTCTGTCTAGAACAGTGGTTCTCAACCTTTCTAATGCTGTGACCCCGCAATACAGTTCCTCATGTTGCGGTGACCCCAAACCAAAAAATAATTTTGGTGGCTACTTCATAACTGTAATTTTGCTACAGTTATGATTCGGAATGTAAATACCTGATATGCATTATGTATTTTCCGATGGCTTTAGGCGACCCCACTGGGGTCGCGACCCACAGGTTGAGAACCGCTGGTCTAGAATATTCTTCATTCATGTTGTTGTGTGCAGCAGTTTTCTTTGGCTCTGTGATAATATTCCAGTGTATGACGGTGCCACAATTGTTTAACTCACTCTCCTGTGGATGGATATTTGAATTGTTCCCGGCTTTTGGCTATAATAAGATGACTGTGATTCTAGTCCATGTCTTTGGGGGGGGGGGGGGATACAAGTACTCATTTCTTTTGGAGATATACCTGGGAGTGGAATTCCTGGGCCACAGGACACAAGCATCTTTAAATCTTTTTGTATTTTTCTGAAGTGAGAAGCGGGGAGGCAGAGAGACAGACTCCACATGCACCCGACCAGGATCCACCCGGCAAGCCCACTATGGGGCGAGTCTCTGCCCCTCTAGGGCGTTGCTCCATTGCAACCAGAGCCATTTTTTTTAGCGCCTAAGGCAGAGGCCACGGAGCCATCCCCAGCACCTGGGCCAACTTTGTCCAGTGGAGCCTTGGCTGTGGGAGGGGAAGAGAGAGAGAGAGAGAATGGAGAGGGGGAAGAGTGGAGAAGCAGATGGGCACTTCTCCTGTATGCCCTGCCCGGGAATTTGTGTGTTTTTAATTGGTTGCTTTTTAGAGAGGAAGAGAGAGAGAGAGAGAAAGAGAGAAAGAAGCACCGATTTTGTTCTACTTATTCATGCCATCATTGGTTGATTCTTGTATGTGGCCTGACCAGGGATCAAACTTGCAACCTTGGTATGTTGGGACCATACCATGTTGGTTAGAGTCTAACCAACTTAGCTACCTGGCCAGGGCCCAAATAGCTTTAGTTTTAATAGATACTGTCCAGCGGTTTTCCAAAGTGATTGTACCAGAAACGTCACGCTTGATTATACTCCCACTTGTTGGAGAAATGTTTTACTATTTCATGCCTGGTGGGTTGCAAAGGGTTCCCCTTTGCCAGGCAATGCAACTAGAAATGTCAATTTAACACTCTGATTGAAACCTCAGGCTGAAAAAGAGGAGCTGACCACAGTCCTTGTGACTTTCAAAGCCAAATGATTAAAACCAGATTCGGGAAATCATAAATGCCAAATAGAAAACTGGCCTCCCATCTCAGACCTGCCTTACTAGTGAGGACCACCCATGTTGACCCAACCAGAAAGCAAATTCTTACCAAGACTTTTCTTCCAGACTTTGTGAAAAAAGCAAATATAGTATGGAAGATATTTTCTTGTTCTTGAGGGATGATGCAGGGGGTTGGGTTTTTGTGGAAAGAACAGTTTCCCTTCTCTTGGCCCACCTGCAAACGAGAAGAAATCTGTCAGAGTGGTCCATCCAGGACTAGACATCGAGCATGGAGTCTCTTACCACAGAGGAGGTAGCAGTCACGTCCAAAGTCAGCTTTCCCTCCTGTCCATTCTCCACTGAACCACAAGGGCTGAAAAGCCAAGGGCAAAAGTAGTCGCATCAACGTGGCCGAACAATAGAAAAAGTGGGTCCTCAGACCTTAAACAATTGAGACGAGAAGGCACACAACATGCAAATGAGATGTGTCTAGGAAACAGTAAGACTTAAGGAACAAAATAAACCTACACTTCCTGGTTTCCAAAGCACATTCCCGAGTATCTTTAAACTCCCTGGGATAAGCACGCGTGCTCTTTGTCTGGACAATGAAAAGGAGATTCAGGTTAAGCCACTTGCCAACAATCACTGGGTCTGGAATGCAGGTTTTGAACCCAGGTCTTCTGAGACCAAACCTTTATGCATGGTCCACTGCCAGAGGTGTTTGCACTGTGTTCCCTGGCACCCTGAGAGTGCTGCAAAACCCTTTTGTAGTCTCCTGAGAGAGCAGAGGTATCCAGCAGGACTGCTCGAGGCCCCATCCCTGCCCCACCTGGAGCTTCAACCACATACAACGGCATTTAAAACCAGGGTTCAATGGCCAACAGATATATGAAAAGATGCTCATCTTCATTAGTTATTAGAGAAATGCAAATCAAAACTACAATGAGATACCACCTCACCCCTGTTAGATTAGCTATTATCAACAAGACGGGTAATAGCAAATGTTGGAGAGGTTGCGGAGAAAAGGGAACTCTCATCCACTGTTGGTGGGACTGTAAAGTAGTACAACCATTATGGAAGAAAGTATGGTGGTTCCTCAAAAAACTGAAAATAGAACTACCTTATGACCCAGAAGTCCCTCTACTGGGTATATACCCCAAAACCTCAGAAACATTGATACGTAAAGACACATGCAGCCCCATGTTCATTGCAGCATTGTTCACAGTGGCCAAGACATGGAAACAACCAAAAGCCCTTCAATAGAAGACTGGATAAAGAAGATGTGGCACATATACACTATGGAATACTACTCAGCCATAAGAAATGATGACATCAGATCATTTACAGCAAAATGGTGGGATCTTGTTAACATTATACGGAGTGAAATAAATAAATCAGAAAAAAACAAGAACTACATGATTCCATACATTGGTGGAACATAGAAACGAGACTAAGAGACATGGACAAGAGTGTAGTGGTTACCAGGGGTGGGGGGAGGGAGGACGCGGGAGGGAGGGAGAGAGTTAGGGGGAGGGGGAGGGGCACAGAGAAAACTAGATAGAGGGTGACGGAGGACAATCTGACTTTGGGCGAGGGGTACGCAACATAATTTAATGACAAGATAACCTAGACATGTTTTCTTTGAATATATGTACCCTGATTTATTAATGTCATCCCATTAACATTAATAAAAATTTATTTAAAAAAATAATAAATAAATAAAACCAGGGTTCTACTACAAAAACAAAACAAAAACGGTTGGGTAGCTGTTACACTGAGCCACACAGGAGCTTATATGCCCAGTGAGCTCTTGGTAAATGATTTGAGCTCTTGGTAAATGACTTGATTTTGCTTCTGACATCAAGAGCAATAGACCTGAGCAACAGCAACATTAAAATAAAAAGAAACTAACAATAATGGTCTTCCATGTTGACTTCTTTAAAACAACATAATTTTTAATGACTAAATTGAGGAACCATTGGAAAAACAAGGTCATCTTTATATATTATCATATCACACTGGTTGAAGCTGGACACTTAGCCATGACTTAAGGTCAAGTCACAAAATTATTGATAATTATTAATAATACATAATTTAGGATTGTGTTCACAATTCCATTTCTGAGCAGAAGCACCTGTTTGAACTCTCCTATCTTTAATGCCCTTGAGTAAGAGATAGCATATAGTTTGAATTTATTGAAGGACTTTAAAAATTTTTTTTGTATTTTTCTGAAGTTGGAAACAGGGAGGCAGTCAGACAGACTCCCGCATGCGCATGACCAGGATCCACCTGGCATGCCCACCAGGAGGCGATGCTCTGCCCATCTGGGGTGTTGCTCTGATGCAACCAGAGCCATTCTAGCACCTGAGGCAGAGGCCATGGAGCCATCCTCAGCGCCCGGGCCAACTTTGCTCCAATGGAGCCTCGGCTGCGGGAGGGGAAGAGAGAGACAGAGAGGAAGGAGAGGGGGAGGGGTGGAGAAGCAGATGGGCGCTTCTCCTGTGTGCCCTGGCCGGGAATTGAACCCGGGACTCCTGCATGCCAGGCCAACGCTCTACCACTGAGCCAACCGGCCAGGGCCCTATTGAAGGGTTTTTTAACTTCTCATTCATGGGAGATTTAGTTTAAAATTTTCACACAAATAAACTGCTAACTTAAGCTAACAATGTTAATCTTTTAATAATGAACTATAAAACAAGACTCCCAAATTCGCTAAATTAACCTCTATTTTATCTTTGGTCTGAACATACATTCCAGCATTTACTATGTCGTATATACCTGAAAATAAGGTAAGGATCTATGTTCTTAAATTATTAGAAAAAGAGTGTTGCCTTTACAAATCTCTCAGAGTTTATGACTTATTGTTCTTTAAAAAGTATCTGATAATTCAACATTCTCTCGATTGCATGATTTGAACCACAGTCTGGGAAGACACACCAGCCTGAACTGGTCTCAGTCAGTTGGTTCTGGATGCTTTCCGAGGTCACTAGAGGGAACTAATGGGAGGGAAGCAGTGAGATTTAACACAAAGTTAGTGATTATTCCTGGGGTACAACTGTATTCTACATTGTGATCAATATTTGAAAGCTCATTTCAGAAAGCAAAACCTATGTTGCTTACGTAGTGAGGATTGTGAGTAACTACCTTATCAGACAAGTGAGAAATATAATTGCTGCTATATTATACAAATGGGTATTTGTGGCTTTCAAGACAATTTCAGCCTTAAATATGGATTCAAAATGTTCTGTATTTCAAATAAATTGGACAAATGGAAGATGATATGCTCTGGAAAATTGTCAACTAAAAAAGTGGCTTAGTCATATACATTGATCGTGAAAGATGTGTATTTGCATAAAATCATTTTGTAAAATGTGTGAACGGGAAGAGTAATGTAAATTAATATATGTATTATTTGTATATAATTTTAAGTGCAGTAGTCCCTGTTTATCTAGGCAGGTATGTTCCAAGACCCCAGTGGACGCCTGCAGCTGTGGGTAGTACTGAACCCTACGTACGCTATGTTTTTCCGTGTACATACATACATACGTTTGCACATAAAGGAAACACTTCACAACTTCTCTTTGGCATATCCGAATTGCTAGCGTTACTACTCTTGTGCTTGGGGGCCATTATCGAACACAAGCACTGTGATATGCCAGGACAGTCCATCTGATAACCAAGATGGCTACTAGTGACTAAGAGGCAGCTGACGTACATAGTGTGGATCTGCCGGGCAAAGGCATGACTCGTGTCCCAGGTGCGTTGGAGGGGGACGGCTCAAGATGCCTTCATGCGACTCAGAGCGGTGTGTGATTTAAAACTCATGAATTGTTTATTTCCGAATTTTTCCATTTAATATTTTTAGACCACGGTTGACCGTGGGGTAACCATGGGGAACCATGGAAAACAAAACCACAGATAAGGGGGAGAGGGCGACTGTATGCAACTACCTGATTAGGTTCAACGTTATGAGTAGATCTTATTTAATTCATTATTATGACTTGGTATCGAGGTAAAACTTACAGTCACTAAAGTGCAAAGATCTTAAGGGTTCCGTGTGATGACTTCTGGCAAATGAAATCACCCACGTAGCTACCGCCACAAGGAAGGTACAGGACATGTCGAGAACGTTCCCTCTGGCCCCCTTCCAGAGCCAGTTCCCATCCCTCACCTCAAAGGCAGGTACAGTTTTGATTTCTATTAAGCTGGCCAAGAGTTTGTTAATTTTACCTCATCGGGGAAGTGGGGGGTTGGGATATTTGGGGGCTGCTCTCTGTTGAGGCACACACAGCACGTCGCAGATGGAAAGCGTTTTGCTCACTGAGCATCTGAGAATTTGAATGTGTGCTCACGTTCTCAGCTTAATCGCATTCCACGCTGAAGCCAGTGGGTCCCCATATCCCCATTTGTCTCCTGGAATGGACATTTGCTGAAAGGTCACTGGAAAACGGTCCTTCTGCAGCCCTGTGGCGAACACACGCCTCTGCCAAGAGGATCAGCCTGGCCACCCGAACACATTTGGTCTAGGTTTTAGAAAAGCAGAACCTCTCAGTCCTGCAGGATGCATCTGTCCTAATTAACATCAGGGGTAAGGGCAGAGTACCTCCCGGCTCTGCGGATTGGTATGCTGGGTTTCTAGGCCAGGAGAGAAAGCGTGGGAGCAGAGCCCCAAGCCAGCCGGTTTCACTGACAGGCTCCGGAGGGTAGGCGGGGCGCCACCCTCCCCACAGAAGCCCAGCACAGAAGGCAGGGAGCTGGGAACCGCAGGGCAAGGGGGTGAGAAACAACCGAAGCCTCACCCCAAGGCAGCAGGGCAGAGACCTAGCTCAGAACTCTGTTTTCCTCCCCCCCCCCCCCCCCCCCCCTGTAGTCTCCGGGTCGGCCTGTGAACAGGGTGATGATGGTGACATGATGTGATCGATGTGACATTTGATCGGCCCCAGTGGAATCTGGAGAAGGGAAGCGGAGACTGAGTTTGTGGTGAATGAAAATCTCGGCCAGTTGTGCTCCCAACTGTGGTTACACGGGAATCACTTCAATCGGGAATTGTTTTGTTTTGTGTTCTGGGAGGTTCAGGGTGGCTCTCTTTCAAAGGGAGACTGAAGGTTGCTTGGAGCCACCCGGGTCTGATTCAGACCCGCTAATCCTGCTGTAGACGCTCCCTCAGCTCTAACTGAGCAGCACAGTCCCTGGAGGGGCCATCAAAGGGAAGCATGTTTTCCATGTGTGTTAGCTGTGCACACATGCCCTGAATGTGACAGCCACAGCAGTACCCAGCACTTGCGCGGCCCTTACCGTGGACCAGGCTCTGAGTGCTGTACACAGACGAACTCATCCAGTCCTCAGTCGCGTCGGGCGAGTGCTGTTACTAACCCCCTTTCACAGAGCGAGAAGACGAGAGGCAAAGGCAGGCCAGATGCCTGCCAGAGGTCCGCCAGGGGCAGGGGGCGGAGCCAGGTTGGAAGGTAGCCCACCCAGCTCCAGAGATCTGCTTGTCACCGCCTTTCCAGAGTCTCGGACACGGAGCCCGAGGATGGGGGGTGAGGCGGAAGTCACAGAGGGGTGGTGGTAGAGGGAAGCCATCCCTTCCAGTTTTGACCTTGGTCAAAAGGAAGCAGCCAGTAGCCTAGACGCCTAGGAATTTCAGAGTCCTCTATTGTGACCCAGTTCTGCTGTTGTCATGGGAAAAAAAACGTCTCCTGCTTAGACCATGGGAGTTAAGAGAGCCTGCTGGCCGGGAAGCCGGGCCACCCCACGCTGTCTTGGGCTGGAAGGGGAACAGAGCATCTTGGAATGTTGTTTCTGGAAGGCAGCTCCGATATCGTGTGGTCCTGCGGCCTTGGTTGTCAGATAAGGAACCAGAGGCCTCGAATCCTGTGACTCGTCCAAGGTCATGCAATTGCTTGTTGACATAAGTGACAGCAGCGAAGGAATCCTGTGGCACAGATGGCTTTGACGAGCACTCAGTGGTCCCCGGCCTCAGCCCTAGCTCTGCCTCCTAACAGCTGTGCCAATTTGGGTCTCCAGGGCCTCTGCTTCCTCATGTAAAATGAGAATGGTAGCCTCGTTGGTCACTGAGGTAGGCTCGGTTGCTAATTTCACACTCTGAGGACTCTCTGTGCATTGTAATTAGAGCACGGGGTCACCTGATCTTGCATTCAATAGAGGAGCAGTTGCTGACCACCCCACCTCCCCCAGCACACAACTTGGTTCGGACCACCCTCTTTGCTCAAAATCAAGGGGAAGCAACATTTTCTACTTGTATTGCAGGCAATCCAATCATCGCAGTGCTAACGTCCTCGTCCTTGCCTGGCCAAGGACTCTGTGGCCATTGCCTCCTGCATGTCTCTGCCCACTCACTTCTCATCTATTTTCCAGACTCTGTGAGTCCAAATGCTTCCCACGACAGGGCTGCTTATCTTCCGCGACCTTTGGGGGCTGGAAGAGGTCCATGTCTACTGGAATGTGAATAAAACGACGTCACAAATACACACAAAAGGACCAGAGGGCGCAGGACACAGTGTCAAGGCTGAATTTGGCGAAGGCAGCTATTGAGGGTTTTCTGTTGGCATTTGGTGCCCTCCCCCTTTCCCTTGTCCCAACCCCAAAGAAAACACTGTCCAAGTCGAAACCATGAGATAATGGTGACCTGGGAAACTGTGGGGCGCCCAAGGAGAGTATGAACATTACTTGGTGGCAGTGACCATTACTCAGTCCGAGGAGCCTTTACGGTCAGAAACGTCCAAGGGTCCAGATCTACCTAAGGATGGCGTATCTACTCTGGTTTCATGAAATACTGGGTTTGAAGAATGAATCAGGGCCAGCTCCATGGCTGTGATACCCAAGAGGAGAATTCACGCTTGGTTTTGAACTAACATTCGTTTGAAGGTACACCTAGAGCAGGGGTCCCCAAACTTTTTACACAAGGGGCCAGTTCACTGTCCCTCAGACGGTTGGAGGGCCGCCACATACAGTGCTCCTCTCACTGACCACCAATGAAAGAGGTGCCCCTTCTGGAAGTGCGGCAGGGGGCCGGATAAATGGCCTCAGGGGGCCACATGCGGCCCGCGGGCCATAATTTGGGGATGCCTGATCTAGAGTTTTTACTAAAGACTAGCTTTAGGCTCTGGTGGTCTGATAAAAGGGTGAGAGGAAACAGGGTATTTCCATGTTGTAGCCTCAGAAGAGGAGCCCGCATAAGCCACCAATAGTTGTTTGCTGACTTAAAGTGAGAGAGAGGACACAGCCCCCCCCCCCCCCCCCCCCCCCCCCCCGGATCCCAGAACAGAGCAGCCCTACCACAGTCTCTGTCCCTGGGCCTGAAGTCTGGAGGGACATGAAAGTTCCCAAGCACATCACCCTGGAAACTAATTCTTACTGCTTAAGGCCCTATCTGTATACTAAGTTAAAATATAAACCGAAATATTACTAGCTAACATTAGATACTAGTCTAAGTGCTATGACACACAATGGATCCTTAAAATACCCAAGCGCAGAGGGTACTGCTAACAGTAGGGTGACCATTTAATTCATTGTCCAAACTGGGGCATCTCTGAGAGTGAAGTGGGGGAGTCAGCCAGATAGAATATTACGATGGAGACATACATCAGTGATGTGCCTGCAAACTGGAACGTCTCAGTTTTCTCATCCCTAAATTGGGGGTGAAAACTAAGGTCAAGAGAGATTAAGTAACCTGCCTGTACCTATAAACTTTGACTTCAGGGCTGAGTGTGATCTCCAAAATCCCAACCGGGATGCCCACTGTCCCGTTCCACCTTCCTCACACCCCAGCGTCACAGCCTCTGTTCCACGCGCACCTGATCCATCATCCTTTTGTTCAACCACTTAGTGAACTTCGGAGCAGGACTCCTATCGTACTTATAAATCTTGTCTACAAATTTCTCCCTCTACCAGCAGGTCGGCCCCTGTTCCGATCTGCATTCCCGAGTGGGAGGCGGCACTTTAGGTGGGAACTTCTAGAGAGTAAGGAGAGAATGGGGGAGGTCATTCCAGACAGAGCGAATAGCACATGAAAAAACATGGAGGCATCAACAGTAGACTTGAGTCTAGAGGGCCTAGGAATCCAACATGGCGCCCGCACTGGATGAACGCTGGGCGGGAGTAGCCAGAAACGAGGCAGGAGAGGCAGGAGAGGACACGGTGGAGGGCCGTGTGGGCAAATCTTAGGAGGGGCCAGTTACCGAGAAGGTGATCAGCATGACTCAAACATAAGAGCCACTTTTTACCAGGGGTGTGTGGCATTCTTGGTGTATTTTTAACAAGCTAAGGCATAGATGTCCTCTTTCTCCCAGCACTGGCCCCATTCCTTGACTGTATTCTGGCTGGTTGGTTTCTCCGGGGATGGGAAAGGTCACCAAAGTGTCTGTGATTTGATGTACAAAGTGTACTTCCTTGAACACAGTACACGGCCAATGGCAGAGAAATGGAAGATCAAATGAGCAGAGGAACAAACTTAAGGACAGGAATGTTTACCAGGAGCCAGACTTTGAATCTTCACCTGTGTGGGTCGTGGGTGAAGTCTGATCTAAAAAACTGTTCGTTGAAGGGACTTGGATGAAAGGGGGCATAGGTTCATTTTTTTTTTTTGAATAAGCACATGTTTCCTGTTAACTGATATTTATCTGTTAATCATTGACTTTATGTTCTCTGTTACATCCTTGGGCCACTTCTCCATATCACGTTACACCAATCACAGCTGATGGCAACTGGGTAAATATGACCCATCCCCTGACTTACCACCTGTTCCTCTGAATTCACATGCCCCTTGACTTCGAATACCCAGGGAATGTTTTGAATGCCTACTCTGCTAATTTAATTACTTGTTTCCTACTCTTGGAACCAATGTATCAGAAGGAATAAGCCCCCTTTCTGCAATGGGAGGCTGATCATTTACCATAGTGGCTTTAGAGATATTAATTTTAAGACTCCAAGGTTTGAGGTAAAAAGTAGTATTGATGAAATGATTGAGAAATTATACCAACCAGCTAATGAAGCCAACCTTAGATGTTTACTCGTAGAGAGATAATTAAGAACGACATATTTTCCATTAAACAAACTGTAAACTGTAATAAACAGTGTTATAGAGTCCTTTATATTGTGCCTGTTGTCATTTTTTAAGGTTGTTCTTTTAAAATTTTATTCAGAAAATTAAATTTAAAGGAGTGGTATTGATCAATAAGAGTTAGTCAAATGCCTGATGTTAAATCACATTGCTATGATTTACTATTGAATGTTTCTTTGTAGTGACCAAAGAACAGTAAAAGATGACAATATTTTAATCATAAATCCTCAGACAAATATTTTCACGTTATCACCATTCATTTCAAACCTTAGTAATGACCAAGAATAAGCAGAAGGGATAGATCCATTTATTTGCCTTGATTTTTTCAAGGACATTATTTAATATAGGGGCAGAGAATCAGCGATAACAATTTGCCTCATAATGTATATGCCCAGCTTTTTGTAACTAATATTTTTGAAAAATTAAAAACACACTTGTTTTGTGTGTGCATCACATCATTTCCAAGGAAGGAGCTCTCAAGGACATCCTTTGGTGGGCCCTTCCGAAGAGTTACAAATTCTTTTACTCTGTGAAAAGGATCCCCTTGCTTATTAGTTCAGTAAATTCTGATTTTCTGATACTTACTTCTGTGTGTAGCTAGAGGCTCAAATGTGTTCATACAAACAGACGAAAAGGAAGACCACTTTGATGACCACAGGAAGACGAGGTAAGATATTATGAGGCTCTCGCTTTGGACCAACCACCCCCTCTGAGCCTGGGTCCTCAAATGAAGAGGCATGCTCTGCTTTGAACTGAATGGCTGCCCGTAAGTAACATGTTGCCCGCTGCTGGATCTGCAGGGTTGGGGACGGAGCAGGAGGAGCAAGAGGTTTACAGATGACCTCATGTCACTGAATTTCCAGAAAGGGTAAGATAATGACTTGAAAAGGCTGGAAAAGGTCAACACGCTAGTTGAAAATTCTATTCTAAATGAAATACTTGCTGCTCTCCCCACCCCTTCAGTCCACCACCGGTGGGAAAAGTTGGACTAGATCTGAAAGGTCAGGGTGTTACTGAGACCAACACCGCAACAGAAAACCAAGGGGCAAAGCCTCGAAACCCATGCTCCAGAGGAGAGGGAGAGCGAGTGCATTGTCCAGGCCTGACCTCTGTGTGAGTCCGCCGTTACTTAATTAAAAAAAAAAAAATCTCACTTCTCTTACGTTAAAAGCTAATGACTCTCTTTTTCCCCACTGGCTCTGGGGTTTGGCTAAAATAATGTGGTTCCCTCACCGCTACCCCACACACACCCTTTCCCTTTGGGTGTGACAGGCCAACACCCTCAAAATCAAGAGTGCGGGCCACCACCAGGCTGCCCTGTCAAACAGAATCCCTTCGCATTTAACTCGAGAGAAAGGCAAGGCTCCCAGACGAGGCCCCCTTGGCCCGGCGTGGGCATGGCCTTTGATGGGACTTAAAGTGATACAGATGGGCTGTAGTTTCAGAGAAGCAGTGACACAGAAGAATTTCCAGATGCGGTCAGAGTCTCTTTAGCGAAAAAGTGAGACATAAATACGTTATCTGAGCACTTGACATGCATGCCGAAAATGTTTCCCTTCTACAGATAATGAAACATTTGGAAGCAGAACGGCCTGCTGATTGGGATAATAAATGAGTCAGTAGCCCCCCGTGGGATCCAACACAGTCTCGGAACTGGACTGGTTTCTTTAAACTCTGGTTCTAGCTCTTGGGCCCCTCTCACGGCAGAGGAGAGCGTAGCATGCCCACCGCTCCACTGAGTTCTCTCTGCATTTACTAGCTGTCCCTCTGTCCTATTACCCCTCTCGCAGACGGTAAATAATCACTTCTCTGGAGGCCATGTTTCGTGTGTAACCATCTGTCTAAGCTCTATCGCTGCTTTCGGAGCGCACAGACATCAGAGCCACGGAAAGAGAGACCTAGAGGTCACTCGTTAAGTCCAAAGTTTCGAGACTTCATGGGAGGCCTGAAATATGCTTTAGTTCACAAGTTTAGATTATTAAGAAGGAGTGAGTGAAGCTGGCTCCCAGACAGCTGGGGAGACAATTACTTCTCAGTGTCTAACGAGGTTGCGAAAGCTCCTTTTGGAAGTAACTCCACATGTCCCCGCGTGTCCCTCAGAAAGGAGTTTTCCTGTTTCTGTGCTTCCGAAGCAGACACGATTAGTCCTCGGCAGGTTAAATTAGAACCATGTGTTTCTCTGCAATGACCGATGAGCTCTGTTTATCCTCAGTGAGATTTCCTGTTACTGCCTTTGGTAAGGACCCATCACCCCTGCAACGACAGGGCTCTGTGTCACGTTGCTTTTAAGGAACAAAAAAAAGGGAATGAAGGAGAGTCAAGGTGTAATCACCATCTTTTAGGACCAGAAAGCACCAGGCACCTAAGCCTGAGCATTCCGACTGGGCCCCACCCCACAAGAGGGCTTGCTGCTTCCAGATGTCCTCGCGGCCTGAGCGCAAGCCTCCGGGCTCCGTGATAAGGCTGGCGCCCTCAGCCAGCGGGGAGACGGCACTGCGGCCTTGATTCATTGGCTCTGTCCACACGGGTTAAAGGGCAGCCCCTGGACATCACTGTGTACCCGCAGCCCAGGCTGGAGCTTATCCCCACCTTCCAGGACATTCTTTCTTCCTGTCGCCAAAACTGAAATTGAACCGAGAGCCCAGGAGCGTAACTCTCACTCCAGAATTCAGACAGCCATCTCCCCTCTTTTTAAGTGTTTGGCTTCTGTTGAGAAAAAAAAAAATTGAAGCCAACTTAATCCTGACCCATTTCAGGAACTCAGACTACTCAGCTCCCACTTGGCCATGTGCAGAAAGATGAAAAAGAAAAAAAATTATTTGAGCCTACCGCAGAGATCAGCAGGCTTGGGTGTGTGTGTGTGTGTGTGTGTGTGTGTGTGTGTGTGTGTGTGTGTGTGTGTGTGAAAGATGGGGGAGGGAGGGAAGAAGGGGAAGGGATAAAGGGAGGGGTGGAGGGAGGGGGAGGGGATGGAGGGAGGGGGGAGGGGATGGAGGTGAGGGGAAGGGGATAGAGGAAGGAGGGAAAGGGAAGGAGGGAGGGGGGAAAGGGAAGGAGGGAGGGGGAAAGGAAGGAGGGAGGGGGAAGGGAAGGAGGGAGGGGGGGAAGGAAAGAGGGAGGGGGGAAGGGAAGGAGGGAGGGGGGAAGGAAAGAGGGAGGGGGGAAGGGAAGGAGGGAGGGGGGAAAGGAAAGAGGGAGGGGGAAGGGAAGGAGGGAGGAGGGAAGGGAAGGAGGGAGGAGGGAAGGGAAGGAGGGAGGAGGGAAGGGGAGGGGGGAAGGGAAGGAGGGAGGGGGAAAGGTGGATTGAGAAAAGAGAAGAAAGAATGTTTCCATTATATCTCTGACCAAAATTTTTGGAGTTTAAATTTGTTCTTGGAAGCCTTCATTCCTACTGGTGATTCGGCTCCTAATTTCGGTTTTACCTTTGAAATTAAGGCAACCTCTGCTGTGGGATCAGGGAAGTTATCAAAACATCTCTCCTTGGGAATTCCAGCTCAATGCAAACTTTCCAAGTTCTGAGAATAAATGAGGTGTGCACAAAATGTGTTGCAGTGTATAGAGAGGTCTAGGGACACACCTATCCTAAGGCAGAAAGAAATATTTGTGATGGTGACACTACCAGAGTGGGAGTGGCCAATTTTTTCACCTAACTGAGCACATACCGAGGTCCAGGCACCAAACACGGGGTACACAGGAAACAAGGCAGCCATGACCTTTACTGTCATAGTGGTTTTAATCTTGTGGAAGACGACAGACAATGAAAAACAGTAATTCCAGATAGCGACCAGTGATACGAAGGAAATTACACAGGGAAATAGGACAAAGAGTTGATGGGGGTTTGACACCTTAGCTAATGTGGTCAGGGAGGATCTCCCTGGAAAGTTGCACTTTGGTTCAGTCCTGCATTACAAGAAGGAGCCGGCCATGCAAGGATCTAGGGGAAGAGCGTTCTCAGCAGAGGCTGGTGCAGATGCCCTGAGGTGGGATCTGCTGGGATGGCATCTGCCAGGCTTGCTGGAAGCGAAGATGTGTGAATTGGGTCTTGAGGAATGAGGGGGCTTTCCACAGCCAGAGGGGCGAGAGAAGCCATGAACGTTAGGAAACTCAGGGAGGTGCAGGTGGGTGGTTCAGCAGCCTTCCTGGTCCAGAGTGGCTGGAAGACCAAGTCAAGGATGAGGTTGGAGGCAGAGGACACTGGGCTGAAAGGGAGGTGGGAGGTCATGCAGAGTTTTGGACCCCATGGTTGTGGCCAGTAAGATCTCCTTAATGATTTTTACACAGAACCTCAGGGTGTCTCTGAGAGTTACACAGAGAAGTAATTAAGAAAGTGGGGCCCTGGCCGGTTGGCTCAGCGGTAGAGCGTCGGCCTGGCGTGCGGGGGACCGGGGTTCGATTCCCGGCCAGGGCACATAGGAGAAGCGCCCATTTGCTTCTCCACCCCCACCCCCCACCCCCCACCCCCGTCCTTCCTCTCTGTCTCTCTCTTCCCCTCCCGCAGCCAAGGCTCCATTGGAGCAAAGATGGCCCGGGCGCTGGGGATGGCTCCTTGGCCTCTGCCCCAGGCGCTAGAGTGGCTCTGGTCATGGCAGAGCGACGCCCCGGAGGGGCAGAGCATCGCCCCCTGGTGGGCAGAGCGTCGCCACTGCTGGGCGTGCCGGGTGGATCCCGGTCGGGCGCCTACGGGAGTCTGTCTGACTGTCTCTCCCCGTTTCCAGCTTCAGAAAAATACAAAAAAAAAAAAAAAGTGGAAGTCAGCAAGCTCTCCAATGCTAAACGGGGTCCTCCCTGCCTGAGGAGGAACAGCGTGTGAGCAGGAGAGGCTGGATGCAGAGGCATATAGAGCTAGGGCTCGGGTTTGAATTTTTACTTATTTTGACAGTATGGAGAGAGCAAAGAGAATGGCCGACGGTGGGAAGAAGGGAATCAGAGGAACTGTGATCTTCTGTGGCAGAAACGTGGGGAAAATGACCAAGTGCCAGCTCCACTTCCCCACAGAGGGAGCTGGGCACCTGTTTTCCATTTTAGCTCAGAAAAGGTCAGAGAAGTCAACGCATGAAGAATTGAGGAGAGTCACACAAAGTGGACTTCAAGGGGCCCCGGGATGGCTCAATAAGAGCACTTATGAGGGAGCACAGTTCTACTGTACTGGGAAGATGTCCCGACCGGATTCTGTTCAAAGGCACCGGGTTACATCATGTAATCCTCAAATCCACCCCGGGGCTAGACGTCCACCCCCTGCTCCAGAGGGCTTCCCTTCCTCCCTGTCCTCCTCTCTGATCCCCTCTCATAAAACATAAGCTGTATTATTAACAGTTCCCTTTACATGACATCATCTAAGTTACAGGATGTCAGGGGAAAGAATGCACATCATCCCAGAGCTTTGCACCCGGGGAGGGTCCCAAAGCCCCGACTTCCTGCGAACAGCCACCTCCCACCCAGGAGGGACACCGATTTGGTAAAGGGCAAGTCCTTGAATTTCTACAGAAAAAACTGAGGGTAAAGGAGGGGAAAAAAAAAAAAAAAAAAAAAAGAACCTGTGTTTAGCACTGGGGAGAGTAGGAGTCATTAGAGGGGGAAAACAGTGACTTGTTTAATTTTGCTTTGGATAATTTGCTGGGCTGCTTTAAAGTGCCAGGCCTGGCTTATGTACAAAGTTAAATCTTGGCCTCCAGCAAGCGTGCCGCAGGGGAGACTTCTTGTGGCAATTACCCCCCGCGCATAACTAAGTCATAAAACCCTGGATGTTTCTCATGCAAAATGTGCCCTCTCAACCAACCAGCTTAAAAAATAATAATAATAATAATCCGTGTTACTGTCAGCGGCTGTTGCCAGCGAGGTAAGTGATTCACGCTGAGGCAGAGAGCCCCCCAAGGGCGAGCGCCGATGAGCGGCGCACACACCCAGACTCCCGGGCGTCCCACCTGGACGGCAAGCAAGCACGGGCAGCGTGGGGGCGGCATTTTCCCAGGGGAGGAAGAAGCAGGCAGGGCTAAAATCAAGGAGAGAGAATTCTCAGGAGACACGGACTTGGCCAGGCCCTTCATCTGCAAAGATCCCACTGTGAGCTCCTGAGGCAGCTCTGGTCCCCCCAACACCCCCATGAAGGTCTCAGCCAGACCTGCCTGGCCACTTAACACGACCACTTTCCCAGCCTCCGGCCCTGCCTCCTTTCTTCTTCTCCATGGCATCTACCGTCACCCATCATGCTCTATGGTTACTTATTCACTCTGTGTCTGTCTCGGCCTGAATGTACACGAGGCCGGGAAATGATGTTTCTGTCTGTTTTGTTCCCTATGGTAAGCCAGTGCTGGATATCTAGGCAGTACAACAACGTATTTGCTGAATTCGGCACGGACTGAACAGGAGGCCATGAGCGAGACGGAGACCGAGTGTAGGAAAAAGGAGACCCTGGGCTCTGTACAGGTTGGGGAGATGAGAAGAGCCTGTGAGAAAGGAGAAACCAAGGGAATGTGATATTCCGGACACCAAGGAAGTCAAGCGGGTGGGTGGGGATGACCATATGCTAGTTACCAACCTCTCCTTGAGACAAAACCATCTATAGTCGACGTAGGATCAGGTAGAATTGCATAGTCTGGGGAAACCTGAGTTTCAACCTGCGCTTATATGAACCAATGCTTCGCCCTCTAGGCACCAACGCCCCTTTGAGAAACCTGTATGAACCCTGTGGATCTTCCCTAAAGGAAAATGCATTCAGACCCACACAAGACTACAGACAGATGCTGGCAGCTTCCAGAGTCAGTCAAGTCTATCCCAGAAATCCGGTTTATAACCAACCTGTGCCTCTCCCCAAAGAGGTCTTCTTATGACGTTACCCAAACTGTCTCAATGTATAGAAATTCAGGCGTTGCAGGTACCCCTGGCTTCTCCAGAGGTTTCCGAAGGTTAGAATGAGTTAACTTTCTGGGTGGAATACAAAATGTGAACGACCCGGTTCAAGTCTGAAAGCAACAGAGAAACGAAGGAGAACTCACCACCATCTCCTGGATGTGGAACATCTCCGCACTTCCGGGGGCCAGACGGTTGGGGAAGGAGATGCTGACAGAGGAGCCAGGGAGGGTGCTCGGCCCCGCATTATAGACCTGTGGGGGCGAGAGGCGCACAGCGCGTTTTAATAGAAAGACGGATCTTCATTTCAGGTCATGCAATCTATACTCTAAAATTCTGTGAAGTGATAACCAGAGACGCTAGGGCTAGCATCCCCAAACTACGGCCCATGGGCCGCATGTGGCCCCCTGAGGCCATTTATCCGGCCCCCCCGCCACACTTCCAGAAGGGGCACCTCTTTCATTGGTGGTCAGTGAGAGGAGCACTGTATGTGGCAGCCCTCCAATGGTCTGAGGGACAGTGAACTGGCCCCCTGTGTAAAAAGTTTGGGGACCCCTGAAAGTAAAGTAACATCAAATGGTGGGAGAGTTCAATGTTCTTGTCTTCTTCCCTGCTACGAGTTATTTCTTTTTCTATGTCTAGAAATGTACTCATAGACTATGACACTTGTGGGAATTCAGATATCATCTAGTTCAGGGGTTCTCTAACTTGAGCATGTATCAGAATAACCAAAAGGTGTGTCAAAACATAGATTGGGGGGGAGGGTCATGACCAGAGAGTCTCCGCAGTAGTAGGTCGTGTGCGTGTGCAGGGTGGGCGGAGGGGTGGGCTGAAGGATTTGCAACTCTCATAAGCTCCCAGGAACCATACTTTGAGAACCACCCATCTGGTCAAACCCTTTAGTTTTATAGTTTGAGGTAGCCGAGCCCCTCAGAGATAAAGTAGGTTGTCCCCAAACCAAAGGATCTAATGTACAGAAAGGACTGTTTGAACTCCACTATCCAGATGATCTGGTTGCTCTCTAACTTGCAGGTGTCACCTGCTAATATTGTTTGCTGGCATCTGTCCCCTCTTTCCTGTCTCAGCCGTGGGTCCTGTGACACTTCAGCCCCCCCCCCCCCAGTCCTCTCTAACATGTCTGAGCTGCCCATCACCTCCTGCGCAGCGAGAAACGACGGCAGCCGCAGGGAGACCAACAACAGAGACGGCGCAAGGGCTGACCGTGAAACTCAAGGGAAACAAGGAAGATGAAGGAGAAGAGATGGGTAGAAATGTGCAGACAGGGAGGAGACGAGTGGCTGCCGAGGGCTGGGGTGTAGGAAAGACGGGCTGTGCCGGAGGCAGAAGAATTCCCCCACTCCCAGGGCATCCACGTCCTAGTCTGTAAAACCGGTGGATATATGTTACATGGCGACCGGGAATTAAGGTTGCTCACCAGCTGACCTTTAAAAAGAAGAGATTAGCTTGGATTGTTCGGGTGGGTGCAATGTCATCACAAGGGGCCTGATACAGGGAAGAGGACTAAGAAGAGTCAGAACCAGGGAGTTGCAGGAGGAGAGAGACTCAAGCAGCCACCGTTGGCTTTGAAGACGGAGGGGACCCAGAGAACGCGGCAGTCTCCAGACGCTGGACCAGGCAAGACAACAGAGTCTCCCCCCAGAGCCGCCGGAAAGGGAACAGCCCCGCTGACTCCGTGACTTCAGCCCAGTGGGGCCCATTGTGGACTTCTGGCTTCCAGAATTATACGATAATAAACTGGTGTTGTTGGAAGTTTGAAGCCACCGAGTTTGAGGTAAGTAGTTTCAGCAACAACAAGAAATTCGTACAGGGAGTGACTGCTTACGGACACGGAGATTCGTCTGGGGAGGCGACAGATGCTGCACGAGGAGAATACGATGATAGGTGCACAGTTCTGTAAACGTACGAAAAATCTTTTTTTTTTTTTCTTGTATTTTTCTGAAGCTGGAAACGGGGAGAGACAGTCAGACAGACTCCCGCATGCGCCCGACCGGGATCCACCCGGCACGCCCACCAGGGGCGATGCTCTGCCCCTCCGGGGCGTCGCTCTGCCGCGACCAGAGCCACTCCAGCGCAAGGGGCAGAGGCCAAGGAGCCATCCCCAGCGCCCGGGCCATCTTTGCTCCAATGGAGCCTTGGCTGCGGGAGGGGAAGAGAGAGACAGAGAGGAAGGGGGGGGGGAGAAGCAAATGGGCGCCTCTCCTATGTGCCCTGGCCGGGAATCGAACCCGGGTCCCCCGCATGCCAGGCCGACGCTCTACTGCTGAGCCAACCGGCAAGAAAAATCTTTGAATTGCATGCACACTTTAAATGGGTGAACTTTATTGTATGTTAATGATACCTCAATAATTTTTTTTTTTTAATGACAGGTTAGGAGCAAGAGAGGGGGAAGAAGTGAAACGCTGCTCCGTAGCCCAGGACTAGACAGAATTCAGGGGCTCACAGCAGCGTCTCGGAAGTTGAGGTCAGAAGGGCGGGGCTGGGAGATGGCTGGAAATCTAAGCAGTCATCACATATGACAGAAGGAGTCAGGATCCGGCTCCAGCCAGCTCTTCCCTACAAAACCATGCTTTCATTCTTTTTATTCCTTTTTGTTTGTTTGTTTGTTTGTAATACAGTAGTTGGTTCTGCTTCAAAGAACAGACCAAAAAAAGAACCGAAACGAAACAAAAGACAGAGCGGATGAATTCTCATTGCCAGCTCGATTCAAAAGGAACAAGAGTTCCCAAAAGCAAGAACCCCGAGACACAAGAAAAGGAAGGAATATCCAATCGCAACAGAAAGAAGTAATCTGAAGCGAAACATGAGAGCGCAGGGTTGGGAGGGGAAACCTGCTTGGTATGTCTGGGAAGTCCCAATTACAGCCTGAGCCGCGGAAGGGAAGAAGAAAACGAGTTTGATTTGCATTATTTCCCCATCAGGGCCAGACGGACGGGAGAGCTTGTATTACCTCAGTAACTTATTTTTAACAAATGTCTTCACATTTGATTCTCTGCGAATGTTCTTGTGCAACATCTGCACTATTTTTCATCATTTTGCAGGTGAGGGAAAAGGATCGACGCTTGATGCAAAAACAAAACAAAACAAAAAAAACAACAGCCTCTCATTGGTCCACAGATTTGTCTCCGTTAAGAAAACTCTGATGAAATGTAGACTCCAGTTCCCGTGGCATTTGCGGTGAATTCTTTAAACAATTATGTAGCTTACTGAAAAACAGCTTGTAAAAGACACAGGAACAGCTCTTTATATATAGAAAGTCTTGTGTTCTTCTTCAGGAGTGATGCTGCCACAATAAGGAAATACAGAAGCGATTGATCCGTATTCCTGACCCCATCCTCCCCCATTCCTTCCACCTCTTGGTCATGATCCTCATCAACAAGGTCAGCGGCCTTCCTGCAGGATGGTCACAACGATGACAACTGTACCGGAAAACGAGCCGTCAGACAATGCTCAAGGAAACTGTCAGCTTTGCTGACATAAGAGAATCTCCTAATCAACGGCACACACCATCCGTCTTACGGTCCCAGCCGGTGCTCTTAATCCTGCCGAGTGGTATGCTCTTCCTCGGGCCACTGATAATCAAGAGGTTTATCTCAGGGGCATGTCCATCACTCCTTCCAGGGACCCCAACTCTCTAGCCTGTATCCTTTGTGAGGTCAGATGTCAGAGAAGCTTGTTGCCTAAACACCAAACTTTGAAGCTCCCTGGAAAAATGCCTTCAGAGAAATATGACTTAACTACCTGCCCTCAGATAGATTTCTTCCTTTCTTTGATAACATTTTTGTGTCTTTTGTTATAACTACTATTTCTTCTTGCTTTCTCCTCTCAATCACTATATATATCTACTTCATTCCATGGCATATGTCAAGTACACCTTTCTAAATAATTTATTCTTTTTTTTAGTGTTTATTATTTTTCATTGATTGGTGGGGGGAGACACAGACCTGTTCCTGTATGTTCCCTGACCAGGGGACCAAACTGGCAACCTCTGCGCTTCAGGGCGATGCTCTAACTCAGTGGTCCCCAACCCCCGGGCCGCAGACCGGTACCGGTCCGTGGGCCATTTGGTACCGGTCTACAGAGAAAGAATAAATAACTTACATTATTTCCATTTTATTTCCATTTAAGTCTGAACGATGTTTTATTTTTAAAAAATGACCAGATTCCCTCTGTTACATCCGTCTAAGACTCACTCTTGACGCTTGTCTCGGTCACGTGATACATTTATCCGTCCCACCCTAAAGGCCGGTCCGTGAAAATATTTTCTGATATTAAACTGGTCCGTGGCCCAAAAAAGGTTGGGGATCACTGCTCTAACTAACTGAGCTATCTGGCCACAGCTCTAGATAATTTTCTTGACTGTTATCTTTTGTTGTCTGACACCTGAAAACTATAAAAGGAGGCAAGTAATTAAAATTAAAGTGTTTTAAAGAAAATGAAACACTCCATCTGGCCCTTTATCTGTTTTCTATCCAATTACAAAAAGCAATGGAGAAAAAGAAATGAACTCCGAGAAGCAATTCAGAAACACAGAGGTCCCGTTCACAGCAATCTCTCTAAGCGGTCTCAAAAGTAGGTCTAACTCCCTCTTCCCCCCTTTCCCCCAGTAAATCAAGCGCGGGGTGTGACAGCTGGGCTCAGCTGGCCGGGAGGCGCCTCCTGTCCGAGCGGGGGACATGTGCTATCCATCATGGTTTCCGAGCTCTCTTGCCCGGGAGAACATTTTGGAGAGGAAGACCATTGTGAGACTCCACAAATGTTTTACTGCCACGTTCGCTGGACCCTCACCTCATCACTATTTGTCATCCCCTTGGTCCATCCTTGCATGGCCACAGGGAAAGAATATAAAAACGGCTTGGCCACAGCAGTGAGTGCCAGACCAGGAAACCACCGTCCCCCAGGGGGAAGGACGCAGTGGGAGGTGGGAGAGAGCTCTGGGGAACGTGGGGTGTCGGTTATGGTGCGCTGTGGGAGAGGCGGCCCGCTCCCCTCCTTCCTTCCCCTTCGTCCCCAGCTCCGGGCAGGGGGCTGGGCCACGCAGGGTTGTCCGCTCAATGCTCAACCAGTCCTGACCTCTCCCACCTCTCCCAGCTCCGGGCAGGGGGCTGGGCCACACAGGGCTGTCCGCTCAATGCTCAACCAGTCCTGACCTCTCCCACCTCTCCCAGCTCCGGGCAGGGGGCTGGGCCACACAGGGCTGTCCGCTCAATGCTCAACCAGTCCTGACCGTTCCCACCTCTCCCAGCTCCGGGCCCTGCAGCCGGTCCTCTCCTGCTTGGGCCTACGTTTCTCCGTGTTTGTCAGTTGAGGAGAATGGACTGGATGATGCCAAGGCCCCTCGAGCTTTATATTCAGAGTCTCACACTGAAGAGTGCTGGCCTGAGACTCTGTACTGGAGAGCACACGACGTCCTGCCTGCAGGCCACATCTGGCCTGCCACCTGTTTTCACAGACTCTGTGAGAGCTAAGAGTGGTTTTACATTTTTAAACGGTTGGGGAATTTTTTTTTTTTTTTAAAGAGTAACATTTCTTGACAGGTGAAAATGACTTAAAATTCCAATTTCAGCGTCCATCACGCTACGGTTTTGCGTCTGCATTGCCCAGGGCTGCTTTTGCGCCACAGTAATTGAATAGTTGCTACGGAGACTGTAGCAGGGGTCCCCAAACTTTTTACACAGGGGGCCAGTTCACTGTCCCTCAGACCGTTGGAGGGCCGCCACATACAGTGCTCCTCTCACTGACCACCAATGAAAGAGGTGCCCCTTCCGGAAGTGCGGCAGGGGGGCCGGATAAATGACCTGGAGGGGGGCAGATAAATGGCCTCAGGGGCCGCATGCGGCCCAGGGGCCGTAGTTTGGGGACACCTGCAGTGTATGGCCTGCCAAGCCTGAAATACTTACCTCTGGCCCTTCCCAGAAAAAGTTTGCCCACCCCTGGTTTAGAGGAGGAACGATGTCTTTCAGGATGGCCGCAGTCCCCAGTGAGTGGCCCTGCTGGAGATGAGGCTGGAGTGACAGGAGGGCCAGCCCCGCTGGGTGAGCCAGAGGCTCTCGTTCCCCCATGGGGAGTCCACACGCGCTCTCGCTGCTTTGTTACACAGCGGAGGACCAGACAGGGAAGGGGTTAATTTTACGTGTGGTTATAGAAAACACGCAGGTACACATGCACTACACCCCAGCCCACCAGGCTGGGAACAGTTTCTCCTGGGAGTAGCCTGGCCCTTTAGCTGCCTTGCAGAAGACACATCCAGGGGGGGGCCCTGCCAATGGTCCCCCATGAAGGGAACGGTCTCCCAGGGTGAGTACCTGAAGGGTGATGTTGAGGGGCTGGAAGTGACATTCCAGATCATCCAGCTGAATGAAGTTGGACGTGTCCACAGACTCGCCGTACACGAAGGAGGTTGGAGACATGATCCTGAAAGAAGAAACCACCGTGACATGCATCAGCCCCACCGACGGGCAAGCGACCCTCGGTTGGTCACTCCTAGCCTGCGAACCCACCCATCTGTCTCTGGAACCCGGCTCTCTCTCCAGTCTTCCACCAGCCGCGTAGTTACTTCTCTCCCCTGTAAACAGGCACGGCCAGACGCACGCTGCCGAAACAGACATTTCTGACGAGGACTTCTCATCTGAGGTCAAATCAATAAGCTACATATGTTTATATATATATGGGGGTTATAGTTTTAAAATGAAGAAGGCGGCTATGGTAGCTTTGATTTCAGTTTGTTTGTTTTTTTTAACTGGATTATAAAATTACACCTGTTTCCATGTTGGTATTGGAAAACCTTTCTGTGGAGTGAGGAAGACAATGGCAAGGTTTTAGGAAATAAATGATATATTTGGCATCCTAAACCCTACTCTGTGACAGATTCATTTAACAATTTAAAAATTTCAAACTACCAGAAAAATTAGAAATTTAGAGCTTAAAAGTGGAGTCTGGTCGATAATACCGTTGGTCTTCAGATTTTAAACAGTGGCTATATAAGATGTAAGAATTCAAGCTCCGTCTATGGCATGCTTGCCATGTGGCCTGTATCGACAAACCCTGAGATGAGACAAAGCCCAGATTCATGTAGATTCCCAGACAAACCATAGATTCTTAAAGGGATTCTAGAAGCTACTCATTTGCCTAAACAATAATGATGTAAAAATGTACTAAGTCTGAATGCACAGTAATTCATCTATTTTCCTTTTTTAAATAAAGATTTTTATTGATTGATTTTAGAGAGAGAGAGTGAAAGAGAGAAAGAGAGGAAAGGAGAGAGAGAGAAAAACATTTATTTGTTATTCCACTTATTTATGCATCCATTGGTTGATTCTTGTATGTGCTTTGACAGGGGACTGTACTTGCAACCTTGGCATATTGAGATGATGTGTTAACCAACTACACTACCCAGCCAGGGCCAAAATTCATCTATTTTCAACTTGAATGTATATATATATATTTTTTTAAGAAATGTAGCGAGTCTCAGTATTCTCAAATGGCAGGCACTGATTCCTTGCTGCTCACCCTGTCTTGTGTTCCTGGAAAGATCAGAGGCTGACTCGTTTGTTTAAGCGATGGCTTCATTGGGGGCTGTTCGCGCCTCACAGTGAGGCCCCCTAGGGCCTGACAACAGGCTCAAGTCAGCCAGTGTTTTCTCTTTGGTCCCCACGGAGAGGGCTTGGTTCAGGGCACATTCTCACTATGCCTCTGATGAGACAAGTAAATAAACTATATAGTTAAAAACAGAGCCACAAAGAAAGGCAAAGCTATGCTAATATGCAAATAGATTCCACCAATGTGTCCTGTCTGAAGACTGCAATGAAAAACGCCAAGAGCGCTGGCCGGCCTTTGCGGCACCCAGCAGCACGAGCTGTATCACCCTGGGGCCTCCTTCTGCGACGGATTAGCATTCCGACTTCTAGCCAAGGCCCAGGCAAGGGCACTTGAAAACTGAAAAATGAGAAACTTTCAACCTCCAGGAAGTTCAGCTTGCATTTGGGCCAAGGGTTCAATGGATCCTCATTTGATCTAAACGGCTTGTGCAAATCGTTTGCCCACCATCTAAGAGGTATGTATGTGCTCTGTTTTCTGAAGCCGGGAACGGGAACTGAACTCTCCGTTTTCCAGGCCTGGGCTCTGGCTGAACACTGCCCCGGGTTGTTCTGGGGGTCCACAGCCCTGCTTTCCGACAAGGCCACACGGTGGCACTGAGTGACCTGGACTTCACCTGGCAGAGGTGAGCCCAGACTTCACCCGGCAGAGGTGTGCCCGTCCTGGTGGCTCCCTGCCCACTCCAGACCAGCACGGACATCAGGCAGAGCTGCTGCCGGCTCCGCAGAAGGGGTAACAGGGACACACAGAGCCAACTCCAACTGGAACGAGCCAGGGCATTGGGACACCTCTGGCTGAGATTTTAATCCCAGGAATCACGCCGCCCGCTACCATACGGCACTCTGGAGGGGTGGGTGCCGGGCATATGTGCATGTAAAGGTGTACAGGATGTTCAAAGAAATCAAGGGGCTCCAACTTCTTGTGTTACCTACCAGGTGGGGAAAGAGGAGAAATGAGGAGAGAGGAGAGAGGGGGGCACCGGTCACTGTAGCTGGACCTGCGTTCTGCATTTCAGAGCTGGGAAGACGTGGAGGTGGCAGGGCCACGGACTCCAGGCTACACACGCAAATGCAAGACAGGCACAGTGTCCCCTGCAGGGAACCTCCGTGCTCCGGCAGCCCAGGCCTGGGCGACTCACCCGGTGATGGACGTGTCCACCTCGTGCATCAGCGGCACCATCAGGGTGAGGGTGTTGTCATGCAGGGACTCGGCGCGCTCTGCGTTGCCGCTGTGTGGGGAGAGGGGAGCGGCAGGTGGTCAGCACGGGCTCCCGGACAGCAGCCTCCCGGGCTCCGGACAGGAGCTCAGCCTGCACCCCCCGGGGGCTGGGTCTGCACCTCACTTCACCTCAGTTCTGGTTCTGGTCCCGATACAGTCACAGGGGGCACTCTACAGGCTCAGTTGGGCTCCCCTCCTAAAGATGTGAGTGCAACTAATGTACTGGGGCCTCAGAAAACACCAGTGGAGTGGAGAAGGCAGACAGGGGCGGGGAGGAAGACCATTAGGGCATGTGATCCCGGAGGCCAGGCCTCTGGGCAGCTGGGCTCCGTCTGGCGGGGGAACTCTGGGAGGCAGTGTTCCTGTCCCCTGACTCCTGAGACCAGCTGCTGCTGCGGGGAGAGGTGAGGTAGGGGCCGATACTCCCCTGGCACCTGCCCTGTGCACTCGGGGGGAGCGGGCTCCAGACAGAGGAAGCCTCGGGTAGAGGGGCAGTGCCAGGAGCTGGGCGCAGGGCCGTGGTGTGTGGGAAAAGTGAGCGCCGAGGGGTTATACACGCACGAGCACCGACAGCGGGTGCTACTTCTGTGAGTGCTCGTTCCATGAATAACGGACCAGCAAGGCCGGGGCTGCGGCCAGGAAGCAGGCTGCTGGGCTTCAGGCTTCAGCAGTATGTGCCCCCTGAAGGCAGCACCCATCCTCCACGGACAGGCAGGCCCGGCAGAGAGGCCCCAGCCAACCCTGTCACCACAGATATCACGGGAGCTCCCGCTATGGATGCGGGCTCCAGTATGTCCATATACAGGCATCCCCTTTGGGGTGAGAAAGCCCGGGACTGGAATTCTTGTGAGGTCATTCCGGAGAGGCCCAAGCGAGGGGGCTGAAGCTACCGAGTGGGAAGTGCCAGGCACACTTCCCCAGCATGCCCGCCCTGGGTCCTCTCCCTGACCGCAGAGGGGCGGGACTGCCCACCTCTGACCAGGAAGGAGCAGCTCAGACAGATCCGGTAACTTGCCCCAAGGGACCCAGAGCAAACCAGGCCAGTCTAACTCCGAAAGCAGGGCTGTTCCACTGTGATTCCCTCTCCTGTTACTAGATTTGGAGGCTTGGGGGAGAGATGGAAAGAAGGAAGAGGAGAAAAAGAAGAGAGGAAGGGGCGGGGGGGAGGAAGAGGAGAGAGAGAAGACCTAGTTTTCCTTTCCTAGTTAATTAAATTTCAAATATGAACTGTGATGATTATTCCCAGGAGGCCAAAGCCTTGACAAAAGGCATGGCCCTTGGGTGCCTGTCGCCGGACCCAGCAGTGACAGTGACCTCGCTACTGCATGGTGTGAATGTGGGATCCCAGCAGAAGGCCAAGGTCAGCCTCCAGGGCGGAACAGGAGAGTCTCCAAGACCCGCTGTGGTTCAGGCACAGTCCATCCGCACCACTGGCCATCACATCATCCCCGGAACGTGCACTGGGCTCCTGCCCGCCCCCTGCCCCATGCCTGCCCCCCGTCCTCCCTCCCCCCACCGCCTTCCTCTCCCACCCAGCAAGTGCCGAACTGGACAACACTGAAATAGCACTCACACCCCCTCTCCTCCTCTCGCCTATTGTTCTGAAACAATGCGCTCTGTGCCTCTGACCCGACTCCTCATCTGTCTTCCGCTGATGGGGTGACACCCATCACTCCAGTCACTCCCAGGGCAGCCACAGTGTGCAGAAGCAGCAGGATCAGGTCCCCACCTGGCCTCACTTCCTTGCCCTTCCTTCCCCAGGGGGGGCAATGAACAGCCGGAGAACCACTGCTCTAGGCGGACCCGAGAGGAGTCCCACGCGGGTGGGGATGCAACCCAGGGCTCGCTCCCTTCCCCCACGAGGGCCTCCTGCCAGGTCTGCGGAATCGGTTCCGGATGGAAGCACCACCCCTGGCCCTGCCATTTGTCCAGCCACCTGTGGCCGCTGGCAGCTCAGGCCCCGACAGTGTCATCTGTCATCAGGTGACGGCTCCAGACGGAGCGAAGTTGAAAAGTTGAGATAAAGAGGCCAGACATCAAAAGGCCTCCGGTCACCCCCGGGAGCGCGTGACTCGGGATTGCTTTCTTGAGGTCAGCCAAGCCGGGCCGCTGAGAGGGGAGCTCTTGAGAAACTCTTTCCTCTCAACATTACGTCCTCCTAAATCCACACGCGGGCAAGAGGCCTTCAAAGGGTGGTGACGGCCAGAAAGGCAGGGTTGCTGGCTTTCGAGATAAGGAGCTTTAAAGATCTTTCCATCACAGCAGGAAGTCGCTGCTGTGGGTGCCCTTGGGGGTGGAGGGGGGGGGCAGTAAGATCAGATTTTCACCCAAGTCTGGAAAGAAACCAGTGCCTAAAATATTCCGCCGTGTGTGTCACAGATAATACAGCTTCCTAATTTGTGATTCAAAGGAGTAGAAGCTCTGATATTTAATTCAGTAGTCAAGCGACCAAGGCTTGGCATTCCCCGATGGTATGTGGCAATACTACTACCGCACAGAAGATATTCTTGAATTTAGTCCGTTGTTAGCATTTTCGTATGTGCCCAGCACGGTATCTGGTAAACAATAGGTGCTTAATAGATGTCTGCTGAGTAAAAATGTGCTCAGTACATACAGAGTAAGGGGCTAGGGACAGTGGTTCTCTGCGGCAGCTGTTCAGTACAATCACTTCACGAGCCTTTTCAAAATCCCAAAGGCCAGATCTCACCCCGGACCAATCAGATCAGAATCCTGGAGGCGGACCGACCGGGTGTCGGTAGATTTTGAAGCTCCCCAGGGGATTCCAGTGGACACCTAAGGCCAGGGCATCAAAGGTCCACGGACATGAGATTCTAACAGATGTAGTTTTCGCCATCCTGGGTTAGCCAGCGGTCCTTTTACACCTCTCATTAGCCCTGAGGGGGGCTGGGAGGCAGATGAAGTGTCCTCCTTCGGACAAGGGACGTCTCTTTCCTGTCACGTTTCCTGCCCAAATGTTCCTCCCCAGGAATACCGGCTGCCCCAGGTGCTGAGGGACCGAGAGGTCATAATGATGGATCTTCCCAACATCGGGGAGTCTGCTCTGGATCAGGAGAGGGGGAATTTTCAGGTGTCAGTGGACATCTGCCTCCCTTTATTAAACTTGACAATCAATGTGTCACTCCCCTCTTCAAATACACTCATTGGCCCCCACTGCCTCTGGAATGTAGTTCAGACTTTCTGAGGCCATGTGGGCCCTCGTGGCCCGGCCCAGTCTCCTGTTTCGGCCCCATCTCCCCCCTGTCCTGGTATGCTGTATGTCCCACGCCCCTCCTCAGAGATGGCTCGTGAGGCCCCAGTTCACTCCAATGGCCGCCACCCACAGGGGTGTAACAGAGCCCGTTGTCCCATGTACACTGTCACCACTGTGCCCATGTTTCTTCAGCCTAAATACAGACTCCTCTGTTTGAATGCCACCTCCCCAGGGAAGACTCCGGGTTCTAGCAATGGGAGCGGAAGTCTCCCTTTTCTATGTGTCTCACACATTTCTGTTAGATCACAGTCACATTTTATGAGAACGTGAATTCTGTGTTCTTGAAAAACAGTGTGAATGACAAAGAACTGAGTCCTGCATGACCTCAAGGCTTGCAAACCCAGCCGATCGTAACCTGTGTGGGCATGCTCCGACCTGTGTGGGCATGCTCCGACCTGTGTGGGCATGCTCCGACCCCGTGGCAGCGGCGCCCGGGCAGCGGGAGCCACGCAGCGCCGGGAGGCTGCACAGGAGTTCAGGGACTGGGGGCTGTACTTCAGCATTCACTGTTGTTATTAGTTCCACCTACTCTGTACGGCTGAGAGCAATCCATAGGGTACACTTAACGTTCATGTTCACTAAGTGCCACAGTAAGGAACGAAACGGCCAGCACGCCATCAGCTGTGGAGTGCAAGTTGGATACAACGCGTGGTAAAGAAGGACACCTGTGGTGGCGCAGTGGGTAAAGTGTCGACCTGAAAACACTGAGGTCGCCGGTTCAAAACCCTGGGCTTGCCTGGTCAAGGCACATATGGGAGTTGATGCTTTCTGCTCTCTCTCTCTCTCTCTCTCTCCCCCCCCCTTCTCTAAAATGAATAATAATAATAAAAAGGACAGAAAGGCCACTGTGGCGTGCTCTGCTCTTATTTTTAGGAGTGAATTTTCTCCACAATAGTAGCAATCGTGCTGAAAAAAGGTGCAGAGAGCGGCACTGAAAGCAAACGTGTGTCATGGTGGCTGTGGACTTGAGGGGCTCTGATAATGTACGCCTCTAGCTCCATAGTCACTTCCGGGGGAAATGTTATCTTAACTGACGCTGGGAAGGAAGAAGGCCTCTATGGGAACCAAGTTAAAGGGTAGCGAGAGATGAAAATAGGCTCCCTTCCACCTGCACCCCACGGGTGCTGCGGCTATCCACTGCCGTGTGACATTGGCTGGGGCCTGCCTGGGCTTCCCAAATGCCCAGTGACTAGAGATGGAGACTGAGGCCCGAGTGCAAAGCCTTTCCCGAGACTGTGGACGACACAGAAAGATTCAGAACTTGTGAAGAATCGTCGTGGACCCTCTGGGTAACTGTTCTGGAGAAAATTCAAGAACCGCTCATGGGGTGAGGGAGCCAGGATATCAGGATGGAAACTCTGGCGGAAGCACAATACGTGCTGAAATCCAGAGAAAAGCGCTAGACCAGGATTTACTATGTCTGGCGGTGAGAATCCAAGCTGTGACGTCAGGGACATAACGGGGTTGAGAAAGGAAGGTTTCTGTAGACAGTTTTTGGAGAGAACTGTGAAGGGGGAGGGTGTCTGTTTTTTTTTTTTTTTTGTATTTTTCTGTAGTTGGAAACGGGGAGGCAGTCAGACAGACTCCCGCATGCACCGACCGGGATCCGTCCGGCATACCCACCAGGGGGCGATGCTCTGCCCATCTGGGGCGTCGCTCTGTTGCAATTTTAGCTCCTGAGGCAGAGGCCACAGAGCCATCCTCAGCGCCCGGGCCAATTTTGCTCCAATGGAGCCTTGGCTGCGGGAGGGGAAGAGAGAGACAAAGAAGGAGAGGGGGAGGGGTGGAGAAGCAGATGGGCGCTTCTCCTGTGTGCCCTGGCCGGGAATCGAACCTGGGACTCCTGCACGCCAGGCTGACGCTCTACCACTGAGCCAACCGGCCAGGGCCGGGTGTCTGCCTTTTAAATGGCTTTAGGAAACTTGATCAAACAGTTCCTGCCCAGGAAATGTGAGGGGGAGGGGCTGCTGCCTTCCCCTCCGACGGCAGAGTGAGAGAGGTGACTGACTGCCCCAGAGTCCCCCACGTTTGGGGAAAGCCAGCGTGCAGTCCCTGTGCATCCAGTCCCGCATGGCAGAGGCTCGGCAGCAGAAGCTGAAGGTATCTCTCAGGCTGCCTAGAGGCTGAGGTTGGAAACAGCTTTCCCTTTTCCAAAGAGTAGGAGTCAGCTGTGAATAGCTGCATGGCCCAGTGAGTGTTTCCGATGGTCCCTGCTAAGCTCGACCTCTCTTGTTCCAGTCCCTGCAGTGAGTCAAGGGGGCTCAGCAACTGCTCTCGGGAAATGGGGACAGGGCCGGTGAAAGAGCAAGATCACTACCCCGACATTTTAATCATGCAACTGTGAGCTTGCTTTGCGAGCTGAAGTGACCGTAGGACTTTGCATCACCCCAGAGGGACCTAAGAATGCGCGGGACTGTCCTCGATGTCCTCCAAGGACAGGGAAAGGGAGGCGAGGTAGCTGTGCAAGCAGAACCAGACACGCACCCTCCCCAAGAGACCTGGTCCCACCCAGCGCTGTGGGGCTTCACACAGCAGAACCCTTTCTTCCCCCTCGGCTTCCTGTATCATCAAAGCATGGCCAGGGGATGTCTTTTCCGGTTCCATCAATACTGTATCTTTGGGAAAATAAAAGTTTAACTCCCCCTTACCTCTGAGCAGTAATGATGAAGCTTAAAACTTCCTCTTCCCCGGACAGATGGCTTGTATCAAAGATAACGCTGAATTCATACTGGGGAAAAAAAAAAAAGAAAGAAAGAAAGTGACATTTGGCATTCCAAAGCAGTTTACGACCCCTGGAAATGCATTTGCAGGACAAGCTTTATTTGCATGCATATCTTTTTGACTGTCAGGCCAGGGACACAGTAAAACCTCCCTTGCCAAGAGGCACGCTGTCCCTTTCAACAGCCGGGGTTCTTTTTAGGAAGTGGCCCGTTTGTCCTCTGAAGCCAGGACTTTCTAAGTTTCGCTCACACAGCACCTTCCCCATGTTTTGCCACATCTGCGTTCTGGACCACCTGCTGCTCTTGGCTTCATATTTTTATTGCCTCGCTCTCTTTGTTTCGAGACTATTTTAAAGGGAAATACGTATACCACGGCCACAGACGGGGATCCAGGGTCACTGGCCACGAAAAGAAGGGAGTCACAAAGATAAGGGTCAGGCACACAAAGCCATGCTGAGTTTCGTTGCCTGCCGAGGGCTCTGAGCCTCGGCTCTACTCTACTTTGGTGGTGGTGGTGGGGGGGGGGGATGACCGAGTGACAGGGCCATGTTACAGATTATGCTCACGCTCTGTAGACTTTTTCCTGCATGGGGTCAGAATTGAAAGAGCATTGAAAAGAAATGACTTTTTCACTATAAGAGTCAAGGCTGTTTAGTGCTGTGTCCACAGAGCACCCAAAACTATCTCAGGCAGCCCCCGTGTTCAGCAAATGTTTCTCACCATATATATTGGGCATGTGTGGGAATGTGGGAGACACCCTTGGGGAAGGGTTACAAACCAGGCTCTACCACAGACTGACTATGTGATCCTTGCAGAGACCCTTAATCTCCTTGCATTTCAATAAAAGGAAGAGGGTGGACAAAAGGAAGCTTAAATTCCATCAAGCTCTGAGAGTCTATGACTTATTTACTATCTAACTATTTGGGTTCCTTTATGACTAATTCTAAGCTTTGCAAGACTGGAATCTACCGAACGGAACACTGCCTGAAAGTAATGAACCCTGGACCAGGACACTGGGCCAGCACCTACAGTGGCCTCTGAACATCCCTTTCGAGACAGAAACTTCTGTTGCCGCGGGACTCAGCTCACAGTGAGGGTGGGGCATGGAGCAGGGCACAGGAAGCAAAGGCGGAAGACACAAAGGAAGGGAAAGTCACGGGTCTGGTCCCAGCCAAGAGTCAGAACGGGCAGAAGATCTGAACTGAACATATTAGAGATCAAGGTGAAGAAAGAAGCCAAAGGTTTGGGCAAAAAGCCAAAGTCAGAGACACAGGCGTGGGGAGAACAGAAGGTCAGACACACACACAGCTGACCAGAGGAAGCCGGGAATGCAGTCATGAAGCTCAGCAGATGGCCTGGGGCCTAATGACCCACAGGGTCTGAGGGACAGGGGAGGGCAAGCCCAGCTGGGGACAGAGGGAGCCCCTGTCCCTAACTGAGTCCCTTCTTGGTCTTTCTCCACGGGCTTTTCCTCCCAGGCCCCCCGTCTCCGCGTCTTAACTCCTGATCTTAACATCTGTGTGGTGGGAGGAAGGTCGAGGCAGTACCAGAGAGGAAGAAGAGTTCATGGTCCAACATTCATACTTCCGTTGGCTTTCTGACTATTATGACAGTTAATGAATTTTGACAAAATTTAATGCCCCAGATTTCAACATCTCTTTCATTGCTATGACTACCTTCTCTTTATGGGCAGGTAGATCCTGAATCTATTTGTGACAGTGATGATATCAAGTCTCCTTTTAAAATAATCTTTAGACTAAAAAACTAGTAAAACACACCCTTAGGCCTGAGTTGGGATGTAGACTGAATGCTGTAATAAAATGGCAACTGTTGAAATTTTTCAGTGAAGTCCGTTTTCTGTGGCTCTTCAGGTGTCAGTTCATGTGTGTGTGGTGTGTACCACGTTATGTTACTAAAGGCAACGATGCCCAAGGTTCAGGGTCCTCCTCATCCTCCTTGGAGTCTAACAGGACTGGGCCTGCTTCCTGCCAGCTACTGGGAATCTCTTTTCTCAGGGCCGCCGCCCGGAGGCTTTCTGCCCCCTGGGATGAGTGTGGGCAGAGGAGAAAGAGAGCCAGGCAAAGGCTCGGGAAGAGCCACAGCGGTTTGGAGCAGCTGCGTTCAAGGAGGCTGACAGGTTCAAGTGATTTTTTTTTTAAAGAAATGAGCCAGGCCCTGGCCGGTTGGCTCAGCGGTAGAGCGTCGGCCTGGAGTGCGGGGGACCCGGGTTCGATTCCCGGCCAGGGCACATAGGAGAAGCGCCCATTTGCTTCTCCACCCCCCCCCCTTCCTCTCTGTCTCTCTCTTCCCCTCCCGCAGCCAAGGCTCCATTGGAGCAAAGATGGCCCGGGCGCTGGGGATGGCTCCTTGGCCTCTGCCCCAGGCGCTAGAGTGGCTCTGGTCGCGGCAGAGCGACGCCCCGGAGGGGCA
Source organism: Saccopteryx leptura (assembly GCF_036850995.1). Lineage (NCBI taxonomy): Eukaryota > Metazoa > Chordata > Mammalia > Chiroptera > Emballonuridae > Saccopteryx > Saccopteryx leptura. The sequence goes on from NC_089512.1 coordinate 14,928,744, forward strand.
GAGCATCGCCCCCTGGTGGGCAGAGCGTCGCCCCTGGTGGGCGTGCCGGGTGGATCCCGGTCGGGCGCATGCGGGAGTCTGTCTGTCTCTCCCTGTTTCCAGCTTCAGAAAAATACAAAAAAAAAAAAAAAAGAAAAGAAATGAGCCAATCTTCTTTCTCACTGTAACATTTTCAAAAATTAGTTTACATAACAGCTACCACTGGGACCAATAGGTCTTAGAGATTAAAACGATCTGGTTCAGTGGTGGGATTCAAATAATTGAACAACCGGTTTTGTGCCCTTATGACAGATTAAGTATAAAAAAATATATACCAAAAGTAGTTTATTATTTCATGCATTTAATACTTAAATAAAAATAAAAGAGGTATACAAAACTAGACTGTAGGATTTTAAAAATATTAATAAAAAATATTAAATAATACCTGACAAAAAACAATAATACTGTTAAGATATTTCCATATTGCTTCTTGACTGGCATCCTCACTTGCAATTTTTTTCATCTTTGGCCGGAATGAACATGACTACGGGCGCTGAGAACACGCTGTTGCGCAGATGAACGTTAACAGAGAGTAAGGAATGTGAATTGGTGATTTCCACATTGGGCGGCTGCTCAGGTGCCCACCTTAGAGAGAACTCTGATGACAAGTGCCATTTTAACACCTGGTTCCCAGAACTCAACAAAAAATTAGGGATCGGTTCTATTGAACTAATGCGAACCGGCTGAATCCCGCCACTGATCCGATTCTATGACACAGGCAGGAGAGAAGGATTAAACTTTCATTTACTGTAGGCGAAAAAGAAACGTAGACAAAGGAATCTGAACTTTCCTTCAAATCCCAGCAGGGAAGACAGCTCCCATCTCAGCTCCTGTGTCACAAGGCAGGCCAAGGCAGGCCTGGTCTTCTAGATTCCAGGTGTGCCTCAAAAATGGTACCTTCTACAAATCTTTGCATCTGCTCATAACGATGGCACGTGCTAGAACGCTCCGTGAACATCCGTGTCATGTTATTGTTTGAGCTCAGAAAATTCAGCTCCTTATAAGTACCAAAGTGAGTGTAATTTTTATTTTATTTTAATTTTTTTATATTTCAGTGAGAGGGGAGGAGGCAGAGACAGACTCCCACATGCACCCCAACCAGGATCCTCCCAGCAAGCCCACTAGGGGTTGATGCTCTGTCCATCTGGAGCCACTGATCCAATGTTCAGCAATGGAGCCAATTTTTTAGCGCCTGAGGCAAAGGCCATGGAGCCATCCTCAACATCCGAGGCCAACTTGCTCGAATCAATCAAGCCATAGCTGTGGGAAGAGGAGAGACAGGGAAAGAGAGAGAAAGAAGGGGAAGGAGTTGAGAAGCAGATGGTTGCTACTCCTGTGTGCCCTGGCCAGGAATCGAACCTGGTCCACATCCTGGTCCAACGCTCTATCACTGAGCCAACCAGCCAGGGCCTGTAATTTTTTTTTTACTTAAAAAATAAAATGCGCCTGAGCTGTGGTGGCACAGTGGATCAAGCATCGACCTGAAATGCTCAGGTTGCCAGTTCAAAACCCTGGGCTTGCCTGGTCAAGGCACATATGGGAGTTGATGCTTCCTGCTCCTCCCCCTTCTCTCTCTCTCTCTCTCTCTCTCTCTCTATCTCTATGTCTATCTGTCTCTCTTCTCTAAAATGAATAAAGAAATAAAAATAATTTTATAAAAAAAATGCAACGCAACTATTCATGCTTTAAGAATTTTAAGAAGTCTCTTATAAAGAGACTGTGAGTTCCCAGGACAGTCAGGACTGTAGGTCACTAGCCCAGACCACCCACAGCCTTTCCTATGTTGTCTCAGGGACTCAAAGTGGTATGCAATGTCCCAGAAAAAGAAAATATTTCAAGTAGACCAACCAGATGCTGCTTGCCAAAATGTGAAGGCCATGTTGTATCTCTCACACTTGTGGCATGCCACGTGGATCAAAGAGAAAGACCCGTGGCACGGTATGCTTGGAGGACAAAGGCCATGGACAGGAGCGTGGCCAGGCCAGCCACGGCCACCCCAGCTCCTGCAGCAGGAAACCCTGGGGGAGGCAGCTGGTGGAGTCCGAGGTTGGTGGGAAGGCCTGGGGGTTGCTCCCCAGCAAGGGCTCCGTTTCTGTCCCTTACCCGTGACTTCGACCTCATGAAAGGAAATCCCACGCTGCATTTGAGGAAGTCTGATTCCAGCAGTTCACAGGAAATGCCCATTTCCTCCTGAAAAACAAATAAAAAAGCACCCCTAGGTGGGCTGCTGCAGGAAGACAGATGTGTGGCAGTGGCCTCAGGGAGGCAATGGCCTCCAGGGCGGTTTGCAGGCCGCGGCCACTGCTGGCTGCAGTGGGATGAGGGTCCTCTGAGTCCCAGACCTCCTCTGGCTGCCCGCCCTGCCCGGGGCTTCCCCGGGAAGACAGGTGCAGAGGACAAAACCACTCTTCCTTCTTAACTAACACTCGGGGGCTCTGAACCCCTGTGCTCTCCTGGTAAACTGGACCGGGCCACACGTGGGCTGGACGCTGCCTAAGGTCTGGATGAACAGGCAACCAAGTTGTCTTTCTGGCCCTTTTCTCCTAAGCCCACACCCTAGTCCTGCTTTCCAAGATCTTGCTATCTATCACTGAGCCAACCAGCCAGGGCCTGTCATTTTTTTTACTTAAAAAATAAAATGCGCCTGACCTGTGGTGGTGCAGTAGATCAAGCATCAACCTGAAATGCTGAGGTCGCCGGTTCAAAACCCTGGGCTTGCCTGGTCAAGGCACATATGGGAGTTGATGCTTCCTGCTCCGCCCCCTTCTCTCTTTCTCTCTCTCTCTCCCCCCCCCTCTCTCCCCCCCCTCTATCTCTATCTCTATCTCTATGCCTATCTCTCTGTCTCTCTTCTCTAAAATGAATAAAGAAATAAAAATAATTTTATAAAAAAATAAAATAAAATGCAACGCAACTATTCATGCTTTAAGAATTTTAAGAAGTCTCTTACAAAGAGACTGCTTGACTTTTCCAAGAAAAGTCAAACTCTAAGAAAATCACACCAATGAATGGAAACACAGGGATTCTTTCTACAGCCTGAAGAAGCCAGCAGGGCTGAACTGCTCCCCCGCAAGCCTCCCCAGGGTGGGGCGTCGGTCAAGGGCAAGGAGAAGTTGCCCAGTGTAGCTGGCCCGCGAGGGACTCCACGTCTGGCAGCACCAGAGAACCAGGAGAGAGGCACAGGGAGCTGCTGTCTTTCCACCGGAACATGTGGTTTACAACCAAGATCAAAGGAAAGCCAGGAGGCTCTTTCCTTAAACGATCCCCACAGCTTCTCCAAGTCCCTGAAGCAAATGAAGCCTTCCCAGGGCAGTCGGAACGTCGGCGGACTCTGCAGAAGGAGAGGCTCAGGGCAGAGCCAGCACTGTGCCGAATGTCTGGGGACCGGGACACTGACGTTCAGTGAGGCGCTGTGACTTCCCCAGGATCATCCTTGGCTGACTCTAAGTCCTGTCTCCGTCCCTGTTCCGCACAGTGGTGGCCAAAAGGAACCAGCTTGTGTGGACCCGGCTCTGAAATGCCGCCTGTGTGTCCTGCCCCAATTTCCGAGAACCACACCTCCGTTCAGACCAACTGGTTCGGTCCTTTAGATAAGTAAAATGCAAAAGTCGATTGTGTCCAATCAGGGGCACAAAATGTGACCCTTTACTAATATACCAACTCAGTTATAAATGACTTACACACACTACTGTACTAATACATTATGGACATTATCAAACACACAAAAAGTACAAACGATAAGACAGTAACTAATCCTCGGGGTCAGAAATCAAGATAGCAACTGGGAGGGGTTCCTTGGGTGATGGGAATATTTTCGGGTGTGATCATTGTAAAAATTCAAGGAGCTGGGCATTTAATGAAGCAAAAAAAAAAATAGGAGATATAGAAACATAAAAGGAAACGCTATCTTTTTAGTATCCAATCTTGGAGATCACTGATCTGGGTGATGATACATTTTCTATGGCTCTTGGTGACCTTAGCCAACGTTCCTCACATGGACTTAGGATCACCTGCATTACAATCAGTTTGGGAGCATCTTAAAAAACACAGATTCCTGGGTTACCCCCCACCCCCACCCCACCCCGGGGGTCTCTGAGTAGACAGCTGGGTTGATTCAGAGATTGCAGGGCCTAGGAAAAGTGCTCAGTGAGTGATGCTGCGCACGGTGTTCGGGAGCCACAGCTCCAAGCTTGCCTTTCTCTGGTCCATCCTACAGGCTGCCTGAGGGACCTTTTGAGACATTGCCTCTCTCCACTGCAAACAGACTAACGCTTCAAAATCCGAATGCTGTTCTCCATTTCGGCCCGTACTTTTTCTGTCATCGTCTCCCTGCCCCACGGAGCACATATTATATATTACTGTTCCACAAACATCCTTCCCCGGTATCGTTTCCACACCTCTGCGAAAGTTGTTCCCACTGTCAGGACACCTTTCCTCCAGTCCTCCCTCCAAGCTCTTCTTCATCCATCATAGCCCCCAAACACTCACGGGTGGTAAGTTCACACACGTGATATGGATATGGTGCAGGATTCAGAACGGACCCTGGACCCCGGGCATCCCCCCTGGGGAGCTGAGTCATTCCGACCGTCTACCACGATCAGCACTGAGAACACCAGTCGGAAGGATGTTGTCCCTGAACCGGAAGAGCTCAGGGATTAGAAGGGGAAGATCTCCCAGCAGAGAAACAGACACGGACATGGCAGGGCGTGGGGCTGCTCTGGGAACCTAGCGGACATGTGTGGGCACTTTCAATAAGGAAAGCCAGAGAATACTCTCTCAAATGTTGCCTCAAGACCTGCCATGTCCCAAAGTCTGGTCCTAATGATGGGTGGCCTTTGATCACCATCCTCTTCCTCATATTCCTCACCACAGAAGCAATGTCCATAATTAGCCCAAGTTGATACTACTCTAAATCCTAACTAATTAGCCTGTGGACCTCAGGGACAGTGAGCCCAAGGCTAGGGTGACCTTAACACTCGGTTTCCCTGGGACAGTCCTGGTTCACGTCTGTCATCCGGGTGTCATTACCCTCAAGAGCGTCCCAGCACGTATATAAACTGTGTGATTACTCAACCCAGTTCTGAACTCCTTTTGTGAAGCTTAATAACTCACTGGAAATCCCTTTCAAGCCAGGAAAGAGGTTTTCAATTTAAGTCAAAGGCCTATCTGTTCTTGAGGATTTACTGCCCCGAAGGCTTCCTCAGTTTTTGCATGTGTGTGAAGGGGTGACGGTGGCTTCAAAAATTGACTCTGGAACTTGACGGAACCCTCAGTTTACTTAGCTTTAGCGGAGACTGCTTTGGGTTCTTCAAGAGCAGCTGAATGACTTTATTTTCGTTCATCCCAAAATAGGAGAAAATAACATTTAAACCAGCCTTTACTATATACACTATTCCCAGTCTCTTCTTCACTTAGTCTAATAGAAATTACAAACATTCTGGGCGGATCGGGGTGGCAATGAGCAAACAGGATGACAAGCAGAGACATCTCCAGGAAGGCACGTGCTCCGTGTCTGGTTCCCGACTCAGCGCTCCTGGATGATGCCACCGGCCGGTTGTCATGGGTCACCCTCCTGCCACCTCTCAGCACCAGGACAGCCAGCCCTCCTGTGGCTATTTCAGCCACCCTGGCCAAACGACTTTCTAATTCTTAGCCCTGCTCTCCTACTGCAGCTGCACCTGGGAGGTCCCAACGCCCTCCCTCCCCATCAGCTTTCGGCAGCCTACCACTGACAGGGGTGCAAAAGGCTGCCCGTCTGCCTTCAGGTGAGACCAGCTCTGCTAGGCCACACTCATGATCCACAGTCCCCAGGGGAACTGGCCCGGCAGGCTCCGGCTGAGGGCACGGTTCCATGTGACTCCCTCCTCTGCCCCATCCTGCTCCCGACCTCTGCCCGTTCTCCCAGGAGCATCACCCCGGCAAATCACTGGACGCAGAAACCTCCATCTCAGGTCCTGCTTCTAATGAAGCTGACCTCAGGTAAGACTCGTTCCAGACAAGGCTCAGGGAACGACAGCTGTCGGGAAGTACGGGGCCTGTGCTCCCAGGTGGGGAGCGGCAATAGAAGGGGACGTGCCCATGCTGATATCTCTTGTTTAAATCCATACGAGCCCTGAGAGAAAACCTTTGTGATCGCAATTTATAAAATGTGCGTAGTTCCCCATCAGGGGAGCACCTGCCCTCAGAGAAGCAGCTGCGCCCCCTTTGTTCTGGTTTCAGATCATCCCCAGGTATAGACCTTCCAGGCCAGGGTCAGGATGAAGCCACGGACCCCCTTGGTCACTGTTAGATTCAGGGAGTACTGGGGCTGCCAAAGAGTGTAACTACTGAGGGAACAGTAAGTGCTGATATGGCTCCTGTGAGGCTGGGAACAAAGGAGGTCAGAGACCCTTATCAGAAGTTTAGGTTTGAAATTCACCACTAAGCTAAAACCGGCCCCTGTTGCTATGCCGGCCCCTGTTGCTATGCTGCGTGTGACCTCCCTAGCCAATAGCTAAACTGTCACATTTGCTTCTGTATTATGCTTGCTCACTTAGGATATATAAGGGCCTGACTGTAAGCTCCAGGCGCGGCTCCCATTTGCAGCTCCTTGTGGGCACGGTGTCTCCGGACATCTCGGGAGTTCACCCCTGCGCAGGTTAAACCGGCCAATAAAGTAACATCTTAACTCCTGAAAGTCTCCGACGTTTGTTCTCATACCTGGTGGATGCTACAGTCACCAGGCAGGCACACTGCAGGCACAGAAAGACCCAGCGAAGCTTCAAAAAAAAATGAATTCTGGGAGATGTGGCTAAACTTACCCTGCTTCAGGCGACCTCCATGGAAAGTGCTCTTTTGGGGATGGCGTCTTATCTCTCTGCCCAGCAACTGGTGCCCACCAGGCGGTTATACGGGGGAGATCCCAGGGACCAGGCTTCTCCTGGGTCTGGTTCCTTCCACGTCCCAGTCTTTGCCGACACCCACTTTAGCCTACTTGCCAGCGCTCAGCGCACTGGGACTGCAGGCCAGTGGGGCTCGTCTATGCTTTGTCCCCGGCTGCCCGACAGTGCAGACTTCTGCTCATTCCAATTCATATACAGATTTGTAGTCTACCACCGAGTAAAACTACAATCAGGCTTTCATGAAATCAACGAAAGTCATGTTGGAAGACTGCTCACACCACTGAAAGCCAGAGCGAAATCTAAGATCGGGCAGCATTAGATTGGTTCACTGTCAGAAAAGTCAAGATTTTTCCCCCCCTGGATGATAACACGTTATGCTGCTTCAAAAGATATGGATTTAAATAAAAAAGAATCAACAGAGCCCTTGGGAAAAGCATACCATTGTAAACATCGTTTTTTTATGATTGTGCTTAAAAGAAAAAAAAAAAACGGCAAAATATGAAGGGGAAAAAAATGTCACTTTAAGACATAGTAGGGATATTCATCTCCAAAAGCTTCCCCTCCAGCCCTCAATTCCTTCTTTTGTTTCAGAACCTGATCCAGTGTTATTTTAAAGATACGAAGAAAGCCAAGTGAGTTCTTGCCTTGGGTCACTCTAGCGATCCCTGACGATTATCACCACAATGTTACAGAAGCTATTAAGTGGAGGGCAATAGAAACTTATCTTCAGAATTTTTAGTTTCATTTTTCAAGTAAAGTTCTGATCAAAACTGAAAAAAACAATTTTTACTAAGAAATTCTGGATTCTATTTTAAGAAGATACACACAACTGGCCTTTTCCCCAGCCCCTCCTCCTTGGCTAGCAAGGACATCCAATACTATAATATGCTATTAGGGCTTCTCCCTGAAGGGGATAAGTGATTCAATTAAAAAAAAAAAAAACAACCAAACTTTTTTTTTTTTTTTTTTTTCAGTGTTTAACCAACATACATTACTCTTGGGATCAAGAAAATGTCAATTAACATTTTTTCTTGTGGGGGAGGAACATCGTAATGAAAAGCTGGGTTTGTGCACATTCACGTCTGTCGTCTCGGGGCCTGGCACGGAGCCGTGCACTCAGTAGCCCCTGCTCTTGGGCTTATACCACACGAATGGGCCTTGGCTCATCAGGGATGCAGAGGAAGGGACGGCAAGAAGCAGCTCACGTGCCGGTCTGCCTGGCAGGGGAGATGCTTGCCTTGGCAAAGTCCCTCTCTTTTCCAGACATACCTCGGCCGTCCTGGCCCCGGGAGCACGGCCGGCGGAGCCCAGCTCCGGCCCTGTTTGTAACGTGCGGTGTGGTTGGCAGGATGAACCAGATAATGAGGTTAGGGGGCCTCTGCGGCCCTCGGGGTCCCCTCCCTCCCCGATCACACAGTGTTCGGTTTCACTGTGGAGTGAGGCTTTATCTGACCACCTCCACAGTGCGCTTTGGAGAGCAGTGAAATCTCGTCATGGGCTCGTACGCTCAGCACCCAAGGCGAGTTTGAAATCTGCTTTCCCACTTTCCACTTCCTACGTGAGTTTGTCAGGCTGAAGATGACCCTGATGTGTCCACGTCCAGCTGCCAGAATCGCTGTTTGGTGTTGGGTCTAAGACCCTCTTCCTCCTCCAGGCCTGCCAGGTGACCCCTGTGAACTGGTAAGAGATGCCTCCGTGTTAAGTCAGTTAACGGAGCGTTCAGGTGAGTTCTGGAAGCATTTTAAGCCAAGTTCCCTAATCGGCGGAGGAGTCAGAGGTGAGCAGGAGCCCCCCATCACCTGGACTAGTGAGTTAACAGGAGAGTTTATTCCTAGGAAATACTTTGTTGGCGCGACTCAACGATGACTCAGCCTGAGCCTCACCAGAAAAAAAAAAAAAAACCAACAAAAAAAACCCAACAAAAAACCAGTTCTGTTCCCAGAAGGGAATCCTTTGGGACAAGGCCTATGAAACTCTTACCAATGAACAAACACCTCATGAACCGGCAGCATAAAAAAAAGGCACACGCTTTGGCATCTGTGTCCCAACTTTTGATCATTGGCTCAGATCTGCAACATCTGTAGGTCATCAGGCAAATTAACTATCCTTTCTCCAAGCCTCCACTCTCTCACCTGTAAGATGAAGTCATGAGACAGACCTGCCTCCTGGGACTGCGGCTGTCCCCCGAGTGCTGATGGTCACAAACACGTGACACACAGACGGCCCCGACTCGGCAATGCTGACGGCGTGCCGTGCCAGGTGGCTCCTCTGTGGTAGCTTCTCTTTTTACGCCCATTTTACAAGGAAGGAAGTAGAACACAAAGAAGTTCAGAGCTCCGGCCCAGGGTTTCTTGTCTGGCCACTGAAGAACGGGTCAGAGTAGGTTTGGGGTGGGGGAACACCAAACCAGGAAAAACAGGTCCCCTTGCCCGCCTCCCCCCAAGAATCCGCAGACACAAGAGCCTGACCAGGTCGGGACCAGAGACCCCATGAACTTGGAGCACACAGTGACTCTGGTACAGATGCCAAGGATGGCTGGGGGCCAGGCAAGGCCGGGGCAGCGGTTCCAGACCTTCTGCCTGTTAGGAGCTGGCAATTGAACAGTTCAGGGAGGACCAGAGGTGATTCTCCACACATGGGGGGGGGGCACTTGGAGAAGCAGGTTCCTCCCTTAAAGTTCGTCAAAACGCCCATTTGGAAGCAAAGGCCCAGACTATTCTGGGTTTGTTCTTTCCAAGCTTGAGAAAGTGAAGCAAGAGGCAGGTAGAGCGAGGACAACTGCTGGGGAGAGAAACCACATAGCTGTTAGGACCAAATCCCCTTTAAAGTTTTATTTATTTATTTATTTATTTATTTATTTATTTATTTATTTTAGAGAGGACAGGGAGAGACAGAGAGAGAGAGGAGACACAGAGAGAGAGAGAAGGGGGGGGGGGGGAGGAGCTGGAAGCATCAACTCCCATATGTGCCTTGACCGGGCAAGCCCAGGGTTTGGAACCGGCAACCTCAGCATTTCCAGGTCAACGCTTTATCCACTGCGCCACCACAGGTCAGGCCCCAAGTCCCCTTTAAACAAGCCGTGCCAGCCACAGGCCAGGAGAAACGGCCTGGGGACAGGGGTTCTCTTCTCCTCCCAAACAGTCATCAGGGGGACACATAGGGGGAAAAAAAGTGCTTAGAAAGCTTTCAGATAAATACCAACAATCTTATATTTTAAAAACCAATACAAACTAGAAATCACTTGAATCAACTATCGCGTTCCTGTAACACGTTGCTCCTTTGGTACATTTCATTAACCCCGTTTAGAGCTAATCTTTCTATTTTCCCAAAGTGAAAACAAATAAAAGCACTTTCCCAAATGCTGGTGGTTTGCCCGCTTCGGGACCACAGCAATATGAACTTGAGAATCTAAACAAATAAAAATCAAACAATCAGTCAATCGATCAGTCAGTCAATCAACCAAGCAGCCCTAATTGAAGAGCCCAAACAAAAAGACAAGACATGCCTACTAAAGCCTGAGTATTTGATTTTCATCCAGGGAGCTTTTCTTCCTGTTAAATAGAGGCAACTAACTTATTTTTAGATTAAAAAAAAAAAACCCCAAAACGATTTCCATCCCAAGATTAAAAAAAAAAAAAAAAAAAAAAATACATGTTTCCCAAAGCCTGCAAATTCTTGATCAACAAACTAAGAATTCAAAGTTGAATTCCATCTCATGGATCAAGTTATTTCGGTTTTTCTATCACTTTTTCCCTTTGCCCTGCAGGCTTGACTGAAGAAAATAAGGTGGGGACCTCGGCTGAAATGACTGGAAAGAATTTAACATCGGGGCATTAAAAACAATTTATGGGTGGTGTTTGGATGGAAAAGGTTGTGTAGGAGTCAAGTGTGCTTATGAAAGTCTTGGCCAGGAATCTCGACACTAGAAATGGACTCACAGTGGAGTTCCATCCGCCGACAAGCTCACTTACAGGCCTGCCCGCTCAGAACTCACTTGTGAAGCGTGTTGCCGCTTGCTGTGGGTCCCTGGACCGGTGGCATCGGCCCCCCTTGGGAGCCTGCATCCATGCAGATTCTCAGGCCCTGCCCCGTCAGAATCTGCACTCTAACAAGAGCACCAGGCGACCTCTGGGAAATGACCATTGGAGGAGCGCTGTCCCGCCTCACCGAGCCTTCCCACGTGGGAAACTGGATGTCAACCACGCAGACCACCTTCCTCATGCTCTCTGCCCTCCAGAAAAAATATATCCACTGCTGATGCTATTTGAGGGCTACTGTCTATGTGAGGCTAGATGTTTCTGGAGATGGAGACCTGTCCATCCACGTGATCCCTATCTGGGCGGACTCTGGGGACAAGGAGTGAAGTAACAGTAGTGTGTTTGGGAGGTGACCTCAGGGCCCTCCGTGAGGGAGTGGGGGAAGAGCGCCACCAACCGGGGAGACAGGCCGCTAACCTTTCAATACCTGCCTCTTGGTTGAGAGCTGTTCAAAGGACATTGATTATCCTGTGCTTCCAGCCCCCTCGGTGCCTGAGTGCAGCAGACTGGTGGACCCAAGAGGGACTCCATGCAGAGACACGGGCTGGCCTCAGCCTGTGGAGGCACTGTCCCCGGTGGTCACCGGGGAGGGTGGAGGGAATGATGGATCGACAGCATCTGTCCCCATCCTCTCTCCTCTGCAGAAACAACTGGGGTGGCGAAGCTGGGGACCGAGAAC